>NC_133026.1:66348289-66652236 GCF_048771995.1 Taeniopygia guttata | reverse complement strand
GACTGTGTTGGTTAAGAGAGAGCGGAAAGAATATGCAGTTTAGTCATGCAGAAGGTTATATACACAGTCAGTGTATATTACAGTGGAGTCCAGTTTGCATAAGGTGCAGTCACCATTTGCCTGTGTAATGTTGTTACCATTCTACTACTTGGATCTCTCCTTGTGGATCCCTAGCCTTTCCTGGACATCCATGGAATTTAATTGTTCTTTTAATCCTGGTGACTTTCTTTTGTAATAGGAATATCAAGAGGATAAGAATGACCTGGTCATTAACAACACTGAACTCAAGCAAGTGGCCTATATTTTTAAGTGTAACAAATCTACACTTCAGATAAAAGGAAAAATCAACTCAATTACTATTGGTGAGTGGGTAGCTCAGCTGGGCTTCAAGTTACAATCTTGAAAAAACTGACTTATGTGATTAATAATGCATCTGAATCATTCCATTCATTTAATGATTGATTACGAAAGTAAAGTCGTAGTGCAGGACTGGGAATTTTCATAGTCAGCGTAGCATGTGTGCATGTATTTGCTTTTTTCTTGCTTTTCTTATTTATGATTGTTTTTATTTTAGACAACTGTAAAAAGTTTGGCCTTGTGTTTGACAATGTTGTGGGAATCGTGGAAGTGATCAACTCCAGGGATATTCAGATTCAGGTAAATATCCAATTGAGAGATGAAGACCAACCTAGAACAAGTGGGGAGGAAAAAACCCAACATATAGCTACAAGAGATTTTCAAAACTCACAAAGCACAACAAAAGTAAGAAGTATCTAAATAGATCTTTATATGCTTTAAATTCTGCTGATGTTTTTAAAATATGCTTGTGAAAACTATTTACTATCACTGAACAAACCTCCCGTAGCCCAGTGCCTTCTGGTTCTGGTGAAGCTGAGAGATCTGTACACTGGCAGAACTGTTACTTCTGTCCCTGATCTGCTTGCTTTCATGGTAAGCAACTCCCAGCTCTTGAATGTTCAGTGGTGCTTACAGAAGAAATTCTAGCCCTTAGCTAATTGATTTCTTAGTGCACAAGATTTTTTTCTTTTCTTACCCTATCAATGGAAATGTTCAAATAGACTGTCAAGTGCTATAACAAAAAAGTAGGTGCTGGGATTCCAAAAAATCTCCCTGGCCAGTGATGTGACACTTTATATAACTAAGTAATGTACTTATTTGCCGTCAAAAAGCTTAATCAGAGATCATCTTTCTTGTGATCCTTGTGAAAAGAAAATACATATTTTAAATCTGTAGTTGCCCTCTCTGCTGGGGGATACTTGTTTGTACTGCTCAGAATACACAGTCTACCTGACATTTGCAGCACTTCAGTCATCCTGTTCCACAGAGGTCTAACTACCTGCTCTAATATTGCATTGTGTCTGACACACACAGTGTAATCTCAAGAAGACACTCCAGGACATATTATTTTAAGTGAAAAAGAAATGTTAATTATTATATTAAACTGCCACTCTTAAAAATGAGGTCTTTTGCTTAAGAGGCTGTGCCTGCTATATGACATTAGACAGTCCTGCTCCATGCTTCAGAAATAATGGTCACAGCCACCACATGGAATAGGAGCAAGATGTGGTTTTTATATTTTGAACCTTATGCAAGTGACTGACATTGCTACCAACTGTGCATTATTTTCTGAACTGTAACAATCAGTTTTTTTCATGATCACTACGTGTCTTTTTACAGCAGAGGAGGCAGTTAATTAAGGATCCCAGGCACTTATTGGAGCAGTTTTAAAATAATTGTATTATTTTAAATCATTACCTCCTAAAGTATTCATGAAAGCTGAAAAATTTGTATGTAATAAATAGCAAAGCCTCAGCTTGCTAATACTCAAATGAATTTTAAATACCTTTTATAAGAATCAAAATTCTTAGAATCAAAATTGAGCATGTTCTATGAATATTGCAGAAGGCTCCTATGCATGTTATGGAGCAGAATGGGGATCCACTTAAGAAGGCAGGATCTGGTTATATGCTATATGCTGCCTGAATCAGGCACCTCCCACAGGCCTGGCATATGCCAAGTGCTAAGCACCTCAGCTTTCTCAGTAATTTGAAGACCAGAGTTCTTCAGGTCCAAATACATGATATGTTAATGCAACAGATTTCAGTAAATTAATCTTACAGATTTTGCTATAGTAACTTCAGTGCCATATTGCTCCTCTCTCCTTTATCTCAGTGGTATATCTTTTCTTGCCAGATGTTTGCAAACATTTTTAAACACCCCTTCCTTCTGTTCTCCATTGCATCAGAACCCATTTAAGAAGACAACTTTAGATGCATTGATCCACTGTGTAGCTCAGACTTCAGGATAAGGGTGGGATGCAAGAGGACAGACCACTTGGTTTACTGCCACATTTAAGGAACTGAAGTTGAAAGATATTCTTTAATTAAGTGATGGGAGACACTCTCATTAACAAGTACATCTCTGTCATGTGCTGTCACTGTTCTATGGATTAGGATAATCTCTGGTGTTTTGATGTCCAGAGTATATTGCCATCCTTGCTAGAGAGGGCAGGAGAAGGAATTTTTAATGACAAAAAGTGAGTCAGACTGTTAGCCATGAAGAAATCTTTCAATCTGTAAAACTGTAAACAAGAAAATATTTCCCTTCCTCGCCTCAAGTAAATCTTTTGCTTGCTCTTAAAGAGACATACAAAATAGTTTTAGAGATTTAATTAAATTGATCTTGGTACCTATTTAGAACTGTAGCTTGCCTGAAGAGGATGAGAACCCTTTCCTGTTGGGTGTTGCAAGAGCAACATCTTCAGAGATCTTGAAATCTTCAGAGTGTATTACAAATCCCTTGTTGAGTACTACTTTATGCTGGGATCTTTCCTTTGCCCTTGAAGTTTACATGTTTGACTTCTTAGCCAATACTCACTGCTGAACAAGGTGAACACTGCCTAAATATCAGCACGAAAGTGTCATTGAAATTAGCAAGAATCCGAGAAGTACTATCATCAAAGTGTATATTGAAAGCTTGCTGTATATTACAGGTTTGCTGTTGTATACAGGTCTTTGTTACCACCACCAACAAATTTGTGTCCAACAAATCAAATCAAAGCATCACACAGGCAGGTGACACACAGATCAGATGCTGGTGGCCAAAATTAGATCTAGAAGGCAATGAGGATTTTATTAACAGTATCTCTGTTTGCATTTTAAGATTTGATGTTAAGTAGATTTTATTTTGCAGGTGATGGGGAAAGTGCCAACTATTTCTATTAACAAAACAGAAGGCTGCCACATCTACCTCAGTGAGGAGTCATTGGATTGTGAGATTGTGAGTGCCAAGTCATCTGAGATGAACATTCTCATCCCCCAGGGTGATGATTATGTGAGTGAGATACTTTTTTATTTTCCTTTCTGTTTCATACTAGCCTTGGCAGTTAGGCTGCTTAACTTAAGCTGCTAGGAAAGAAATTGATGTAACACATATAATTGTGTCACCAAAAAAATTATCCAAAACAATTTCATTTCTATGTGCCTGTATCTCAGGAGGAAGAATTCCTGATTTTCTGGGGCACAAAGTAATTTCAGAGATCAGAAATTATGTCTTTCCATTCTGATCAATAATGGCTTCATGTCCTATCCATCTGATCTTCTTTTTTTAGTATCTAAACATAATCAGCCAAAGAAATTAACTTCACAGAAGAACACTTAAGTCTGAAGATGATGAGGCTAAAACTAAGACAAATGTAATAATACTACAGGTGAAATAATACAGTATAATATAATTGTTTTTTCTAAAGCTATTTATACATGGGTAACAGCTGTAGTACTTTGTACTATTTTGAACATATGTCCTTAAAAGTCACTTAAACTGGTGCATTTTTCCAGTTCCTTTCCCATTCTAGTAAAATTTCCATACTGTGCACAGTGGCATTTCTAGTAAAGTCATGCTCTGTCACTTCACACACAAGCAGGCAAAATGTGCTCCTAATAGTTCCCTGGTGTCTTCAGCAAAGTAGAATTGAAATTGCTGTGCATAGACAGAACTTAAATTTCTTGTTAGTCTTTTGGGCTGGAATTTAATACAGGGGTTTAGGCTTTATAAAATAAAACGTGTAATGAGAACTTTTGTGCTTCACATTTCCAAAAGTGACTGCTGCATGCCTTTACTTTACTGTAGACTTTTACTTTTAGACTGGATGCCTTTATTCAGACAAGTAAAAATTTGTAGAATCAAAGAGCACTTTATTTGATGTTATGCTTCATTTTGTGTAGCCCACAAAGGATGCTGACTATTTTGAAGTGTATCACACTTAAAATGACTGGGGGTTTTTATTTTATTTCATTCTTCCATATTACAGTATTGCTTTTGTCCTTAAAATTAGAATCCTGGCTTAATATCCACATCTAAATTCTCTCTACTATCTTCCAACCCAGACATCAATGGAATCTGAAGTCATTTCTGACATGAGGCTTATTTACTTAGTTGATGCAGATAATGGTGTGAGAGAAATTATTGCAAAGTCGTACCATACCAAGGCTATTTGAAACTGGGTAGCAATCAGGCTTTTTCCTGTGTGGCATTGTAAAATAACTTCCTAGGGTAATGAAGAAGGCTTCTCTCTAATCCTGGCATGTCTGAGCTATCAATGCTTTTGCAGTCATGTAGAAATAATAGTATTCCACCAGTTTTCATGAGATATCCCCTGTTTGTTTAACCATCATTGTTGCTTTTGTTTCCTACCAGAAAGAATTTCCGGTTCCTGAACAGTTCAAGACTGCATGGGATGGATCTAAGTTGGTCACTGAACCTGCAGAGATTGTGGGTTGACTTCCTCACACACAGAGCACTTGCTGACCACGGCTAGACTGCGGCCAGCACACACAAAGCAGTAATGTAAAGAACTAGAGGTAGCAGGAGTTCATGCTGCTCTCATAGGCCTTCAAGCATTAGCTCTGCATGCTAGGAACAATAACACATCTGGCACCCTTTTGTTAGGTAGCCTGGTCCTGGTCATGTCTCCACACAGTTTGCCTTCACATACAATTTTAATTCTGAATGGGAATGCAATAGGTTAAACCCCCCACCCTCCAGTCACATTATTGGTTTGAAATTTTGTATACATTAAGCCAACATACTGCATGATAACACTTTTTTTTTATCATCTTGCTTCAGTGCATTCCTTTTTGTATTTCTGCTAATTCAAAAACAGCATTAAGACTATAAGGTGTTTATTTTTGCCTATTAAGCAATTCCTGTATGATGCAGTAAAAATGTACCTGTAGAAAGTATGCAGTTTCTTGCAGTACTGTGGCAATCATAATGTGTTTCATTTCAAACAAGCAAAAAAGGACAACTTTTACCACAGCAATACATTTTGCTAACTGAAAATGAAAAAAAAAATCTGGTAGTTTAATCAAAAACATTTTTAATATGCATATTTAGAAGATCGCAATTTTCTGTGAAGTAAGATTTTACTGTGGTTCACAGACTTGCTGTTGCCCTCCCATTTCTTGCAAATTAGTAATTCTTTCTAAGGTAGGGTCTCATCAATGCTAAAACCTTGCAGGAAAGTACTTGAAGGTTTTTTGTTCCTTGGATTTCTTTTTTTTTTTCCCCTTTTTTTGTTTTGGTGACACAAACTCTCAGTTTTTAAAATTTCACGGTTTATCTTGCATCTTATACTGAAAACCAAGGAAGACAGACACATCTGATACCAGCTAGTTTCCCTTACTAATAAAGTTTCTTTAAAATATTTGTATTGTAACTCATCTTGTTCATTAAAAGTATCATCCTCAGTGTTTTTCCCCACATTTGTAGGAGTTACTAAGTTTCAAATACATTCACAAAGCAAAGCCATAGATTTATGCCATACTACTTCTGAGCCCAAATAAAGGGGTAATTTCTGGTTTAGCCCTTTGACTCTACAGTCCCTACGCTTTTTTTTTTAACAAAGATGGAGTATTGTATACATTTGTACTATTTCAGCACATAGTACAAATAAAACTTAAAAAATTTTAAAAGTCAGTTTATGTTTTTGATCACTTGTAATACTTTGTATCAGTGAAATCACAGTGAGATGCTTGCAGAGCTAGTTCCAAGCTAAACTTTGTGCCTAACTTACCTTGAAAGTACATTAACTCTTAAGGGTTTTTAATTATACCTTTGATTGTAAACCCTATACAATACAACCAGTAGTGCTCATTCCTTACGGTTTTGCTATCTGATGTTTAACCTATGTGTATAATTGTGTTTGCTTTAATATATATCATTTTTTCAACAAGTAAACTTCTTATGAAATAAAAACGAAAATGTACTTGTTTAAAAAAAACCAAGTTGTTCAGACCTTAACCTATGACACTATTTGTCCTATAGGCTTTCTCTTCCTTAAACCCTGTTTCAAAAGCTGGAGAAAAAGTAGTTTCTCCTCCCATTTCACTAAAATATCACCACTTTTGCTGCCATAATCCATCTCACAGTGAGTAGAGGATATTCTGTATGCTGGCACGTAAACTTGAAGTGTCATGCACATAACTTTGGTGACAACCAGCAAATTGAGCTTTTCATGATTCTCACTTGTAGGTACACCTGTATGTTCAAGGGATTATGTCTAGGGAGATGTCATGGTTTGACACGGGAAGAGAATTTTTTTTCAGAAGGAAAAAGTTCACCAGTCAGGGGTCAGGTTTAGATACTGACACTTGGAATGACCAATTGAAGGTAGACACGCCTCTGAGAACACAGAGGGGTTAAAAGCGAAATTCCCAGGAGGACTCGTCCTTCTTTGGTTCCGGTCACCGCATGGTACGGACCTCTCCCCTGCCCAGCCCGGGCTGGGTGGGGGAGGGGAGCCATGCGGCCTGTGGAGGTAGGCCCAAGGGTGAAAGATGCAACCAGACCTGGCCCCCTGCAGATGGAAGAGTGGAGAAATCTAAGATGTCTCCGCTCCCCCCAGAGTCTCTCTATCTCCCAAGAAAGAAAAAGAGACAGAGACTCGGTAGTTTTATCAGCAGTTCGCCGCAGGGAAAGAGAAGAGCGGGGGGGGGCCACAAAGTGCCCAGCCGGGCTGTGGGAGCTGGAGCCTGGGCAGCGAGCCATCCTTAGGAGTTGGGACTTTTAACCCTTCCTGAGAAATGAAGGCTTTATAAAATATTACTCCTCCTGAATTTGAAGAAAAGAGAGACAGCTTGAAACCTCAGATGTTTAGAGAAGAAGGTTGGGGGCAGATGATAAAGTAGCCTTTAGCTAAACTCTGCTTGTTTACCATAGACTGAACCACTCTTTTCTTTCAAGAGAGACTGCATTTTAGGGGGATGCATTGGTGGGCCAAGAGACCTTCTGCAGCAACTACCAATTTTAAAGTAGACAGAGAGAAAGCTGAGGAGAGTGTGAAGATGCCCTCCATCTTCAAAAAGAAGAGAAAGCGATCTCTGTCTTTTGGACCCTCGGCCCCAGGGGAAAATGGGGAAGACTCTAGTCCCAAATTGTGATACTAGACTGTTATTCCTAGTAGTCCTTAGCAAAACATCCTTAAAGGAGCCCTATAAGCAGTCTCTGTCCATGCACGGTAGTGAGAACACTGTGACATGGAGAGAAGAAAGTCACACTAGCCGGTGTATCTGGGCGGTGCCACGTATAACATTGGAAACACAAAGGGTGGCAGTTGTGTTTCCTAGGAAGATCTATGGTTGCAAGAGAGACTCCTCTCTTCCCCGATGAACTCAATATTGATTATATTGAAGAGTAAAAACTTGATCAAAAATCCAAATGAATCTCGCTGGAGTTTGGTGGAGTTGGGTGGAGGGAGGAGAAATGTTTTGAAAGGTTTTCATTTCGAATTTTGTGTGTTTTTTTTCTTTCCTTTCTTTTCCTTTTATAGTAGTAGTAGTAGTAGTGTAATAAAGTTTTTTTCTTTTGTTATTAAGTTTAGCCTGCTTTGCTCTGTTCTTGATCACATTTCACAGCATTTAGTTAATAAATTGTATTTTCATGGGGCGCTGGCATTGTGCCAGCGTCAAACCATGACAGGAGATCATCATGATGTAGTGCAAGTTGGTATGATTTGCCTTATATTTTTACCTTTTCCTGTTGTTTCTCTATATGGCTTCAATCACAAGTGGTCCACTCCATATATCACTTGGATGTGCCTCATCTCTGAAGAATGGGCATCACATACTTGTCATGCCAAAAAGGATTGTTGAGGGGTTGTTTAGTCCTTAAATCATAATTGTAACGTGTTCCACAAAATAATCTCCTTCTGGAGGATTCTGGCCTGAGATACTGACTCTTCCTTTCATACAGCACCAAAGAGGGGACAAGGCATTATGCAGCAGCAGGATGCCACTTACTGCTTTGGAGGTAAGACACAAACCAAGTATCAAATCCTGATGATAAACAGAAAGCAGCAAGACAGCCCTGAATCACTACACAGGCAATTTCTTATAGTTCCTCTGAAGGATTTAATTCCCCCATTAAATACAAAGTCTGTGAAGGCTGATCTGATTCTTCTTTAAACATTTGAAGGCAAACTCCTTCATGGCAAGACCTTCACCTTAACATTCACATTAAGTACATTGGTTTGACTGGTTTCTTAGCAGAAATAGGTCCTGTGCAGTAACAACGTGTGCCTGACAGTCTGAGCACACCTCAGACCTTTGTCAGAGGGCAGAAGTTTAAAAAAAAAGGAAGAAGGCCTCACATAAACAGACCCAAGGCAATTGCTTCAGCTTAAGAAACGGATACCAAGTCAATGCATGACTGGACAGCAGAAAAGTAGGAGAGAGACTTCTAAGATAGATTGTATCCAGTCAACCACACAACAACAACAAATCTATAACTACCTTTTGTCAGTTCAGTTTGGTATTCATAAAAAATACTTGTCATACATTTCCAGTAGGTTGGACTGTTCTTTCCCTGCAACCTGTTATTAAATTCAAAATTACAAAGGAGTGTTAAATCGACAAAGTTCTGCTTCTACTTTACATGAATTTGTGTACAAATTAAAAACTCATTTTGTGAAAAATCAAGTTTATCTTAAAGAATAGAAATAGCCAACAAACTGCAGAAAGATGATTTGATGAATCATCTCAACCATGAGCAGTTGCATCCACCAAGTTTTCAACAGCAAGACTGATCTGTCTTTGATGGTTGATTCCAGCAAGGAATGAACTGCTAAATGCTGAGCATCCCTAAGGTCCAATTGATCTTTTTTTTTATTACTGCGTGTTGTCACATAAGATATACCCCTTGATTTCTGCATTACACTGCACTAATAATGTGGTCGTGCCCTAAAATCAGTGCCACTGCCAAAACAGAAAACAGTGAATTTGGTTCATATATTGATATGGAAAAAACGTGTATGGTATAATTAGCCAGTTCATTTCTATAAACATGCATGGGTCAAATATTCACTAGTACAGATGCTGTAAATCAGACAGTAAAACACATGTAAAAGGGAAGGTGAGTTTTTAAGTGTCTAAATGTAAAGAGCTTTTTTCCTATGAAAAGCTTCAATAGATGTCAAACTTTCTTACAACAGACTAGAGTGCAAAGAGGAGGGAGCCAGGCTCTCTTCAGGAGTGCCCAGTGACAGGACCAAAGACAATGGGCACACACTGAAACACAGGAGATTTCCCTGTGTCCGTCAGGAAACTGTTTTCAGGTGCAAGTGACCAACACTAACACAGGTTGCTCAGAGAGGCAGTGGAGTATCCAGCCTTAGAGAATTCAGAAGTCCCATGGACATAGTCCTGCACAACCAGCTCTAGGAGGCCCTGCTCGGGCAGGGTGGACTCCAGAGGTCCCTGCCAACCTCAGCCCTTCCGCATTTGTGATTCTCACCTAGTTGTTCAAAATACTGCTTACTACGAGCCCACGGAAATTAGAAGCATCGAGGTAGTAACTTCAAGTACCCACCAGATGGCAGGAAACAGCCGAGGCCAGGCCTTCGCAAGCTTTTAATGACGACCTGCACTACTGCAGCGTTTAAAAGGGCGTGAATACTGGTTGCCATGGAGCTGGGGAATTCTGCCCTCTAAAAGTCACTGGAAAAACACTTAATATTACTTTGATCTTGAAATCATCATCTTGGTAAAGGTTGGAGTGGGATGAACGAGGAAGAATTTAAAAAACTACTTTTTACCAATTATTAAATAGATCTTTTGGGTTGGTTTTCCTTTTTTTTTTTTTTTTAACACTGCTAAGCATATCTACATTTAAAAAATACCTGATTGAAATTAAAAGTCATATTTAACAGAGACATTGAAGATAAAGGAGTAAATAATTTAAAATATTTGTTTGAAAACCAGAAATCTTTTCAATGTGCTAGAGAATTAGGCGCTTCCTAAGGCTTCCCTGTGCCACAGTTATTTTGCAGACAAATCATTTTTGTTCTTACTCCTTCCTGAATCCTCGGCATATCTGAATCAGCAGGAGTTCCTTCAGTGTTACTGCACTACGTGTTCATCACCCTGTGCCTCACATATATTTCCTAAAGATCAAACATTTGAGCATTTGGAATGCTTTAGGGGCTCAGTTCAGTGTGCACCCTTAGTGCACTCTCCTGATGTGCTGTTCAACTGGGCTCCTTCTAAAATGTGGAAACTTCCAGACAAATGGAAGTAATGTTCAGTAAATTACACAATATGCTAGCAAGCACAGCAATTACCAAGAACATACAAAGCAGATTCAGTTTCCCTTCTGTAGGTGATCTGAGCCCAACTGCTGTGAAAATACTGTCCAGAAATAGCTACTGCTCTCTGAAGATGCCTGTAAACAGGCCCCTGACTTGTGATAAAATCCCCCTCTTACTAGTTAAAAGTCATAAATAATGCTCCCCAAGGAATGTTCTGACCACCAGAAAACAAAAACCTGCTCTGTCTTTATGGTTAAAATAGCCCTGAAAATTCTTTTTGTGTGCCAAAAGTTCTGTAGAAGAACAGAGAACATTCCCTACTCCACCACCCAAAACTCAGTGATGACTTCTTAGGTTTAACCCTTCTTCCCTAGGTCTTGCTGCATGCTGAGGACCCTACCTGATCACCACTGATCACCACTCTTGCCCTCCAAAGCCATGTCCCACTGCTGCTTCAACAGAGGCACCACCATATTTCCTCCCTGGGAAGAGAAGGGAATGTGACAGAGAAGGGAGTTAGGTAACTGGTAAGGCTTCCCAGTGCCACGTTCCTGAGTAAAGCTGTTTTGTTGTTACTCTTCCTTCAAACAAGGCCCAGGTAAAAGGCAAATAAAGGTGTTTAAGCACAACTCCTAAACCAATACTAATAAACAGGAAACCGCACAAAAAAACTTGTGTGCTGTAAGATAGAAGTGGAAAAGTTTCTTGTTTTTTTAATTCTCTAGCTAATTTGCTATCACCTTTTTATCAACTGTGACCACCAGAATTCTGTTTTCTCTGTATTCCACTTGAAGTTGCATATATTAGGAAGAAGTTGCTTCAGTGAACTGTGTAAGGCCTTAGAGCCAATCTCTCCTTAAAGTTCCTCAGATGGATGAGATAGATCAGTTTCAAAGTGAAAGGCTAAATTAATTTAATTTGGGAGAAAGTTGTACCATTTTCCACACTAAATGTGTAACATTTTACATTCTGTAAATGCATACATACGTATTTTGGCTCAAGTTTCATGTTCTGCATCTGGCTGCTTGCCCCAGCAAGGGGGAAAGTTCTCATTCTTTGGTGACTGTGTATAGTTTCAGTGATGAAGACTCTCTTTAACCATAATTTGCATTTAATTTCACTCTGTACATGATCATAAATACTAGATACAAATGTCTAAATAACATGAATTGTAGCTACTGGGCCCAACAATAATTAACCACTTTGCAATGACAAGAGCTTATTGTTGATTAATGTCAAACAACTCTCTTCCAAGGACTCTTTAGAAGAGCTCCTACTATTAGAATATTTCAGCATGATGCAGGAGATGTGATCTGTTATCCCCCCAGCAAAGGAAAGAACTGAACTTCAATGCTTCGGTGAGTCCTCAGTTTTAAAGGTGGTTTAAAACCCTTGAAAACAAGATGCTGGAAGGCATATCAAAAATGAGCCAAGGTACAATGTCTGTAGCTCTGTACAACAGCCAGATTCACAGCACACCAGTGTTCATTACCTCCTGATGACCATGAAGGACTCCCCACTCTAGAGTGACTGATCAGGTTTTTCAGCATTACCTACACTTAAAGAGCTTAAGGTGATATTCCAGATTCCCCTTAAACCTTAACTATTATGACACCAGCTTATAGATACTTACCTCCTTCTTTTGATTTAGTTCAAAACATTTCCTCTTGACTAAATCTCATTTCTAGGGAAGAGGATATTTAACTGCCAAGGCATTCAACTACTTACTTTCATCAGCTGGTACAATGAGCTGCCCACCCACGAGGGAAAGCAATGTAGCAAGGGATTGGTGCAGCAGAAGGCTATAAATACTGCCCTGGGTGGCAATCTGACACAGCAATGAAACAAGACCATTGGTCATCAAAAGCCTAAGCTGTGTGTTTCTCACTACTGGCAAGCTGTGTTGTCACAGCATCTCTCTCACATGCATCCCAGAATAAATGAATCTGAATGCTTGCAGAATTTGTTGGTCAGTTGTGGGGTATTTTTTTTAAGCAGAAGAATGAAAAACTAATAACTGAAAAATTTGGGCATGAGGAAACATTATATTGTTACCTGTTAGTCCCCTGCTCTTTGCTGTCAGTGATTCTGTTTCACCTTGAATAGCCAGAATAATCTCATAGTGAGTTCTAGCTTTGGTTATGCCTGTGTAATGCTGCTGCTGGTGAGCCTAAAATTTACATGTGACTGGCAGCATTATACAAAGTCTCTGAGATCTTGTAATTGTACTTTAAGGTTTGATCTGGCTTTCAAAACCTGTGGCCAAAGAGACCAAAAAAAAAAAAAAAATTAAAATAAAAAGGCTGGACACTATTTGGTCCTGAAGGGTTTGTGGTAAGAAAAATTAAATAGACTGTCACTCATGAAGGAAGAAGTGAAATATTATAGGGCAAGAAGTCTTGTTACATTACATTTATTGTGTTTTCCAAAATAGTTTTTCTATTAGGAATTAATAGATGGTTTAAAACCATATTTTCCTCTATACACGTGTCTATCTTCCCTCCTTTCTTTCTTCCTAATCCTGCTAAAATTTGCTGTGTTTCCCTAAACATTTACCCATATTGATTTCACCAAGGTCTGTGTTACAAAACATGCCAGTGTAATTAAACCTATAGTGAGTGCCAGCACCTTACATAACTGCATTATATTGTACGGGTCACTATTTGATCATTACTTAGGCAATTCATCTCAGCTTGCTTGTATTAGAGACTTGCTCCACACAAACTTCTGGGACTGAAAGAGTGGAAATTTCTGTTAGATACACAGGAAAAATTCTTTACTGTGAGGGTGGTGAGGCAGCAGAACAGTCTGCCCACAGAAGCTGTGGATGCCCCACCCCTGGAAGTGTTCAAGGCCAGGTTGGATGGGGTTTGGAGCCACCTGGGCTAGTGGAAGCTGTCCCTGCCCATGGGCTGGGATCTTTAAAGTTCATTCCAAACCAGGCCATTCTATGGGTCTATGATTTTATGAAATTACTTCATTTTTTAAAATTAGGTGAGGTTAAATGGAAAGATAGTTCATCAGGGAGAGGGAGAAACTTCTGGTTTTGTTCAGCTGTGGCGTTAGGTGTCTTCAACATGGGAAACATTCCAGGTTCACAGTATGTATTACTTGTTAATTCAGTATTGACCTGTGTTAACACCTCTGTTCAGACATAACTCTTGGTCTGGTTGAGATGCTTAACAGGACACAGAAACCTTAAAGACTAAAAGTTAGTTAGAAGAACGGTGTTTAAACTTGGTGCTGGCTCTTTGTTCAGCATTTGAGGGGATCAAGTGCTATGAGGAGCGGCTGAGGGAGCTGAGGGTGTTGAGCGTGGAGGAGGCTCAAGGGTGACCTTACCGCTCTCCATAACTCCCTGGAAGGAGGCTGTAGACAGGTGGGGGTCGGCCCCTGCTCCGGAGTTTCAGGCTGGACAACAGGAAGAATTTCTTCACAGAAAGGGTGATTAGACATTGGAATGGGCTGCCCAGGGAGGTTGTGGGGTCACCGTGCCTGGAGGTGGCACTCAGTGCCCTGGTCTAGTTGACACGGTGATGCTCAGTCACAGGTTAGACTCGATGACAGAGGTCTTTTCCAAGCAGAATTACTGTGTGGATTGTGGGGGGTTTGTTTGTTTGTTTTGGTTTTGTTTGTGAGTGCTTTTGTTTTGGGTAGGTTTTTGGTTGGTTTTTTTCCTCTTTTTCACACGACGAACATGATATGTGATAGGGGAAAAGATGAAAAGGGGGAGATAGAGGAAGAAAAAAACCCCACGAGACTAATACAGGAAAATAAAACCGCAGAACACGCACCATGAAGAGCTCCAGCGGCCGCTCCGTCCGCACGCCGGGGGCGGTGGCCGCTGCCTCAGCGCTCGGCGATACTATCTCGCGGCAGGGGCGGGGGGGAATCTGTGGGTTGTGCTGTTTCTCCCCGGGCGCGGGGCTCGCCTCATCAGGCTCTTCCCCCCCACTCAGCCGCGATAAGTGGGAGAGGCGAGGCGCGTCCCGACGCACGCGCGGTGAAGGCTCAGTGACCGCCGCGATGGAGGAGGCGGCGGAGCGCGGCCGGGCTGGCGCTGGGGCGGCGGCGATGGCGGAGGGACGCAGCGCCGCCGGAGAGGAGGCAGCCAACGCCACCGCCACCGCCGCGTCCTCGCCACCGCCGTGCTCCCCTCCGGAGGGCGGCGGGACGAAGCCACTGAGCGCGGCGGAGTACGCGCGGCGCGTACATCAGTGGCTGTGGGACTCGTACTGCGGGTACCTGGGCTGGCAGGGCTGCACGCCCGCCTTCCTCGCCGCCGCCGCCGCGCAGCCGCCCCCGCCCGCCGCCGCTGCCTACTACAGCCCCTTCTACCTCTTCGCTCCGCCGCCAGCACACGCGGCCTCCGCCGGGACGGGGCCCCGCGGCCCCGCCGCTGCCGCCCCAGCCTGGCCGGGGGCGGCGGGCGCGGTGTCCCCCCTGCCCAGGGCGGCCGCCGGCAGCGCCGCCAGCACCGGCGGCAGCGGCGCCTCCCGGGACGCGGGGCGGCCGGCGGGTGAGTGGGGCCGGGGCTGGGCCTGGGGAGGAAGAGGAGCCTGATGAGAGCCGCGGCTCCGGGAAGCGGGATCTGGAGAGGGAAGCCGGGGGTGTGCGACGTTGGGAGTCGCTGCGCTTCCGCTGGCTGCGGCCCCGGGCATGTGGCTGTGCCTTTGTGATACAGTCTGGCAGCCCTAATACCGAGGGTATAAATCCAGAACCTGATGCATAAGCAGGTTTGGGGAGATTGACTGGCATATACAGCTTACCGCTTCAGAGCTTGTAAATATGTTTTTGTGCTTAGGAAGGAGTTTATTTTTTTTCTAGTGGAAATTATTCTTCTGGTTACAGGCTTGTAGTGCATCTAGCTTTATGAGCAGCCCGTCTGTGTTATGAAATCTAAACTAACTTTGCCTGTTTCAGTGAGCTGTTGGTGCTCAAATAAAATCATTTTGTCTAATCTAAGCAGAAGTGAAAACATGCTGACATTGAACAAACTTAGGCAGTGGGACCCGAGATAAACAAACGTCTGTTGCAGCTGTAAACATTGAAGGCAGTGCACAGCAGGCCTTCTGTTTATATTTTTCAGGAATAAAGCAAACTCACTCTGATCACATGAGAGGTAAAACCTGCAGCAGCAACAACTCCTCACAAGTCGAGGAGTGCCTAGGTCACATTCCTTGAATGTTCCTACCACTGTGAGCAATGGTAGAGAATTGTGGAGGAGAGTACTGCTGACGGACTTTGGAAAAAAGCCAGGGCTCGTTTCTCTCTACCGGACAAAGTACGACACTGATGATCTGTGACATTATTTATAAGCCTAGTGGCCATATGTGTGTGGAAGATGTTTTTTATTCCTTTTTCCTTATTTTCAAGGGAAGGGAGCCTAGCCTCTGAGCTTGCTTCTTTCTTATGATTTTAGGTAGATGTTTTTTAAACATGGTTAGGAGACAAAATAGTATTTTCTGTAATTATGCCAGTTTTGCCGGATATTACCAGTCATTAAAGGGAGGGTTGGACAAAGGCTAGGCTGAAATGATTCTTGGAATTTTGCTGGTTTATCAGGAGCTAATTCCATATGTTAAAGGTTATTTAGGGCATGAATAACATTTCATGCTGCTGAACATGGTTATTCTGAATATTGCATACTATTGCAACACACTTGGCCTTCTTGGGTGACTAGGTATGTGATGCAGTAATACAATACAGTTATAAACAAAGACTGTTGTGCTGATGCTTTGGCTACAGATGGATATATCTGGAACAGCTAAAGTGATTATGGCTTCTTCCCTGCTGTAGATTATTGCCCACACAGCAGTGAGGCGAGGCAGGGCAGCTCGTGTATCTGTCCCTGTGCCAGTGCAGTTTACGGCCTGTGTGCTTACGTAAGCTGAAATAAATGACAGCTTATGCTACTGTTGCAGATTTCGAACTGGGATGTCAAAAAGTGGGATTGTTAACTGCCTCTGCCACTTCAATCTGCCTGCAGGTGTGTGTCAGAGCAGTAAAATTTAACAGCACCCTGGGCAGTGGCAGGCTCTTCGTGGACAGACACCACGATTTAAGACATTTCTTGCCTGGTCCCTCCCTGTCTTACTGCAGGAGATTACTGCTCATCTGCTGGGAAAGTAGGGCAAAGGGTGCATCCAAGCCCCAGCTGCCCTGTGGCTGACTGGTGCAAACCCCTCTTAAGCACTATGTGGATGCAATATCCTAGACATTGAACTAGATGGATGTTGCATTTGGCTGGCCTTGCTGAATAAATAGTAACCCTTGGCAAAAGAGTGGATTTTTGATACGATGAACAGCTTGAATCACTGCAATGTAAATCTGCCAGAGTCTAAGGGTTGCCAAGGTTTCTTAATGTGATGGAGTTAACCATAATTTGAATACTTACTTTCCTAGCCCCATGTAGCTTCTTCTTTAGGCAGTAATTTAATTTAATTTATTCAATGGTTAATAAATCAGTCCCTGCCACCAACTTCAACAAATGTGCTGATTTTGACAGAGCAAATGAAAGCTGTCACCTGGCACTGTGTGCTCAAGCCAGGATTGGGAGACTGGCTATGTTCCCTCCTGCCTTAGTTGAAGAATCTCTAATTAGAATTTAACAGAGAACTTGGACAGGCTTTGACAATGCCAGTGAAATCCACTTTAGTATTATACATGTTGTGGTTCGACACTGGCCCAACACCAGGCACCCATGAGAGTCGCTCACTCACCCTCCCCTGCCACAGCTGGGTAAAGGAGGGGAAAAAGAAAAAAATGTTAACAAAGGCTTCTTGAGTGAGATAAGGACCAGGAGGAATATTTCAAGGGAAAAACAGGCTCAACTTTAGTTGCAAAGTGAAATTTATTACTGACAGAATCAGAGGAGGATAATGAGATGTAAAATAAGCCTGTAAAACACCATTTCACCCCCAGCCCCTCCCTGCTTCCCACCAACAGTGCAGGGAGACAGGGTGTGGGGGTTTTGGTCAGTTCAGCACCGAGATTTTCTCCTTCCACTGCTCCAGAAGAGAGCAGTGAAGCACTTCCCCTGTGAGACTGTGGGTACAGTTGTCCGTCAACTTCTCCAGCGTGGATCCACTCTCACAAGCAGCAGCCCTGCCAAAACTGCTGCAATGTGAAATGTGAACTCCCTCCACAGGCAGACAGTCCTCCCAAAACTGCTGCAAAGTGGGTCTCTCTTTCCACGGGGTGCAGTTCTCCAAGTACAGGCTGCTTGGCCTGGAAGCAGGGACCCCCTCTCTCCACTGGGTCTCCCTCTGGGTCACAGCCTCCTCCAGACATCCACCCACTCCAGCATGGGCACCTCCCTGATGGATTGTGGGTGGATCTGTGCATCCCCTGTGGATGCCCATGGGCTGCAGGGGCTCAGCTGCTTCAGCATGGTCTCACCATGGCCTGCAGAGGAATCTTGGCTCTGGCACCTGGAGCACTTCCTCCCCTCCTTCTGCCCTGACCTTGGTGCTGCAATGTTGTGTATTCTACAGCACACATTCTCCTCTCCTCCTCTTCTCTAAGTAGAAGCAAAACCCATTAGTTTGTTTTGATTATCCTTTTAAATATGTCATCACAGAGGTGTTACCAGTCTCCCTCAGTGGCCCAGTTTTGGCCAGCAGCATGCCCATCTTTAGAGCCATCAGCCATTGGCTCTGTCAGACATGGTGGGAAGCTTCAGCAGCTTCTCACAGGAGCCATCTTTGTGCCCCCCCCCGCTACCTAAAACCAGGCTACTTGATACTTGAATGGTCAGTGCAACAGGTATGAAATGAAGCTGTATAAACCCAGGTATGTTAAATATGGGCTGGCTCTTACCTGATTTCTGCCTGATTCTTCTTACCCTGTTTAAAAGTGCTGTGGCTTTTGGCTTGGCTCTCATAGCTCACAGGGCCGTGGCTGGCAGCATCAGTCTCAGCAGCTGAACTGGGGAGGCTTGATCTAAATGAAATTTGTTGATGATTTTTGAGACTAGAGAGTGATGTGATTTTCTTTCCTCTTTTGTCCTTACTTTGTGTGGGGATAAGTGTTCTCAGAAACAGTAACAAAACCAGTCCCTGTTTCCACAGGTTCCATCTGGTAGTAGAAGGGCATTTCTAAGTGAAGTTTTGATGTGAGTCTTTGCATGTTTCATGTGAGAGTCGTGTTTGTCCTTTGGAAAATAGAGGTGTAGCTGGGTCCAGATGAAATTATTTTGCAACACTATTTCTTGGAAACTTTCTAAGACACTCTTTAATGTTTTCTCTGCTTAAATCACTTGAGCAACAAAAGCTCGTGACTCCTTACTTCATGTCCATTTGCAGGTGGCCAGTTAAATAGGAGAATGTGTTATGTTTTCTGGCTGGGGGTAGAGCAGCATGCTGTGTTTTATTATAATTAGTGTGTAGAAATCTTTGAGTATGACTGATGTTTTCATTCCTGTTTGCATTTGAGTGGAGATAAAATAGGCTGTGTTTTACTCTGAGGACTGGTACTTGGTATACACAGAAGCCTTGGTGCTGAGGGATAAAAAAGTTATGGTACGTCTGATTTTCTTTTTAATCTGACCTCTTGGATTTACATAAATCTGTTCTCTATGAGATTATTCTAAACAAAAGAACACAAAAACTGATGCATTTTCAATGTACTTCAGTTCTTTAGCAGGGTATGATTTTGCCTGTGATCCTAATTATGAGAAACTCAGTTCTGAAACTGTTAAAGTTCTTCAAGAAGCTTCGTCTAATTCAACTTAAACAATTCAGATTATTTTTTATGCATACATTTTTAGAAGTTTTCTCAAAGAATGTGTGAGCAGAGCTCTTGATTATGTTCTTTCAGAGAGGTTAATGTGGGTTGTGCTTTATATGTTAGTGTTAACTTAGTGTTAGTGCAGTAAAATCTGGGTAATGTGAACTATTTCTGTTGCAGGTCGGGAGTTCCTTATCCCTTCACTGGCACACAGGTTCATAGCAGAGATGGTGGATTTTTTTATTCTGTTCTTTATAAAGGCAACCATCATTTTAAGTATTATGCACCTCAGTGGAATAAAGTAAGTTGAACAATTTAAAGCTTTCTTAAATACAGCTTTAAGCTTTTCACACTCTTTGAGGTGTCAGGTTGTATTTATGGTATGTTTTTGCATATGATATCATTAAATAACTAACAGAAGTTAAGGAAAAGCCACCACTAGGCTAAGTTCATTGTAAATACATTCTGATTGTGGGTCAGCTGATGGAAACACAGAATTTGTACTGGTCTGTAGGCTCACAAACTCCCTACTAAGGAAAGATTAGAATTGCACATTTATGGAATGGGGGGGGGGGAATAGCAAGATTACTAAAAAGTTCTTCATAATTTTCAAAGAAAAAACATTGACAAACTTTTTAAACAGCGTTTAAACTACGTTAGATATGGCTGGGATTAAGTTAATTTTCTGTTTAGCATCTTCTATGGTGCTGTATTTTAGATTTCTGACCTAAACAATACCAACCCCCACAAAAAAAAAAAAATCTGATCAAGCAGATCAGATATGTATGTACTTTGAAAATACAGTCTGGTTGCTAGGAATGCTGCCACACTGCAGGCTTCACTGGGTGTAAATTTGGTTTCTTAAAAAGTGCAAATAAGTAATGTGTGTATCAACCATACAGTAGACTGAAAGATTCATCATTTCACATTTTTGTACACAGATGTAGTAATTTACCTCAAACACTTCCCTTTTTAACTGCTTCTTTAACTGTAGATATCTTACTCCTTAACTCACTTATTCTGCTTTGGGTTGTGTAATCAAATATTTCAGTCTGATTAAGAGATGATCTCTTGGTGCAGTCGATAATTCCACTACTGTCCAAACACATTTTGGAACGCAGGCTTTCTGCTCAAGAACCATCCAAACATTGCCTGACTGTAAAGTGATAACAGATATACAGATAACACCTTCCAGACACCTTCACCTGTGGCTTGAAAGGGGTGTGGAAGAGGTGTTACCTCCTGTAACGTGATAGCTTGTGTTTCCATTTTGCCTTTAGTAGGTGGAGAATGATACAAAGTGAAGTACTGGAAAGATGGGGAACAACTGTATGTATATTGCTGTTGTAAAGTAATGAAAGAGTAATTTACAGCATATTCAATATTAATAGTTTTGTGAGACAGTTGCTTAGAAAGGTCAGAGAAATATTCTGGGGGGGTTTTCTCCTTGAGAGGCATGGTGTGCTTGGGGTTAGGCTGAATTGTCATGGAAAACATAGGTCCTCACAGGCTCAAGAGAGACACTTCAGGCCAAAGCTGTATTGAAGGGAAATGCTACACTGTTGAAGGTTGTGCTACACTGTTTTTTAATTCCTGGGTTGTTTTGGGTTTTTTCAGTCCTTCAGTCGGAATAAAAAAGAGGGCAAGTAGTGCAAATAGTAAATGGATTGTTTCAAAATGGTACTGCACAGTTCTATGTGAGCCTTAATTAGATACACGAGTGAAAAATTCTTGCCTTAGTGTGTTGCAAGTATATCCATTCCATATAAGGTATCAGGTATCAGATAAGAATGTTACATCTGTGGCATTTATCTTATGAAAATACATCATTAACTCCAAATGGATGCTTCGCATAGATCTGTTGGGCTAAAAACCATAAGGTTTCAATTGCTTTGTTTGAATCCTCCTACTGCATACCAAGGTGCCTCCAGACGAGTATGGTGGGCTGTAAAGAATGAGAATGAGGAGCCCTGATGAGAACCCTGATCATGTAGAGGAGGATATAGGGCTCCCCTGATTCCTTAGGGAGACTGCCAACTTCTCCCTTGCATTCGTAAAGAGTGCCCTTTTCTTCTTCCTTGAGTGTTTGTGTAAGAAGATACTTGGAGACTTGGATGCCTTCCATTTATAGCAAGTTAGAAAATTATGTGCAGAATCTGTTTACCTCCCAAGAAGTGTGAGAATTTTCAGGACAGTTCTGCAGCTTACTACCCAGGGACACCATTGTGCACAAGTGGTAATAAAGAATGATCTTTTCTTAATGAAAAAGACAAAAGAAACTAGGCAGTAACTCAGAATGAAACTGAGTGTTCTGAATTTTAATGGCTTGTTTAGTATCAGAGAGGGCAAGGAGTTTTTGTTATGTTGTAATACCAGAATGGAGGAAGTGAATTCTGGTATTAAAGGGGTAAGACTGGTATTGGGAGAAGGATGGTTTTAAAATTCAGTTTTATTTCGTACAGGGACATCTCTAAATTTGCCATGCATTACATCATAGAAGAAATAGATGAAGATACATCCATGGAAGATTTGCAGAAAATGATGATAGTAGCTCTCATCTACAGGTTATTAGTCTGCTTTTATGAGGTACTACTTATAAACATTAACTCCTGTAATTAATAGTTTTGAGTTGTTGAAGTAACGGTTTTTGAAAAATAATGTTATTATTGGCCAATAAAGTAAATCCTCTTAACAGTATTTTGGATTATGTTGAAGCTTATGACATTCACATAGTTCTGAGGATAAGAAAGTTTGGGAGACCTGTCAACAACACGGTGCCATGTGGAATTAAAATAACCTTTCTTTCACAGATAATCTGCATTTGGGGAGCAGGTGGAGCAACCCCAGGGAAATTCTTGCTTGGACTGCGAGTTGTGACATGTGAAACTTCCGTACTTATTGCACCCAGCCGTGTGTTAGTCATTCCATCTTCTAATGTCAGTATGACAACGTAAGTTCTGGCTCAGTCTCGTTGCATTCAGGTTAACAGTGACAAGAGCGTGTGATTTGGAAGGAAATTCACTGTTGTTGACCTTTGCAATGATCAGACTGGAACAGCTATTGTCAGATTCTGTGGTCTAAGAATAAAATGGTAATTATTAAGCCACATGGGAGTATTTTTCAGGGTAGGTGGTTGAATCTCCTCTAGAGCTCGACTTCTGTGCTGTACAAAACTTGGGCACTGAACCTGGAGGTTAACCACTGATGTAAGCAGAAAAGTGAAAGTAAGGCACTGAATGTTCTATTCTGATTTCAGGTCCACAGTACGAGCTTTGATCAAGAATTTTTCTATTGCATCGTTTTTTCCTGCGTTCATTACGCTGCTGTTTTTCCAGCATAACAGAACAGCCTATGATATTGTAGCAGGAACTATTGTGGTCAGAAGAAATGGAGTCAGATGATACCAAAAAATGAGATTTCCGGACTGGTTCTCAACATCCCCTCCAAACCCCAGTGAATAAAGACCTACCCCAGAACTGAAATTGAGGTGTCTGTTGGAACCTTTTGCCCTAATTAAATAGGAACTGATTCAGAAGCTAAAGAAAATGTATGGTTCCTGTATGATGCCAGCAACTACCTTCGAAGTATTGGAGTTTTCGTAGACGCCAAAGAAGTTTGGGAGAGAAAATACGAATTAAATCCAGGAGTATTAACCTCTGACTGATGAGACAAAACCTGTCTGCTTCAACTGCAAAAAGGAGATGTTCTGTTTGTCAGTCTGTGAAAAGCAGAGCCCTAGGAATATGCCACCTTAAAAGAAATGTTGCTTCTACAGTTTTGGATGCTGGCAGATAACTAGAAAATTAAGTTATTTTCCAGGCAGTTGCCTGTCAAAGGGTAAGAGGGAAGAAACCTCTGCAGTATTAGACAGCAAGGCAAATGATGTTAACTGCCATGTATGTAGAGAGATCAGCAGTGGTTATCAGTGTCTTTTATTATTGCTTCACCTTTTAAGTATTTTCTCACAATATTGATGTGAAATTTTTTTTGCATGATTGTCTCAAGCACTGTCACTTACTTCACTTTTCCAAGCTAAGAAGTGAAATAGCTGCATTTTCCTCTGAGAAGGGTGTGTTACACTGCAGTGTTAGTGATCTGGTGTGTGTAAATAATTCTGGAGCCATCAACAGTACAGACCATGCTAATGAAAGGTAACTTTTTTGCTTCTGTTTGGAGTGAAAGCACTTGTCTATTTCTTGCATATAATGCAGAGCAGAAGTGAATGTGTTTCAGGAGCATGCAGAAAACATTACCTGAAATGTGTTATGGGTGTAAATCTGCAGAAGTACAAATACTGGTTATTTTCACTTTATTGTTCTGGCTAATTGTTTGTATATTCAGAATAACTTAAATACTGAATAAAGAAACCTAATATTTTGCATGACTATATCGCTTTGATGATTCATTTATTCTCATGTTATTAGTAACTCGGGAAATTAACGTAAGCAATATTAATTGTTTTACTGAACTCTTAAGTTGTAGTCTGGAATGCTTCCGTCGCAGCTTTTGTACGTTCCTCTCTTAGGATTAACATGCCACTCCATGGCTGAAGTGGCCACCCTGCCTTCAGTTTTGCACAATGGCTTCGTTGACAGTAGAAATGTTTTGAGAGCTTGGTTATTGCTCGTCTCCAGGTGTAATAACTTAATCAGTAACGTGTTTATATGCTGCAATATTTTCAATGGACAAGTTGTTTTCTTCTGTGTATGACTGTATTGTGCATGCATTTCAGTTTTCATTTCAAATGATGATTCAGGACTAGATCCTGTGCTTAGAGTTGCAGAGTGAAGTTTTGCCATTCATTACATATCCAGAATGAGGTCGCTAACTTTTGAGATAACTACTTTTAAAACTTTATTTTTGAAATAAAGGGGAAAAAAGTTGCCTTGGCTAGAACACTTGTTTTTAGAGCCCTTGCTTAATCATAGTTTTTGAATACTGGCAGGGGTGGTGATCCTACTACTTACATGGACAGCCTCTTCCAATACTTGACAGCCCTTTCCATTACTTTTTCCCTAACATCCAGTCGAAACCTCCTGTCACCATCTTGAAGCCATTTTCTTGTCCTACCACTTCCTACCTGGGATGAGAGACCAACCTCCCCCCACTCCCCCACCCCCCCTCAGGCAGTTGTAGAGAATAAGGTCACCCCTAAGCCTCCTTTACTCCAGGCTAAACACCCCCAATTTCCTCAGCTGCTCCTGGCAGGACTCGTGCTCCGCCTGATGAAAGCTAAAGCTATTACAACCAACTTAACAGTCCTTTCTAGGGTAAATTTTGCCTATTCACAACAAGAACTTTTATTCTCTTTACTGTAGCAGTGACCTAAAAACTAGGATTCAAAAGGAGGGGGATGAGGGAGGAAGGGAAAAGCAACACTGTTGGCTAAAACTTTATTACTAACAATTCAGGTATAAGGGAAGGTATCTCTTACCCTGTAGAAAAATACCACCCTTACCACAGCAGGCAAAGAAAACAATTACAATGCAAGAACACAGAACCTGTCCATGGAAATATGTATACATTGTGCTGTTGGCCCGCTTTTAGTTTGTCTCTTATGCAAGCTGCATCCCACATGTGGCTTCAGGGCTAAGGGGGAGAAAGTGGAAATCTGTGGCATTTTTCACATGTAGACAGCTGGAAATGCGTAATTGCATATAATCCTTTCATGGCTGCAGTGGCATGGTCTGACTGCCTGAACAGCAGTGAGAGCGTGTGTGTATTTGAAAGTCAAGTGGCTGAGCATTTTCTGTTTCTAGAAACAGTGACTGGGGCCCTACACCTGAAAAGAGCAGTTGGCCTTTGCCCTCTTGTCATGTCCAGCTTGTGCCTGAAAGGCATCTCACCTCATACCAGCAGCACCTGCAGGAGTGGGGAGCAGTGCTGGGATCTGAAGTGCCAGCCAAGGCCCAGCAGCGCCTCTGAAAGACATTTACACCACTGACGATGATGCAGGTCTCTGCCCTTCTAGCTGAGGGAAGAATTAATGTCTGAGTCACTGCTGTGACTTGGTACAAATTCAGCTGTGGGTCCCCACATGAACAAGCATTTCCTCTGATTTTACTAGAATAATGTCTGTTCTCCAAGAAGTTCCTGTAAGTGCTACAGAAGTGTCCCCCCCCCCCCCTTACTCATTTCCAGTCTTCAGTTAGAACAGTGGTAAATGTTTAAAAACATTAGGTTGGGTTTCTTTAATAGCACTACAAAAAATTAACTGCAGTCAGCTGACACATTGATAAGCTCCTCCAAGCTTCAGCCTACAATAAAACTCTCCTTCCTAAGAGGAGCCTTCTAAATTTAAGATCCTCTAAAATCTATGCAAAAAAGCAGAGGTTGAAGAAAGCATGAGACATTGCTGAGGCTCAGGGAACGACCTCATACAGTTACAGTTGGGGATGCCTTTACAGAGAGTTAAAATTGCCAGGTAATATTTCGCAGTTTTTATTGATGGCATTTATCCCATGGTTTAACATGTTAATTATACTGTAATAAACATGGCTTTAATATTAAACTTTTCCTTATTATCCAAAGTCACCACAGTCCATTTCAGTAAATATAAAAATATATACTTAATACTTTGTACAATACTGGTTTTTGGTCCAAACAAAAATGGATCAGAAAAGCCAATAAACTTACTTTAAGAATTCCCAATTTTAAAGATTTTCTAAATGGATTTAGGCAACTTTGAATAATGGGATTTACATAAAATCTGAGACAATACTAAACAAAAATGGCTGTAACACACAAAATTAAAATTTCAATTTCACAGATTTGTTATGCCAAAAAAGTACATAGAGAAACAAAATCGTATTTACACATTTCGTAATAAAATAACAAGGCGAGACAGGTGATAAAGGGCTGTAAGAATGAAAATATAGAAATAGCATATAATTATTAAATGAAGAACTACAGATCTAACAAGTCCTTAGCATGGATCATCCTTTAATCAGTCTTCCCCTATCAGAAAATTTTAGTGCACAATACACCCAAACTCACTCACTTCACACATACACCAGCACAAACTCAGCATAGAAATCATTCGTTATCAACATTCTCTACTCTATACAGCATCCCTCGCTGATATAATTACAATTTCGAGGCGTCAGTAAACGCAGATGAGCGCACGTAGTGGTGCGGATGAAGAGGTATCGACAAGCCATTCACTGTGCAGGCTCTACTCGGGGCTACAGCCAGACCATGCTGAGTCAGTGGAAGATGTAACTTGAGACTTTTGCTTGAGAAACAGCCTTGTTGCCAACTTTACTTGCTACCAAAAAAATGTAACAGGGAGAGGGGAGGGAAGGACAGGAAAGCTAAGTTTTATATTCCTTTAGGCAGATCTGACTTCCGACAAGCCAGCATGAGGTACAATCCCAGTAACTGAACAATTCAGGGTAGTAGCTGAACATTTCAGGATAGTAGCTGAACAATTCAGGATAGTAGTTGCTTCCAATGTTTTTGATGCTTTACCGATCAGGCGTTTACTTTCTACGTCTAATTGCAGTCTTTATCTTCCGACCAGGAACTGAAGATCCAGAGGCAGAGAAAACATTTTTCCCATTAGTCCTATTAAAAGAAATTAGTAGTTCAGAGTTTAGGACAGTGTAGCTGAAAATTCAGTAGCAGCACTGAGTAGATATTCCAGAACAACTGTTTCATAGTCTTGTCTCACTAGTTACCAGCTGGCAACAAGCAGCAAATGACGAACAGGAGGAAGAGAGTTCCAGAAACCAATTAAATCTCTCTTATTCAGAAGGTAAGCAGCAGCATAATGGCTGGATACAGGTTCTACCTTTCAAGAACAAGACAATCTCACATGTGTTGATGTGTGACATTCCTGACAGCTAGGCTCCTTTACAGATAGCGGTGCTTAGTTAGCCAGTGAGGCTAATAAAAGGAAGGATGCCAAATTTAGTTTCAAACTCCAAGGTTCATTTGATCACCTCATGATTTAACAGCAGTAGACGCTGAACACTGTCCACTGATATTACCCGAAGCTCAAGGGAAATTCTGATATGGTCTCTTACCCCACTGTAAATGTTGGAGGCTGGTTGAACGAAAATCCCAAAGTGCCAGAAGGTGGTGCAGGAGCGGCTGATGCAGGAGGATTTGCACCAAAAGTGAATACTCCTGGGTTATTTGGAAAGCTGAAATTAGTAGCATTACTTCCAAACTGGAATACAGAACCTGGGAAGATGGAGTGGAAGCAGAAAGAAGTAAGAAAGCTGAAATTTAAGTTCATCCTTTCCAGCAAAATCCTCATGTTCTTCCCCATTATCTTTAAAGATTATTCTTTTTACAGGTTGCTCAAGATTATAAAGTTGGGGGCGGGGGGGTGTGCATCAGAAATGTCAGATTACTACAGGAACAGTTTATTGAATTCACAGACCATGTAGGTTGGAAAAGACTTTCAAGATCACTGAGTCCAACTCATGCCCTAACACCTCAACTAAACCATGGCACCCAGTGCCACATCCAGGGATGGTGACTCCACTGCCTCCCCAGGCAGACCATTCCAGTACTTCATCAATCTTTCTGTAAAAAACTTTCTCCTAATATCCAGCCTAGGTTTCCCTTGATGCAGCCTGAGACTCTGTTCTCTCGTGTTCTGTCTCTCACTGCTGCCTGTAGAAAGAGACCAACTCCACCTGACTACAGCCGCCTTTCAGGGAGTTGTAGAGAGTGATAAGGTCTGAGACCTCTGAGTCTCCTTTTCTCCAGGCTAAACACCCCCAGTTCCCTCAGTTGTCCCCCACAGGGTTTGTGCTCCAAGCCCCTCACCAGCCTCGTTGCCTACTCCGGATGTGCTCGAGCATCTCAATGTCCTTTCCAAACTGAGGGGCCAGAACTGGGCACAGCACTCAAGGTGTGGCCTCACCAGTGCCAGGTAGGGAAAGAATGACCTCCCTGCTCCTGCTGGCCACACCATTCCTGATACAGGCCAGGATGCCACTGGCCTTCTTGGCCACCAGGGCACACTGCCGGCTCACATTCAGCTGGCTGTCGACCAGCACCCCCAGGTCTCTTTCTGCCTGGGCACTGTCCAGTCACCCTGTCCCCAGCCACAGGGGGTTATTGTGGCCAAAATACAGGGCTTGGCACTTGGACTTACTAAACTTCATCCCACTGGACTCTGCCATCCATCCATTCACATAGATTGAGGAACTTTTAAAGTAATACTGCTGGCACACTGATAATTAGTTGTTTGCTAGCTTCCATGCCACCATGGAACTTATACCTGTGCATACTGAAGTTTATTAATCAAGTCTTAAACTGTAAATTTGTATTCAGGTAAACTGTCCTGTGTTCATGCAGTGGATCTGGGGACTTCCTTTCCTTTAATGTGCCAGCAGTACCTTGTTTGAAAAAACCCCAAACACTCAAATCATCAGAGTAAACTATTAAATAATACAGAAAATCCAGAGAGAACTTTACCTTTAAAAGGCTATCTCGTTAATGAAAGATCAACTGAGTTATGTGTTGTACACTAATCTGCTTGTACTAATCTACTGATTAGTACAAAAATGTCGGCTACTTTTAATGGAGGTTGTTTTATAAAGCTTCTGAGAGGAAAAAGGAGGCTTCTCCCTTTCAGTATTTGATGTGATATCAAATAGACATTCTGGCACTGTTTTTGTTTTTTATTTATTATTAGTATGGAACAGGTCTTTCTTAAGTTACTAGGTTCATTCTCTGCCCCTTTCCCATGGCATTTTATACTTCATTAGTATAAAATTAGTATTAAGATCTTTATCTTAATACAGTCTTATCCCATAAATGCTTAAAAAAACCCCAAACAATTCTGACTGTATTTTATACACTAAAATGACTGATTCGATTTTCAAATCAAAAAATAAAAATGTTGCACTTTGTCAGCTCTTTTGTTTTACACAACCTTACCAGTGATTACTCCATGACTTTCAACAGTTCCTTTTAATCATTAGGTTTCTAAAGAAAATAAAGCTCAAAATTTAGTTGTAGAATTGCAACCTCTATGTCTGCTAACTCTTTTGTGGAGAAGGCTTACTGTGAAGCTGGATACCTATGGCACATTGTGTCACCACAGTCAGGCCTGGGACATAAATGACAACCCTATACCCATTATTTTTATGGAGGGCAATTTCTGTATTTAAATACACGCACAAGGCTGAAGTTGTCTTTCTCAATATAATTCATGGTGCACTTCATGAAAAACAAAATAAAATATATATACTCTTTAAATGGAAGAGGATGGTCAGGACTCACCAGCACTGGGGGTACCAGAGCCAAAAGCTGGCTGATGGGCTGCCTGCTGTCCAAACACAGAGGGCTGAGTGCTGCTTGTCACTGAGCCGAATGCAGAAGGAGCAGGCTGAGAGCCAGCAGAAAACAACGTTGTCGACAGCGATCCAAAACTTGGAGCGCTTTGCTGGCCGGAGCCTGGGCTTGGGCCAAATGCTGGTAACTGACTGGCGCCAAAGGCTGGGCCAGCAGCAGGCGCTGGGGGCCCAGAGCCAAACAGAAATGAAGACGATGACCCTTGGGGGACAAAGAGGGATGTCAGTATGGGCCCCTTCCCTCCCACCCTCAAGAATGAATCCAGAAAAAGCCTCAGGACTGGTAGCTGAATACTCATCTTAATTTCAAACTAACTGTGTGAGTATATAAAACAGACACTACCTCAGCCACAACAGGAATTGCATCTTTTCTGTTAAGCAACATGAGAAACACTGTGTTTATGAGAGAGAGTCAGACAAAATTAAATCACAAACACACTGGTTGCCTCTTCATGTTGTCAAGATCGATTCCTACAAACAGTGTGTTTTAATCTGCATTTACTAAAAGCTGTTTCCACCACACGCATGGAATATTAATTCAAACTGGATTTTTCTGACATGCAAAATAAAGCTCCTGATTTATTAGGACTAGGAGAACATGTATCTTTTCTTTTCAGCAACTTCACCCCTCCCTATTTAAGTGTTTACCATTATCAGCTTCTGGAGGCCAAAGCAACCTTACAGTAATCTCAAAATCTTGGTTTAGCAGAGTAATTCTCTACCTATCATCAACCAAGAACCAGCCCAATGGTTGAGCTGCATGGCCAGCATGTAATAACGAAACACACCTGAACAGTGACTCTGAAAGTACATGGCAGATCTGCTACGCCAAAGGAGCATTTTCAACAGCATTACTAATGCTCATGCAACAGAAAATACCCCCTAACTGCCCCATAACTTGGAATGGCTGACTTTTGTTCCAAAATGAGATACATGGTCAAACTTAGGTTTCTGAATTTGTGAACATGTGTGAAATATGGTGTCACTTACTAAAACAATTACACCAAAGTTAGTGATTTGTAAGCAGTTCAAACTAATCTGTTGGTTGTTGTAATTTAGGACTGCTTTCTCTGTTTCTGATCAAAACAAAAAAAGTGTGCAAATTACACTTTTGTGACTGACAAAGTTAAGCCATCTGGATCAAACTAGACTAAGTCCCTTACAGATTCAATCTTATTTCTAGAATCCTGCATGGCTCATTGGAATACAGATAATTTGGTGTATTTAGTCTTGAATCATGCATTTGGTTCATGCAATTCAGGCAGTAACAAACAAAATATGAAGAAACTCTGTATTTCTTACTGCTGTCTTCTCTAAATTCCTAGAAAAGTAACATGCATTGCCTATGCTCCTTAATAGAAACCAACCCTTAAGCAGCACTAATTGCATATTGAGGTACTCCATTTCTAGATACTTGTGAAAGAAGGATTTGGCAAAGTTTGACATTATTTTCAGAATTCAGAGTTTTAGGTATAGGAGTGCAAAAGCAGGAAAGTTGTAATTCCTTCTAACTATAAACACTGGACTAACAGTGACTGAAGAAAGAAATTATCATTCTCAAGGTGAAAAGCTCTTGTACAATTCTTGTACAATTTTGGCATTAGTCCACTACTAATGGCAAAAATGAGAAAATGAGAAGAGCAGCTATTTAAAACATACCTGTTGAATTTGATGTAGTTGTGGCTCCAAAAGTAAATCCTGAATTTGCTGCATTGGTACTGCTCTCTCCTGAACGAAAGAGAAATGGAGTAAGAGTCGAGCCGGTGCTAGAAGATGTGGTTGCTGGTTTGTTCTCTTGAGAGAAGCCAAATGACTGAGATGTTGCAGATTCTGCAGGATTGCCAAAAACAGAGCTGGTCACAGTGTTGCTGGGTTGTCCAAACACAAAGGGAGTGGGAACTGGCTGAGGGTTTGAGGAAGAGAGGGTGCTGCCAAACACGCTGCCGCTGTTGGCTGAAGTGGTGGGTACCACTGTGTTGGAGGAACTGGAGCTCAAGAAGCTGAAGGATGCTCCTTGATCTGAAAGGAAGAAACACAGTTACTACTAAGTCAGATAAATTGAGTTTAACAACCAAGAACTTTTCACACAGCAACCATCACTGAAAAACTTCTAATCCTCCACTGCAAACTTTCAACAATCGCAAAACTGTGCAATATCTATGAAGTGATTTTTGCACCTTTATAGCAGCAGAGAAACTGCAGCACAGCTGCAAGTAGATGGAAAGAAGATATTCCTTCTCTTCGTCCCTTTCACTATAAAAAACAACACTAGTATGAGGCCTCTATACTGCACCATATTAGAGATTTTATCACCAACTGAGCTGCTACTACTGGGACAGTACAACTTCTGTGCTTACACAAGCAGTAATACAGGTTCTTTAAGGTGTGGCAAAGTTTTTTTGGTCTAAACATAGTATTAAAACTCACTGAAATCTACAAAAAAAATGCCACATATTGCCTATACATCAACCACTAGAACTAAAGACAGGCTGCAGGTAGTGTATCAAACCTGTAGATGCTGCCTAGTACAGCCCCAGAGGTATTATTTGACAGACACGAGCAGAGAAGTGAAGGCAAAAGATGTTCTGTTTACCGGTGGTACTGGTTGGTGCTCCAAAGGCAAAAGGTGCCTTTGCCTGCTCACTTTCCTTTTCTGATGGTTTACCAAAACTAAAATTGAATACAGGTTTTGCTGTGCTCTCCTCTTTGGTATGCTCAGCTGTCCCAGATGAAAAGATAGGCTGTGCCTTTATCTCTTCATTGTCAGCTTTCTTTCCAAATGCTAAAGGACCAGCAGAAGTGACAGGGTCCTGCTTCTCTTCTGCCCTTCCCAAAACAAACTGTGAGGCAGGTGCAGACTCCACACTACCAAAAGAGAAACCTCCCTTCGTTGAAATAGTTTCATCCTTTTTCTCATCTGACTTCTTAAATGGCAAAGCAGGTGATGCTGCATCCTTTTCTGCCACAGTTCCAAAAGTGAAGCCACCGATTCCAGTTTTATTCTCATTAGTAGCTATGGAAGAAGTAGAACTTGTAGCAAAACCAAATCCTCCCAAAACTGGTTCCTCTTTCTTTTCCTGCTGTCCCAGACTCGTCGTTCCAAACTGAAATGTTGAAGGAGCCTGACTGCTTGTAGATGGAAGTCCAAAGGTAAAACTGTTACTTTTACTTTCTTTTTTGCTGTCTTCTGATTTAGAGTCTGAGGAAGAAACTCCAAATTTGAAGTTCCCTGAACCAGTAGGAAACTTAAATCCTCCAGTCACAGTGTTAGACGATGCAGATTCGGATGCAATGCCGAACTTAAAGCTACTTTGTTCTCCAAATTTAAAATCTCCTGTGCTACCTAATGTTTGAGAAGATTCAGAGGACGATGACGGGACACCGAATGTAAATGATGGCATTGCAGCATTTGTAGACACAGTAGCAGTACCAAAACCTGCAGAAATAAGCAACAATGTCAGGTTTGCAATATATGATGTAATACATGCAGGCTTTAGCTACGTGGCTGGGATTCTATCCTTGAGCTTTTCCCAGAGTCAAAACTGTTCAACAAAACACCCCCTCACACACACAGACAAGTAAGGAAACTCCACACTTCCTCTCTACACGTATCTTTTCCCAATGGTGCTCTTCTGTGCAGCACCTGCCTTGGAAAGGCACACTGCTGAGCTCTCTGAAAGACCATGGTTTTAGTCTAAACTCCAAATGAACAACACACATAAGGGCTTGAAACAAACTACTATGTCACTGACACAAGCTTTTTCTCTAAAAAACCCAATCCTTTTCTGGAGAATAGGTGTGGAAACATACATACACAACCTTATTTAAGCAATATTCCTAAACAACAAATGGACAGTTTTGCCACACTCTAAGGAAAAAATCACTGTACTTAAAAAAAAAAAAAAAGGAAAAATGTTGTACAATGCACATCCTTGTTCTTCTTAATAAGTATTACCTTTGAGCTCTGCTTTGGTGCCTGGCTTCATATTTTCACAGGCTATGCATTTTGTGGCTTCTGCTTTGTTTTGGACTGAGCAGACCTCACATTCCCAACTTCCTTCAGGCATCTTGAATTTGTCTAAATCCAGAAAACCTCCAGAAGAAGCAGAAAATGCAGAAACACTGCTACTGGTCACAGGCACTGAACTCCCTGAGAAAGAAACAAGATAGTTAATCATCCTGCTAAAATCATACACAATGCTTTTAAGAAATGCTCACTAAATTGCAAAGCACACAAGTGTAACAGTAAAAAAACATCAAGCTACAAGCTGATGTAGCTTGAGTACAAGTACTCAACTTGTACAAGTTGAGTAGCTTGAGTCAAACACAATCTGAGAATGTAAACAATTGAAACACCTGGCTTCTTTATAATCTATATATGAATTCAAGAACAAACTGAACCAGTGACATTTAAACAGGAACTGCAGTTCATAAAATACAGCAACACAGCCGATTTCAGATGTAAATTACAGGTGCTGTATTGAACTAGAACTACCAAAAGAATTCCTGGTGACATGAGCTACCAGTAGTCAAAGTTAGCATCACTCAAGTTAATGATCATTGTCAAGTGATGCAAGGGTGAGAATTTACTAGAATGATTCATCAGCAAGTCACAAGGACAGGGCACATTCAAACTATATAGTAACTAAAGAAAAATAGGAACCGAAAGTTTCCAAACCCACAACTCTTGTGTGCTACCTACACTACCTACACTGCCTTCAACAGCAGCAAAAACCTACTGCTGCTGAGGTGTGAAATCCAACATTTGCCCTCTGACATTTCTCCCCTGTAAAGGAAAAGATGGCCCTTGATGCTGCACCCCAAGAGCAAACTTCCGCTCCACAAGTGTCAAGAGTGAAGCAGACATCCCAAAGGCACAAAAGCATCACATAATTGCAGTCTTCATCTACAATGAACCACTGTGGGTGGCATTCAAGAGAAAGACACAAGATAATTTCTCAAATTCAAAGCAGTAATGTTTCCTAGACAGCAATGGGTCTTCTTTTCCATAGCACATCCAGCAAATTCATGTCCTCCCATTTTACTTGCTTCACTCGTCCCCTTGACAAACATAATGTAACTTTGAAATTCTGAACATATGGTTCTGTTTTAGCACAAGACAACTAGCTAAAGAGTACACTGACTTGGAATCTGGCTTCATACCTCTGCTCAATTCCACACAAATGCTGACTGAAGACATTTTAAGCCATGTTGTGCAAATACTCCTTCTACCTGTAGTTTGAAAGAGGAAAACAAAACCCAAACAAATCCAGTAGTTTTTAGCTCCTTGCAAGGAGGTAATTTTCCCCCAACAAAAATGAGTCAATTGGTTTTAAGTTAATCAAGGCATCCATTTTAGACATCTTTCCTCACTAGCTGTAAAGCAGGGTATATTTGCTTCAGTTCAGCTCTGCACTAACACATTTCACAATCAGTTCAACTCATGGGACAGGCTGGAATCTGGGCTGAGACCTTCGAAGTGCTTGCAACCATTCCTGCAGAGAGCCACTAGTCCATCCTGTTTGGCATACAGCATGCTGCTCAAAACATTTTTTATATGCAGCATATTTTATTCTCTAAAAAATGCACATAGACTGAGACTGAAACAACAGAGAAGAACAAACCTGGTTTCTCAGACTGACAAGCTACACATTTGCTGTCTTCTGCCTTATTTTGTAGAAGGCACACTGAACAGTTCCAAGAGCCTTTTGGCTGTTTAAATTTGTCTCCAAACCCCAGAGTGACTGTTGTGCCAGTGCTGCTGGAGGTGGATGTCACTGTCACCGAGTTGTCCGTGACCATTGGCATTGTGAGAGCAGGCATCACTCCAGTCCCAGGCTTTGGTGTCTCACATGCTATGCATTTCGTAGCTTCAGGTTTGTTCTGGACCAGACAGGTATCACAATCCCATGTGTTGGGTGCTGGTTTAAATTTGTCTTCAAAGCCCAGCGTCCCTGCTGTAGGGACTATTGCCTTGGAGGAGACACATGGACTCACACTGATCGTTTGCTTCGTACTCTCAACAGTGGACACTTTAGCAGCTTCACATGTTACACATTTGCCATCTGTGGTTTTGTTCTGCAGACACGGGTCACGTGTGTCAGACTGCCAAAACGAGGATGCTTGTTTAGAGGCGTCTTTACCTGCAGAAAAACTACTTATTGCAGGCCTTGTATAGACCACTGTGCTCGTAACAGGCTGCGCAGATGAACAGGAGGGTGATTTCCCAGACATAAAGCCTAGTTTAAAAAAAAAGAAAAAGGAGAGGTCTGACTGATGAAGCTGTACTGTGGCTACATGGAAGTTATTTATAATAGTAGACAGCACAAATCTAAACCTAGTGTCAACGGTTACAACTATACATTCCAACTAACTGCAAGAGGAAGTCCATGGAAATCTTATTTAAAGGGATGAAATTTCATATGCTGAGCTGGGACACAAGAGAACACTTATTTAAAGCTTGATTTAACTCTTCACTTCCAAGGAAGTTTTAAATACAAATCTCATTTGTATCTGCCACTACACTGGTAGATACAAGTATAAACAAACAGTACTGAAAGCTGATGATCTGTCACCAACTGGAAATAATCCAATTCCATTTTAAGACACCATGCCCAATCAAATCAAATTTCTAAAGCTATTTCTGCCACAGTAGATGACTCACATTTACTTAGTAGCTATACAGCAGTTGGTACTTGGAGCAGCAATCTACACAGTATTCCCCCACAAATACTGAGTAATAATTAAGCAATAAAAATTAAGACAAACACACACTTTTTTTTTCCCTATAAATTTTGTTCAAAATGCACTGGGCACAGGCCAACTCTTTATTTAAAGGTGCAAACTTTTCAGAAAACACCAGTATGGAAACATTAACGAAAATGCTATAGCAATACATCTTAAATATCAGCACAGTTTAACTGTAAAACTAAAATAGAGTTTCTCTTTTTATTGTTATATTATTGTTGCTTTGGGATTGTTTTTTCATATTAGAAGTGGAATCTTCTAACAGTGTGGATTTAGAACCTGATTCTGTTAAACTGATTAAGAAAACTAATACCACTTTACCCACAGGTCTCTCCCTAAACAAAACACACAGTGTATTTTCTCTCACTTAGCTCTTTCCAATATAAAAAAAAGGCACTGCCTTAAGTTGTACACAGATTTCATAAAAAGAAGTCCTGCTGTATCTCAAAGCTTATGGGAAAGATCAAGTTCAATTAAGTCCTTTTTCCTAAAACAAAAAACATCATCTACACACACTTTACTCATCTACACTTTTTACTCAGAAGTTGAAAACAATCAACAATGACTTGAAAACCATTTTTTTTGAAGTGAGACAGCCCACTGCAACTTAACTTTACATCTGAACCCACAGTAACTGTCAACATTTAAGGTCAGAAGATACGCAACTTCTGAAACACCTTTAGGAATTAAATTATCTTTACCATTCTTTATTTCTGGAGATGGTGAAGGTCCAAGAGAAATGTTTGTAATGCATTTTACAAACATTTCCTTTCCAATTACATACAGTTTATTTATTTAAACAAAACAATGATTCTTTGACTAATTCTTTTTATACTTGAGTTTAAATTACAACCTAACATGTAAAGGAGAAGCAATGCATCCGGTTTGGAGCTGCAGTTTTCCCATCAGCAATGAAAGCCCCTTATAACAGAAGGGGGCATGAAGCAAAAGAGATGTAGCATTTAAGTCTGTATTTATTGCTGACACTGCCTTAACTGTGACAAATTGTCTGGGTTTTTTTTTTTTTTTGTTGCTGTTATGCAGGGTTTTTTTAAAAAATCAATGCAGCTATATGCAAGTATTCTCTGCAAAATATTTTTTAAAAGAGTTCATTATCTCACCAGGGCTTTTTAGAATGTCTAACACACTTCCTTGCTTTAAGAACTTAGCAGGTTTGCAGAACCCATCATATTCTTCTTCTTCTTCCTTCTTATTGCTGGTGCTGTTTACAGTGGCACTACCTTTAAAAATAAAACAAAACCCACCTTTTACAAAGTAATCCACTTAGAATACATTCATGTTTGCTAGAAACAAGAATTTCCATGTTTTGTTCTTCTTAAATAAGAATCTTTAGAATTTAAACTTATTTACAAGAGTTTATAGTTATAATCTGATTAAAAGCAGACTTGTCACTGAAAACACACTTTCCCTGGAATTTATAACAAGCTTAGGAATAACAGATTAACTACTTAACATATTAAAAAAAAAGAGAATTAGCACTCTATGTTTGAAATGCTAAAATTTTTGTTACCTGGACTAAGGATGGATGTCACTGGTGTATCAGTGGATCCAGAAAGCTCTGATGACTTTACGACAGGAACACTAAATGTAAACTTAATTTGCTATAAAAAAAAAAGAGGGTTTTTTTTAGATTCTAAGGAATTTTAATCAAGTTTCACACACAGATAGTAATCTGAAATCCAGTCTTCAAACTTTTGGTGGGTGCTAGGTGAAAAATTACAAACCAGAAATCTATATATTTGTTTGCCCCCTTACCAGGGCCAATTCTGCTTTGTTGTTCCACAGTATTCTACTAAAGCCTTGAGAAAACGTTGGGATTTATTTACTTACAGACAAGGGAGGTAGTACTTCCACCTCAGTAGATTTCACAATTGGAGATGAAAATACAAATGTAGGACTGCCAACACTACTCGCTGGTTGTACCTGTATTATCAAAATAATTAAAGTTTGTATCTAAGAGAAAAACATCCTAGTGAAACAACAGCAGCTATCTGAATTCACTATCTAACAGATATTCTGCAGTGAAAATGGGAAATCTGATGTTTGATATTTCTGATCCACAGCTAAGAGTGGATCAGAAAAGAGAAAGCTTGCAAGTGAGTGTATAAGAGTGCATAAGATAGAAGAAGCCGTATCAAAATATGTCACCCTCCCCACCCCCCAATCTGAATAAAACCCTGTTTAATTCAACAGGTTATGAACTCAGGTTAGTTAGTTTCATGAGCACCACAGAAAAAGTTAACATTCAGCAAGGAGGATGTATACTCACCCTGAAAAAGTCAGAATTCCCAACATATAGCAAAGATTTACCTTGTTCATCACTGCTTTTGAAACAATGCTGGGTGATGAGGAGACAGCACTACTGGTAGGGAAACTGAAGCTGAATGTCGGCAGCGATGCAGTACTGATGGGCAGGGGTACTTCAGGTAGCACTTCTTGCTCCATCTCCTAGGTACAAATTTTAATTTTTGTTAGCTTAATTTTTTCTTTAAAGAAGCTGCAAAATCTTTCACTATCTTAGAAAAGTTTTAGATTTTAATCTTTCTCTTTCTTTAAAAATATGTAAATTTCAGTTTTTCTTTTCACGAGACCTATTACCATCTTACCCTGTGCTCCCATTAGTTTCTTAACAAAGTTAAATGTAAGAGAGATCTATAGACAAAGCAGGTTTTCAAAAGGAATCCGAATCCTAACCTCCCACATAAATCAACCACATTATTTTTTTTAATGGCAAGCCAGTTTCTATGCGATAGTACATCCATCACCTGCCTAGTAAGCGTACTGAAAGTAAGCTCAGAATTGTTACCTGAGCAGAAGAGAGAGGGGGGCAGGTAAGATTTATTTTTTGTTTTGTCCTTTAGTTAATAAAGATATAGAAGGACATAACCATTCTAGGATTCTATTATTCCCTTATTTCCTTAATTAAGAGCACAACTTCATGGCAAGTAAGAAAGTGTTCCTCTTGCAAAATTAGGTAGGACAGCTGACAAAGTCTTTGAAGTCACTTGAACTTGGAAAAACACAGTATTTTAAGGATGTGCATTCCTTTGAGTACCAAAACCCCCAAACCAAACCAAAGCACAGAAAGTCAAAAATGAAACCCTGATGAGTGACATACAGGATCATACTCTGGTAAATCTAGTCAGTATCATCTATCAGGATGTAAATTTAAAATTCAGAAATCAGTGCACCTTAAAAACTTCTGCGCTTACCCTTGTCTTTTAAACCTTTTGATGGACAAGATTAGATTGGTGAGAGTTTAAATGGGAATAGCCAATCTCTTCAGAATTTGGACAGTAGTACCAATGTCTACTCAGAAGTGATTAAGCAGATATGCACATTGCTACTACAGACATTTAATGTACCCCACAGATTACATATTTCAGAGATCTGAAGAGTCTATCACACCTTGATATTGAGACCATTTCTGTTACATTCTCCAGTATTTCCTACTTCTTTGTTTCTCATCAGCCAGAAGACCAAGTTAACCTCTTTAGATTTAAGATCCAGTAGTAGGCAGCTTATGTAACACTCAGACAGGAAAATAATCCTTGGGATAATAATGACTATCATTGCATTAAATGGAGTTTTCCCATTAAAACAAAACAAAAAAAAAACCTTTCACAATGAGTTTGAGCAAGTGCCAAAAATTGTGAATGATCATTAGGAAACACGCAAAACACTGTCTTCTGCTTCAGGTTCTTCGCGCATACCTTTCTACATGACTTACATATAAAATGACAAAATTAAAAAAAAACCTTTTTTTTTAATACTTGACACTACAATCCTTTCTAAAAACTCTACAAGCCTCTACCAAATTTATTAATTCAACAACTAATAAGAAACTTTATAGTATGAAGAATGTTCAAGATAATACAATGGAAGAGTTTAAAAATATAAAACCAAAGTTGAGGCACTTACACAGATAACTAAACTGGAGCCTGCTCTGAAACCCACAGCAAAACACCCACAAAACTGAAATGGCATTACTGTAAATTACTATGAGGCAATGAAGCTACTTATTTCAGTAATCACAGTAAGATCAATTAACCTGAGAGACCCTTACCAGTTGTTGTTTTTGTGCAGGTCTTGATGCAGAGTATCGCTCCCTTTCCCTTCTCATCTTGCCACAGGCACTCTCCATCCTACCTCCTGAAGACAGACCATTGGATGCAGGAGTATCAAGTTTGGGGTAGCTCAAATTGCTGGCACAAAATAAAAATACATAGGTTGAGGAAGTGGATTAAAAATAAAGAAAAAAAAAAAGAAAAAAAAAATCCACCAAAATGTATCAAAATTGTTTCAAGCGATTATAGCCACTATTAATCCTGGAACTGTCACACGCTAATTAGAATCAGAAAAAACTATCCCACAAGTTCCTAAATGCTGGTAAACAGCTGGTGTTCTAAACAGCAAACATGAATAAGAGCAGCAATGAGAATAACATACATAAAAAACAGGCACAACATCCATAAATTAATGATGACTAAGCCAGAAGACCTGAAATAGAAGAACTGATTAAGATTATTTTCTAATGTTTGCTTTTAATAGTCCAGACAGTGGAAATTTTGACTGCCAGTTCTCTGATTCCGTGATGAGCATGTATCTCTGAAGGGACATAAAAGAATAACTAAAAATACACAAGCAGGGGGTGGGAATGTGTGTGCGCGCACAGGAAATGCTGCCAACAGTTTTTATGGAATTGAGAGGCTGAAAATTGTGTGGCAAGAAAATATGACAGAAGCTTCATAAGCAGCTCTGGCTTTCCTGAGGCCATCAGCAGAAGCAGCAGAGGTGTTTGGGTGTGCCAACATTCCAGAAGTCTATTTAGACATGAATACAGATCCCTTTTGTAAGGCACACAAAGGCATTTCTCTGTTCATTACAAAAGCATGGATCGAAACCAAAAAGATTCCCTAATCCCAGTGGGAAGGAGAAAGAAAAACAAAAACCAAAACAAAAATCCCAAATCAAACAAATGCACACTTCCCCACACACACAGACAAATCCCCACCCTCAGCTCCCCCCAACAAATACAAACCAAAGCAAACCCATGCCATTTCCCAAAACAGAAGTGAACTAAGGAATAATAACAATAAAAAGCAGCAGGGCATTATGATGAAGTATCCCTGAAAAAAAATTACAATATCAAGCTTATCCTGCAGCAAATCAGTCAGTCATTACAAAAGTACACTGGATGACACTGGAAGATACCAGGTCAAGTGTCTAGAGGACTGAGGAAAAGAATTGGTCTAAACCTCTCAGATAGTTGCAAACATCTGCTCAGCACTGTAACCACTGAGAGGAAACCAGATCCTTAAGGCCATATGCTCAAATTTTTCCCTAATCCAAAGTGACAATCAATTTGAATTATGAAATAAAACTTCATGTCAAAATAAATCTTTATTCAGACAATTATAGCATGTCTAGGATAGCCCATATTCCTCTTTTCTGTTAACACCTGTCAGCTTCTAAGGAGCAAAAACAGTTCTGTCTTCAAGCAAGTCAGTCCAATCTACAATTCTGACACTGGCATAAAAATCAAACAGCCTTTGTTAGGCTGAACAGAGATGTACCAAAGTATTGCAGGTTAGTTGCATGAAGAGACTCTGGCCCTTATTAGTGCGCATTCCTACTCCATAGTATGACAATAAATAGAGACTGGCTTTATGAAAGAGTTAAAATAAAAGGACCATCTAGTCCTAAGTCAAAAGTAGAAACACAGCAGTAAAATTTGTGAAACAAATGAAAAGCAGTATCAGTTTCCTGGATCTCCCTTCTACATGGAGAAAGGAATTGCACCAAAGAAAACTTATAACAGCCTGAATACCCACAATTAAAGCCTAACATCTGTTAGCACCTCTGCCAAAACTAAAGATGGCTCCTGTAAAGTCAATCTATTAGACTGTAAAAACAAAGGGTTGGCTTTGGGGTTTTTTGCAAGCCAAAGAATGCCCAAGGCAATGTAAGAATTGTTTGGAAGATGAACACAGAGCCAAAACATTAGCAGATTCCCTAATACTGTTATTTGAAAGGCTTGAATCCTCAAGAAAAAGGATATATTCTGAGCACACAGTGCCTTAATTCATCCAAAGATTAGTTCCCCAGAAGGGAGAGTCATCAATATTATCTCAAGTCATTCTATGCCAAGCAAGCAGCATAATGCAAGACAATCTCCTCAAGAAGAAACACAATTATTAACTCTCTCAGATTTTTTTTTTTCAGAGACAAGCTGGCATTTGTCTTCAGATGACTCTAAAGGGCTTCATTTTTCATGCAAACTCACAGAGCAGACAAGCGCCTTTGTCACGTAAGGAACATTAGAAAACAATCTTCCTCTAGCTTTTTGTATAAATAAACTATTAAATAAATAAAATACAAAACCCAAACAAACAAACAAAAAACCAACACAAAAAAACCCTAAAGGTTCAATATACTCCTGAACGGTAAGATATTTCACATATAAAGAATTTTTCAGAAAGAAATTGCTGTGCAACAAAGCCTTCAGACTCCAAGTAATTATTTAATTACCTGAAACTAACAGCTGCTCCCCTAATGAACACCAAGTTGCACAAGTATTTAATATCTCATAATACAATTTTTTCACTTTTTCTATTCCATTTTACTGAGAACTGTTCCTGCTCTTCCAAAAGAAGGCAAGCGTACAGATTGTACTGACAAAGAAGGGGGGCTTTCTTCTTTAAAGTGTTTTAAATTAATTGATTTGTCATACCTTTCAGATGATTTTACAGGTTTTTCTGCAGGAAAACTCTCCTCGATCATGTCCTGCAAAATAAGTTTTATTTATTTCAAGATTTATCTGAATATATTTATAAACAAAACACAAAGTGAAGACAACCAAACACACATTTTTGTGCTGTTTTGGTTATTTTATTTATACCACTAAATATACCTCATCTGCTTAAGCTTTTTCCATAACCACCCTGACTTTCCATTTGATCTCCAGCCCATATACTTAATACCTGGTCATTTTTACATTCAGAATGATACTGGAACCATGGGTCATTTTTTTGAAAGAGGTACCAGTATTGTTTTAAGGAAAGTTTATCAGGGACTCCATCAACACCAAAGTGATCAGAAGGGGTAATTTAAAAAGTGATCTGAATTGGTAATTGCTAGAAATCTCACTTGGAGGCCGCAGTTCACCTGAAACATTTTATGCACAACATCAGCACGTTCCATTAGCTTCTGAACAGCAGCATATGTAAAGGAAATTTGTGTTTCCGTATTTTAATATTCTTTCACTGTGAAAACCCTGGCCCAAAAGCACACCACCACATTCTGAAAGTAAGCATCAGCCACTTAGTATGCCAAAGATACAATTATATTCATAAAACCTTTCAGTATCTCTTTCACAACAGTTCCCCCTGTCTTTTCTTAATGCTTGCCTCAAGAATACTATTGGTGGTCTTGCAAAAAAGAGCAACTTAGTGGACTGGTTAAACATATTCCAATTTTGCAAGAAGCAGGCAAAATAGGACATTAAAATTTGCTTACTTGATGGTCCGTATCCACCCTTTGGTGAATTTTTCTGGAATTAGTAGCTGATTTCAGAGATGGTTTAAAATATGTGATCCGACTCCCTGTCAGGGAGATTGGCTTTGGTGTCACAAGTTTCTGGACAGGAGGATGTTGTAAGTCCACCTTTGAAAGGGAAGCAGCAATCAATTTATCCTTGCACCCAACCAACTTACCACAGCACTGACTGATGATAAAAGTTACAGAACTAGAACCTCCCACCAGTCTCAACACCCAGCGAAAACTATGTGGTGAAGTGTTGAAAATATTTAGCTTGCAGAAGGAAATCACCAGAAAATCAGTTATAAAATCCAAAAAGCTACAGGAATAGTCAAAGTCAAACTGACTCCTGCGGCAAACTTCGGCAGTTACTTCACAGACAAAATAAACTATACTCCTATAAGCAAAATAACTCATGTTACAATAACATGCTCTCATCCTTTCCACTCCTCTGCCCTCTACTTGACTTTTTTTTTTACTGACTTGATCCATTAATTCATACTGAAACTGTTAAGCAGAGTTAAACCCACGTTCTGGGTTTCTTTTTTTCTACATTTTCTTCCTTTGAAGTTACACTTTAAAAAAGTCTCATTAATGCATGTTCCAATGTTTTAGATTTGAATTTGATGCTTTTAAAAGTACTGGTCTGACTTTTCCTGTCAAAGCTTTTTTACAGACAAAGGGAAATTATTAAACAGGAAGCACTGTCCATTCTGCAAAACTCGCTTAACTAAATAGAGAAAGAAGGAAGACCCCAAAAGGCCCCATGATATATCAAATTATCTGTAGCCTTAGCGATAAGAAGCATGAGACTTAGGATGTACCTACTATTTAAATCAGTATCAACAGATGGTTGTGCCCCAACCCAGGTGCAGAACTGCAAGACCTTCACATGGGCCCACTTCTTCTAGAGCTTGTCCTGGTCCTTCGGGATGGCATCCCTCAGATGTGTCAACTGCACTGCTCAGTTTGGTGTCACCTGCAAACTTGCTGAGGGTGCACTCAGTCCCACGATCTCAAGGATGAGGATTTGGCATTTGGATTTGTTAAATTTCATCCCACTGATGAATGCCCAATGCTTCTACCTACCTAGATCCCTCTTTAAGGACTCTTGCCCCTCAAGAAAGTCAGCAGCACCTCCCTGTTTCACACCATCAGCAAACCTGCAATGGGGCATTCAATTCGTGCCTCCAGATCACTGAGAGGTATTTGGAACAGCACTGGCCCTAGAACTGATCCTGAGGAACACCACTGGTGACTGGTCACCAGCCAGATGTAGCCAAATTCACTGCAACCTTTTACATCCTGCTGTTCAAACAGCTCATCCTACAGCTGGACAACTTGCCCAGAAGGATCCAAGAGGGACAGCACCAAAAGCCACACAAAAATCCAGGAAACTACATCTGCCACCTTATCTCTACATGCCAGGCAGATGACATTATTATAAAAGGGTATCAAACTAGTGAAACAGGTATGTACAACAAGAAAAAAGTAACTTAGTTACATGTTCAATACCCTAAGGGTTATTCTGTCCGGTGTAGATCCTCAAAAGAAGAAAAATACCACAAAAAAAAGACCTGTAAAACTTTTGCCTGAGTATCCAAGTGTCCTGCAAACATTTGTTCGCTTCACCAGGAAGACACACAACCCTCTTCTAGGCACATACAATCCTGTCCTCTCTTTTCATCAAGGGCTACCCTTTCTCCCTGCCAATTTTTATGAATTCTAGCATTATGAGTAGACAATTTCTCTATTTTTACCCAGTGACAGCTGTATGCAACGTTCAGTTTCTAACCAATGTCAGGGTCTATGCTGCAAATCTGGTAGATATTTTTAAATACCTCATCACAGGTGTGGTTCTGCATTTTAATGCAGAATCCATATCAGCATTGTTTTCAATTACTGGGATAATATTTAAGAGGTGGTAAAACACATGCTCTACGTTTCAACATTCTTGTAATTCATCATATGGCCAAAGACAGTACAGAAAATCTGAGATGTTTTAAACTCCTAAGTGGCTGCAGAATTAATTATACTTCTAACTAAGTCAATAGCACAGAAACTTTTAAAAACATTCTGTCCACTTCCTCATTACAACAGCAGATTAAAAGTTTGCACTGAAGAAAAACCATTTTTGTTCCTTTGGCTGCCGGAGCTAAAAGTGACCTTTTGTGGTTTCACAATTTAATAAATGTAATACTCCAACATTTTTTACAGAAAACCAAGGAAATAATGGTTTACCACAGAAACAATTCAGTGCTACTTACAAATAGGAATTTAGGAGCACAAATTTACAGAAGTTACGAACTTTAACAATTGTCCAATTTTCTCCTTTCCTTGAGTAGTAATAAAAAATTGAAGTATATATTTTTTGCTTAAAATAAACATGGAAATCTGCACAAGATCTGAGCAATCAATCAATATTTTTCTGTTTCTTGTTATTTCTGCAAGAGAAAGCTTTCCTGAAACAAGAATGTTATCATGCAACTTAACCCTAAGTTGCAGGCCAAGATAAAACCACTTTGTGTGTTCTAGAGACATTGTTCTTGATATATCAGCACACCACCACAAAAAGATAGTAATTCTCCACCTGAGTAATCTTCACAATCCTTCATCTAGTGTGGATTGAAAAGACATTTTTAGCAATTTCCACACAGCCAAGGCAGCTATAACTCACAGTGAATTCATGTGCATGCTATCATTGAGGTTTGTGACATTTAAGAGCCGCAAAGCAGAGAAAGTTACCTATCACAGCTTAACATTTTACTGGCTCTTACCTGGTTTTGTCTGGATTGGAAGTTAGTCACATTCAGCACACTCCTGTCCACAGGCTAATGGGAAAAAAGGGCCAAAATTAGAGGATGGTTTTTTTCCCAACAAGAGGGCTCCATCCAACAAAAACATGGGGGGGTTTTGATCGACTTACAGAAGACAGCGGACTAGAAACAGAAGATGGAATCCTTTTAGCATCCTGTTGAAAAAACAGATGCAATAAGTTAAAGCGGATAAGTAACATCTTCATCCTATACTGGCACATTCACTATGTTTTTCAAACACATGGAATAAAACATTAGGAAGAGCACAACTTACTGCCAAAGGGCTTGACATCTTCTCCAACGTCTGCAAGATGCGTCGTGCTGTGGAACTTGTCACACCATAGGATTGCACGTTTGCTTGTTTAGCTTTCACTTGTCTTTTTATCGGTGGCTGAAAAATTAGCATTGCCAATGTCATGATGGTGGATTCTGAGTTACACACGTGTATATTTAATGTCCTACAGCTACACTGGTGATACAACCAATATCCTCAAAATGACAGAGAAAAATGCACTCACTGAGCATTCAAGGCATGAAGAAGAAAAACATACTCCATTGATTTTACAGAAGTTTAAATGGGGCCCTGCATATCTTGCACATGGGATAAAGCAACAAAGAAATCCTTAAATGTAAAAGGTCACAAAACAAAGACGTTAGGCTCGTAGGGTCTCTGAAGCAGTGATTAGGAAAACAGAAATGAAGCAAAGGCTTGAGCTGCAGAAATTACTTTCAGCAACAAAACAGATCTCAGAGTTTCATGATGGCATAAGCACAGCATCTTAAGTCAGAGTATACAATCATGAATTCCTAGTTCTACTTCTCTTGTTTCCTCCCTTCCCCCAAGACTGCAGATCTTTTTTCTGTTTAGTAAGATTAAGATCTGATTTGAACTGTAACAGATCTAAAACAATACACTGAAAAAGTCAATGTTGTACCACATGACTGAACATAACTTAAAAAAACTCAGTGTGACCATTTTTTTAAAGAAAAAACTATGTTACACCTCTTATTGTAACCACATCATGCTTCCCACACAACTACATGAAGACAGGAAGCAGATCACACAACACACAGAACATGCAAGTGAGACTCGTTGTACGCAGCAACAAACAAGCTTGTCTCTCCTTTAAGAGCCTAGTATTTGCTTCTTCTCTTCAACATAATCCAGAATTTTTGTAAAAAATAAAAATAGCTGACCAAAGAGGACTTCTAGGTTACAGAAATTTTAAATGTTCTCAAGTTTGATTCAACACCAAGTTAGGAAAATCCACAAGGTTCAAGATTTCCCCGAATCAGGAAATTGAGTCCCCTTGTTCCATGGTAGAAACAGAATGCCAAAATAGGTCCAGCAAACTTATTTTCAGTTCCTTAAAGTTCCTTATGACTTTTTAGGTTTTTAACAAAGGAAATTCTCATTTAAACAAATTAGAACCAAATCAGATTTTACTGACTTGCTTTTAGATTCAACTCTAGCTACTGAGAGCAGTCAGGATTTTTAATTTGCTGGTTCATTTTAGATGACAAGGGACACCTGGGGACAAGCAGCTCTTCTCAAGAGCCATCTGAACAGCAGTAAAATAGAGAGCATCTTTTTGTATATTGTGATATGTAGCATGTAGGACTGCACACCTCCCTCTCGGTAACAGAAGTGCAAAGGATGAGCAAATTTGCCTTTTGTATACTCCTGTATTAAAAAATGCACAGTATGTTCATAGTTTGAGTACTTGTGTAAGATCTACAGGCAAGTATCAGGGAGGTAACTTTTGCTGCTATTAACAAAGTTTTCAAAGTTATGCCATCATTGTAATTATTTACATGTTATTTCACCATAATACAGTCAGAGGCAGACCACGGCAGAACATGGAAATTTCTGAAAGACATAACAGAGAAAACCCCTAATACAAGAAACTGCCCAAGAGATGCTGCTGTAATTCTCATGCTTTATGATAAGCATTTCTACAAAACATGTTACACAAGAATTGAAACAAAAATTGTAGGCTGAGTGGGCAAGATAGGAACTGTTGGCACATTTTTCAAGTTAAGTTCCCAGCTCACAGCTTTTTTGGCCGAGCTCCCCTTTCTGTATTTCAGTTATTTTTTCCCTCATATTGCACTATTGTTCTCATACCTGGTAAGCAGAAATCTGGACTTTTGTCTGTCTCGCTGCTGCAGCTGCACCACCATAAGAGGTCTTTCCTGGGTAAAATGGAGAATCCCCAAGCTGTCTTGTCTTAAAGACAGAAGTGTTTCCAAGTGACTACAAAAAGGTATTATGGTAAGTGGTTAGTAAAATGGCTACACATTCAACTTGACTAAAATGAATACTGTGCAGTACTTACAGGAGAGGGAGATCCAAAAGCAGACAAATTGAATGCAGGTTTTTTAGAGCTAGATGCAGGATGCTGTGAGAGGGCATGAGATCTTTCAGCCTCTGGGGACCAAAGCAGTGGTGCTGAAGTATTTTTTGAAACTGTGATATCTGCCAAAATGACAAATGGCATATGTAAATGCCTTGTGTACATAGAGAAATTTAGTATTAAACATCACACAAACTCCAGAGTTCTCGACGAAAACATCTCACCGAATGAAAAGGTCCCTTAACACTGATTTCTCCGGCACTCTAACCTTCAGAGCTCTTCAAACAGATTAATTTCACATATGGTATGAAACCCAAGTACCAACTCTGAACCTAAAATCTGTTCACAGAACTGCAAATACATGACCTTTCAGTAATCTTTCAAAAGCATTCACAAGTTAATAGCACATTTCCAATACAACACAATTTTATTTTTTTTTTTCTTTTATGATAAAGTAAAGGAACTGCATAAAGACTGGCGCATCTCTAATGATACAAAGTTTTCCCTATGTTGGTAGGGGGTTGGAAAGCAGCACAGGACAGAACTGACCAGGTCTTAAACCTGAAAAATTACCCAAAGGCTGAATTAAGAGAGTTAACCACCTACTTTCGGAGACATATCAGAAAATTCTAGCAAATTCAGATTATATTGCTACACCCTGGCAACATCTACTCTGAACTGTCAAACTATGGTCTCCAGATAACTGGCTGAGCACACCTCCATCCCCATTTACATGGGCAACTGGAAAAATGTCCAAACTTGCTGTTTTGCCCTTTCTCAGTGAGACAGCTAGGTCACATTCTACATAAATGCAATGTCTTGGGGTTTTTTTAACTTAAAAATGGTGCACATTCTTTACTGAATTTGGCAAAAAAAACAAGAAGTATTGATAAATTATGCCCCCTACCAGGAACAGCAAAAAAAAAAAAAAAAAAAAAAAAAAAAAAAAAAGAGACAATATTGTGCTTTTATTTTTTAACCATATTTACTCATATTTATTTAGCCAGCTCTGAGATACTCTGAGTCACTCCTCCTTCTAGGCAACCAACCCAGCTATCAAGGTACAGAAAGTCATCTTCATCTCCTATTATCCCCATTCAAGATTTACAGATAATCAAGTTAAAATTGTACTTATCAGCACTGACTCTTTAGAATATAATGGACTCATAAATATATTCCAAGCGCGGTTATATTTAAAAGGTGACAGGATTATATACTTCTAAAATACTAAAAATTAAATTTAATTCTAACATCTAGAGCTGACATTCTCCTACTTTATTTACTAAGGCAAGGCGGAATATTAAAGAATACAAACTACTTCATGTTATCAAACAAATCAAATAGAGAATATAAAAGTTACCTTTATCAGATGCTCTAGAGGAGAAGCCACTGGTTGTTGAGATGTTATCGTCATCATGCTGGGAGGTAGAATCTTTTATTTCCTTTACGAGGGACAGCCCAGGACTGCCGATGCCAAGTGTGGCAGATGTGGAGGGCTGACAGTGTGGGACTGTGGAATCCAGCACGGTGCAGTTCAAATGGCTCCGGTGAAGGGAGGGCCTTGTTAACACATCCGAGAAGTTCAGCGCAGACCTGCTCGTGGATGGTTCTAAACAAGAACAGCGAGACAATCAGCTTCCCTACAAGCTCACAGAAGCCAAAACCTGTTTTCTATCAACAGCCATGATTATTGCCAAGTTCTATGCACAAAAATAGAGAAGCCGAATTTAACTTCCTCACCCAGATAGGGTTTCATCTGTCTGATTACAACAGCAACACTGACTGCAATACTAAGCATTAATGTCATATTAAGAAGTACTTAAGGATGGGATTTTTATGAATTTCATCAAAATTTGACCCTGCACTCAAGCACTTAAACTGTGTCATTCGCTAAATCAAACATCTGTAATTTCATTTTCCTCCAGACAATGCTTACAATAAGCTTTCCAAAATTAGAGATTACATTAAAAGTTATGGACAACTCTGCAGTTTCTATCATCTAGTAAATGGTGTTAGCCTGAACATGTAACATAAAAATATGTATTTGCAAGGATTTTCAGGTGTTTATTTGTTCTGGTGTCATCATCCTCCCTTCCAAATTCTACCATATCAGGTCATGCTACAGGCGAATTATCTCCTATCCATTAGTTTTCGAGATTTTGGTATAAAGGACAAGGAAACAACGTGGTCTCAGTTGTAAGACAGGCTTTTTTTCCTCAAGAAAAGGGTATGTAAACACTGCCAGTGTCCTGTAAGAGGTGGTCTCACAGCTCCAACTTGCCACATGAACAGAATAGCAATTAATGGCCATCTTGACTGATATCCATATGTCTACAGTCCCTCCCACAATTTCTGGGAATGAACATAATATTGAGACACTATCATCCTGACATTTGCACTGAAGCTTAAACTAGCTACTTCAATCTTCATAAGCACTGCAGTGCTAGTAATTAATTCTCCAAAGCACTGGCAGATTTTTAGGACTGTCTTGATGAGATGAAAGAAAGCGTTATCAGATCAAAGGCTGGCCAAGCAAAGGAACACAGGCTCTTGCACATTGGTACCTCAGAGCCAAGGAAACAGGCTTTCTAAAGTAAAAATACCAGTAACAAAAAATAAATCATTAACTATAGCTAGAAAGATTAACTACAACTTCCACAAACTACAACACAAGCTACTGAAAATTCTAGTGAGTCCCATCTGCTCCTGATTTCTTGGAGCTAGAAAGTTTGCTGTGCAGCTGTTCTCACTGAAAGGTCCTTTCACACAATTCTTCAGGAAAGCCAACACATGTTACTCATTCATGAAAACCTTCTCTATTCCTTTATACAAACTTATGCTCAAGCTACAGCTACACAGAGAGCTGAAAAGCTCCTTATTTACAATTAGATAACATTGGTGAGAAAGGCATTTCCTCATTACTTTTCATTCTGCCAACAACAGAAGCAGCTGACTGTCCACACAGATGGTTATGTACATGTGCTCACATAATATTTCTCACCTTAATAAAACCTGAGTTTTATTAAGGTGAGTTCCCAAAACTGCTAATTTAAGAGAAATTCAAATGAGAGCATATGCAAATTCACAAAGTACTACAGAAACTGAGAGGCACAGGTATAAAGCACAGATTAATTTTAACATGATAAAAGATTTGTAAACTCCTTTGCCAAGGATCCAAATAGTTTTCAAAGACCCCAAGCTAGCAATGCCACACAATGTTACGAAATATTTCAAAAATAATAACAACGTCATAAACAAAGTTCCCCAGATCTCCACTAAACTAACATGAAAATTTAATAAATTGATTGAAGAAGCCCAGAGGAAAAGCAAAAAAAAAGAAAAAAAAAAAAAAAAGTCACACGAAGGAATTTTCCTCTGGCATTCTAGGATCCGGTCTTTTGAGGACAACAAAACAAATTAATGTTTCTACTACCTTAAGCAATTAGATAAACTTTCATCCCAGATCCTTTAAAAAGCAAATGTAACCCAACACACTTGCAAATGAATGCTAGCAATAATTTGCACTTGGCTACCTGAGTACCTGAAGTTAACTCATGACTTCCAAGGGCTCTAAGTGAACTTCCAGTATGTTTAAACTTTGAAGCTAAGGCAGTTCTAAAAACTGAGCTACTGAGGTTTTTTCCTTTGATTTTTGTATGTGTGGGGTTATTTTGGGTTGGGGTTTTTGGCAGGTTGGTCATTTTGGTTTGGGTGTTGTGGGGTTTTTTGTTGTTTGCTTTTTTTCGGTCCAAATGCTCCTTCCAGTCTCCCCTAGAAACGTAGATTCAAAACTAGAAATCTGTGAATAAATACATATGGTCAGAATACTAAATGATATTTCACATACCTTCTAAATTAATTCTTGCTGATTCAGGCGTGACTCTCCCATCAATTACCATGGTATCTTCATTTGCATAATCATGGTGATAGTTTACTGGATTCTCTTCCTCATTTGCAGATTCATTCATATCTACACATTTATCTTCGCTTTTATTGAAATACTTCTGCAGCCATCCTGGTACAATGTTTTTCACTGATTCAGTCACTCTGCTAAGGAGTCCCAGCTTGAAAGAAAAATATATGAACACAGTCAGCAGCACATTCTGGGATGCAACCTTGCACAGATCTCCAAGACAGACATTAGATAGCAATATTCAGATAAGTAAGATAAGAGAATGCTGCATCCTTCATTAAGAATTCCAATATGTCTAGATCATGCATTAAAAAAATGCAATTAACACTGATTTACTACTAACCCATCAGTTTCTGCACTGCCCAGTGACCTTGGCAAATCTTCCACATTCTGAAACTACAGCTGAAGTTCACCAAAGGCTTGTCAAGTCACATGGTCATCAAGAAATTAAATTTCTAAATAAGTCCTGATGTATGCACTTTGTTTTAAGGACTTTTCCTTCTAACACCTTCACTTGAAAAATCTTAAAACCCAGAAGCCTAGCAATTATCTACAGCAATAGTGATGAGTAGTAATAGCTACTAAAATCAGTGAACTTAAATATTTCTTTTTCTAATGCTAAACTGCAGGAACAATGTGCACCAAAAACCCCACTATTATGCTCTGAATACTGAAGGGATCCTGAAAGAATCTTGGAAGAAACAGCTACAGTTGAACAACAGACTCCTCACCACAGGATTCTTGAATAGATTCAATTTGATAAAATTTCATTTCATGGTATGTTAAAATTTTGTATCTGCAAACCTTAATATTTGCAGTTACTGAATACATAAAAGCCATTTCCATTTTGACATTCAGCAATTATTTGTAATGCTTACATTTTAGTAAGAAGTATTTATTTAACATTTTGTTTTAGGCAGTCACTGGTTCCCCATTATATCCTCAAAATTACGACATGCCTTCTTTGTCAAATCTCAACCCTGTGCAGCAGAGTTCTTGCAACATGGACCTCCCCCTCTAACACTGGCTGCAGCCACAGAACCAGCTGCTAATCTCCACAAACTGAAGAAAGTGCCGAAGCTACCTTCAACAATTTCAACACTTTGGAAACTGAAAAGCAACAGGAGCGTAAAAAAAGACTTTTGTTGAACTTCATTGCCAGTTACTAACACATGCATCAAGGTACTTTGTTCTTTTTCTGGGTTTAGGCAACAAAAATTTCTAGAAATTATTATTCATGTGTAGAAAATTGAGAATATTCTTTGAACATGTAGTAGTTAGTCTAGTAAACAACTCTGAAACAAGAACCCTGTTGTATTCAACTTTCTTTAAAAATTCACCACACATGGAAGAAAAGCCCGTATCTGTCATTCACATATTTCATACACAGTAACACAAACACCAACTTACAGGACACCCTTGAATCTGGAGCTAGAAGTGGGGCTGGCAAAGAGGAGAAAAAGAAGGTAGAAAACAAAAGTCTTTTCACAGAAAGAAAGTAATCTTAATTTACAATTTGACATTTTTCATAACAATCTGTAATTAAATCTTTTACTTGCACAAAGACAAAATAACTAGCCTGGGACAGCTTAAACTAGATAGAATACCACATGATAAACACATTTATCACAATTACCACACTAAGATGCTCTCTAATATGCCATGCTTAGGGGGTTGCTGCTATTCTACAAAATTACTAAGCCTCAGCTTTCCAACATCAAAAACTGTGCAAAACCACAGCTCACAAGCAGTTCAGCATCCGGCACCAGCAAAGAGGCAGTCTGTACTCCGTTCCCAGCCCCTCATTTTCACCTTTACTTATCACCTTTCACTACCCCTCTTTAGGGGAGTGAATATTTTGGTGCTACATATAAAAGCTATCAGGAACTCAGAGGAGTCAAAATCTGCCGAAATAAGCAAATGACAGGACACAAACTGCATCCAAGGCAATCGCTCTTTCCAAAAAGCTAGGCATTGCTATATTCAGTACTGCTAGAGAATATCTCCATTAAATAGTAAAACATTGCTGGCCATGAAAGAGGAGCCAGTATGATTCTCTCACTGAGGAAATCCTCCCAGGACTGAAAGCTACGTGAGACTCAAGATGGAAGAAGCCATAGGCATCCAGAAGAGTAAACACCCAATCATTAGTAATCCTAATGAGCAACTGGAGAATGTAGCTAGACCAGTAATTAACTAAGATGATGTTATAGCATCCAGATCTGACACCAGACTGGTTTGACCCTTTCGTGCAAATGGCAGCCTTGCCATTCTCCACATAATCAGCATTCCAAGCTGGGTAACACAGGGTAACATCCCAAACCTACTCATGAGCTGAACTCAGCAGAGCTGTACTGCACCAAGTACTAATGGCCTGCTCCATCTGGCTTAGGCACAGTGACAGACAAGGAGCATAGTTTTATACTCCAAAATAATGCTGGCTTAGTGACAAAGCAAGAGAAAGCAAAATACATCTAAAGGCACCTAAATTTTCTGTCAGCAAAATATATTAAAGGCACTGTGAAAGAACTATGCAGGCATTATGAATGAACTATCATCAAAAACAGATCCCATTAAAAAAACACCTTCCCCCTAAAAGTATTCCACATTCCCCAGGTATGTGTATTCAAATACACACAGATAACACACCAAAAAAAAAAAAAAATTCCTTCCATCATCTCTTATCTGCCCATCAGAGATAAAAGCCAATCAATAAAGCTCTGTGGCTGGATTCTCAATCAATTCAGGCAGTTAAGGTACCACTGACCTACACATTTGAACACGCATACTGCTTATTCCTGCCAGAACAATTCAGCAAAATCTCATGCAAGCTGGCATTTTAATCTTACCCTAACCTTGCAGTTTTCTTATTCTTCAACTTCAGCACATGCATTTGAACACTCTTTCCCTCTCTCTGCACATGCGAACAAGCCAACCCTGTCAGCAGTAGAACACTCCCCCTCTACCACTTCCGTGTCACCAGCTCTCCACTTTGTCCATCCCATCTCCTTAGAGAGGAATCATTAATCCTTCTAGAAGGCTGACAAGGATAGTACACATCTCATTGATGCCAACAATGAGATCTTCAGATATGAAATACAAAAAACCACAGCAAAAGACAACTCTAGCAGGCTTATTCTCCAGCAAACTGCTCATATCCTGATCTTCTCATGCCACACATATGAACCAGCCTCTTTCAGAACACCTTCATTCAGTACAACTACTCTTAACATGCTACTGCACAAAAACTGTTCCAGTTCCCAGTGTCAGAATGGGAGCAGAGGAAGTGGCGCTGGCATGCAGTCTAATGTTCATAACTTCTCATTTCTACAGGCCACACAGGTACCAAACTTAATACCATGGAAGGGCAGAAGACTCAGAGGGGCAATCCCAACTGTGTGACTACTGTGTGTTTTATTCAGTGAACATGTTTTAATCCTTAACTGACTGATTTCAGAGGTTTGAGCTGCTGTCAGTATCAACTGCTATCACCTCAAATACACTCATCCCAAAAAATATCAGCAGGAAAGCTTAACAAAATGAAAATCCACCAGAAAGACCCAGTAGCTTATGAATTTACAACAGTTTTTCAAAATCTGTGCATCATCTCAAGCGTCTGCAGCTCTGCTAGGTCTATCTAAGTCTATGTATACAAACATCATAGCAACAGTAACTACTGTAACAGCTACTCCAAGGCATATTGGCTTGACATCATGGAATCGCTGAACTATTAAGGCTGGAAAAGACCTCTTAGATCATTGTGTCCAACTGTTACCCAAGAGTCCAAACCATCCTTGTTTGGGCATGAACACTCATTACTGAGTTTCAAGCCCTGCTCCTTAGGTCCCAAGACTCATCTGAAGGGCCACAAGCATTATTTTGAAGGCTCCAAGTCTGATTTGGAACGCCCAAAGTCTCATTTGTAGAATTCAAACTCTTTATAGAGTACAAAGGTACATCTCCAGGCCTACACCCTAGCTTCCAAAGCCTCCTATTTAGGATTCAGCCTTTTATCTAATGGGCTCACTCAAAGCCTCCAAAAACCCATTTATAGCGAGCAGAGACTCATCTCAAGGTATTGAAGCATCATTTGAGGGCACAAAACCAAAGAAAATCCAACCTCAGGGTTCAAACCCTCCTATTCATCTCCAAAAGCCCATTTCCAGGGCCCAAAGCCCTGTGTTGAAGACTCAAATCCTTCCTTGGAAGGTCCAAATCCCTCTTCTCATAAGGTCATAGAATCATTAAGTTTGGAAAACATCTTTAAGATCATCAAGTCAAACTGTTAATTTCAGCACTACCATTATGTCCACCATTAAACCATGTTTTCAAGTGCCAGCTCCAACTGCCCTTCTCTGGACCTGCTCTAGCCCCTCAGTGTCTTCCTTGTAGAGAGTGGTCCAAATCTGAACAGGGGGCTGCAGGTGTGGCCTCACTAGTGCTGAGTACAGGGGGACAATCACTGCCCTGGTCCTGCTGGTCACCTAGGCACAGATGGCTGCTGCTCAGCCACTGCTGTCCAGCACCACCAGGTCCTTTTCACCATGCAGCTTTCCAGCCACCCTTACCCCAGCCAGTGGCACTACAGAGGGTTGCTGTGACCTAAATTCAGGGCTGAGCACTTTATCTTACTCAACCTCATACAACTGGGCTCAGCCCATCTACCCAGCCTTCCCGGATCCCTGTCTAGAACATTCCTGTCCTTCAGTTGATCAACACTCCTGCCCAGCTTGGTGTCATCTGCAAACTGGCTTAGGGTACAATCAATCCCTTTGTCCTGGTCATTGATGAAGATGTTAAAAAGGATTGGCCCCAATATTGAGCCCTGGTGATCACCATTTGTGACTGGTCACCAGCTGGATGCAACCCCATTCACCACCACACTCCGGGCCTGGCCACCCACACAGTTTTTTACTCAGCAAAGATCACACCCATTCACACCATGGGAAGCCAGGAGAACGCCATGGGAAATGGTATCAAAGGCTTTACTAAATTCTAAGTAGATGACATCCAACATCCAAAGCCTTTCCCGCATCTACCAGGAGATCAGATTGGTTAAGCAGGATCTGCCTTCATAAACCCAAACTGGCTGCAACACTAAGCAAAAGATATGTAGACAGAATTTCATTTAACAAACAGGTGTCAAAATTTACTACTTTAAAATACCATTTCTTCAAAGGATTTATATAAACAAAGAAAAATCACTAGTTTGTGGTCACAGTTTGAATTCCAAACTTAAAAGCACGCAATAGCTGGCCAAAAATATATTTCTTGGCCAAAAATATTTACAGAATAAGACAGTTGCTCCAGCTTGTAAGGGTCTTTCACACATCATAGGGTGAGGAAAGTACTGTCAGGAACACTCAGTAGTGACACATTACTCAAAAAACATCCGTTTTGTAACTGAGCTGATTTCAGTCCAGGAGGCTTAAGTATGAAAAAAATTGTATTAAAATTATATAACACTCATACACTTACAGGAATTTGTCAGAGATGCAAAATACACAACTAGATAAAATAGCTGATTTCCACTTCACTGTACAGACACCTCTGAAAAGCATCAAATTCTTGCCTCTCAGAGACTTCTTTGCTTCAAATTTCAAAGTTAAAGTTATTAGAACATATGAATCAGTAAGTCTTCAAAAAGAAAACTTGCTCGTAACAGTGAAGTTCACTGAGATAGAGCAGATAAATCTAACCAACTCCAAACACCAAAAAAGTAATTTTCTTGCCCTGCACTCCCCACAGCTCATGCCAGCCCTGGCACATAGCAGACTACTCTCCATACTAGCTGAACTCATTAATCTGACAAAAAGTACGTGTTTCTCTGCTGGGCCAATGAGTTAAACTGGCTCAGTGCACCAGAACTGGCCTGAGAGAAAGCACGATCAGACAGTCCAGGTAAACATCCACCATTTGCCGCACGTCCACTGATCCAGTCATCCCAGTGTATTATGAGTTCATTACATGATGCTATGGCAGCCCACCACCTGCACCAACCTGGAATACTTTTGCTCAAACATTTTTGGGCACACAAGAGATTCTGAACTGTCCTGCCAAGTTGTTAGAATCAGCAGCAGCTCAGTTTGTCCATGGCAGGAGAGCAAGAACTGGTTCTAATTACTTAATGGAGGAATAAATAACTCAGAGGAAGTGATGTGCTGCCAGCAACCAAAGACAATTTACAGTGTCGCAGCTAACACAGTCAATTATTTCATCTGCTTTTTTCTTCTTCTAAGATACCACCCACTAATACTGTTTGTCTTCAACATTTCAAGCCTCCAAGACTGTAACAACAAACCCTAGAATATCAATGAAATGCTATAGCAATCATCATCTACAATTTGTACAAGTGTACAGTACTGCTAGTCTAAATGAGAGAAAACTGTCAATATTTCAATTTTATAAGTTCTTCCCAATTAGGATACATTTTTGTTTACAGTAGTAGTAGAAAGCCAAGTGCCAAATTTAAACACCTGTTTTGCCAGTATCATATTGCTGGGACAAAGACAAAACTTCTGATGTTGACTATTAGCCCATATTTTAAAACAAATCTTTAAATACATATTAAACATTTCTTCTCATCTATTTGTTTTAGCTCAATGCTTACTGCTAGTTTACTACTAAACCAAATCAAGCAGAACTGCATCCAAATACAACCACATTAAAGTGTGCTTCAAAGTGCAATCCTGTTGACTGGAGTTAATACAATTGCATCTGTGTAGGTCCACATGGACATTCTTAATAAATATTTTCTTAATTAGTATTTTCCTGTTTAAGGCCTATGAAACATTACCTAGGCTACATTGCTCAATATGATACTCTCGGAATTCTTAAGCATCATGCTTAAGTTTCAACATTTCCTGACACAATAAACCTTGTGGTTTGTAAAACCCCTCCTGCCCACTGCCTGCAGTCACTGCCAAGCAAGGCCTACCTTCAAGACAGCAGCAGGTGACAATGCAATGCTTTAGACACAGCTGCATACACTTTTCAGTTCCCAGTCCTGTAGCCAGTCCCTCTGGGAAGAACCTTACCTGACACATAAAGTTACTTGGTGAAACAAACAAATCCAGAGGGGCTTTCACGACTCAGGCCTGTGAAAGTGGCTTCCAGTGACCTTCTGGTCCCCTTTGTCAGGTTACATCCTAACTACATCAGCACAAGACCAACTACAATATATGCACAGACTTACCCTGGTTTCATCAAGGAAAACATCGTTGGATTTGGATATCTACATTATAAATGTGCACTGGCATATACACATGTAGGAAAAAAGGAAAACGTCACTCCTCAGCAGAAGTTTTAATCTACAGACATTATCTCTAATATCAAATAGCTCTAACCTAAAGCTTAACATGAATATAGATGTTTATGGGAAGGTTATAAACACTTTTCAGGTATCTGTTTTTTCCTCATGCTTAAATCTGCCTGTATGAGTTTAAATAAAAGTGCAGGAGAATCAAAGTTATCTGACTCCTTCATTTGAATGCTTAATTCTGAAAAAATTACCAAGACAACTTATTTTATTCTCTTCTCCTTTCAGTCACACTTAAAATCTCTGAAATCTGTTACCTGGGTGAGAAATGGCACTGATCCAAGTTAAAACAGCATGAGCATACACAAAAAAAGCGCAAAACTAAACATAAAATTAACAGTAGGAACATACAAATACTCTTCTAGAAGGAGCTTGATAAGTCAGCAATGCAAACATCCCTCCCATTTAACACATCCGCATCGGTAATTCCCATCATCAGTCTATCCAAATGACCAGGACAAACCAGCACTTAGAAACACTGGGGCCACATCTGGAAGATGAAACCCAGATGCTGAACACAACAGCTCCCTCACTTGGCATGTGCTTAGCTCTCAAAAGAAGCTGTAATTTTAACCCAAGTGCCTAAGCTCCTTAAAAAGTGCAGGAGGCAGGATATTTCAGCATGGGATGGCCAAGTAAACAGTGTGCTGAGCACAGCATAACCTAAAGTCAATGCAGTCAGTGTGGAGCTGTCAACACTCTACCCCGAGGAAAGCACAGTCAACGGGAAGAACTCCACAATTCTACTCCAGGAACACCCACCAAAGAGATACAAAAAGGCTCTTTTTGTTCTGTGATTCCCCCACCTCAAATCTTCATGGTTAGTGGATACTGTCCTTACCTCATTGTGCTACTACATTTTGTCTCTTGGTTTAATAATACAACTGCTGACAGTGCACTTTTTATAAGGCAGGATGGTAGCCCAGAAAGGAAAATACTGTGGTTGAGTTCCTTCACTAGTGGGGGAAATCTACTCATAGCTCCATCTTCCAAGAGAAAATAAAAGCTGCAAGTCAGATCCTCCAAGCAGCATCTGTTCATCTCTCCTATCTGAGATTGGTTTAAAAAAAGACTCCACAGTTAAAAAAAAAACATATGCAAATATAATGCAATATGGCTCTATCAGGCACCTGAGGAGAAAAGGGCAGGAAATTCTGCACTTTCCATGTTTATTCCAAGAATATATAAAACACGTAACTTCTGAAATCATGGATCACAGGCTGTACGTCTCCACACTTGGAAGGTAACAACTTATACATCCTCTTCCTGGCTCAATGAATCACACATTCTTTTTCTGGATAATAACACAGTTTCAGTCAGAAGAACTCAAAGACAGCATACAGCTTGGCAACTGGGATATTTGCCCAGAAAGTGGATGGAAGATGTAGGACGATGCCTCTAAGCAAAAAAAAAAAAAAAAAAAAAAAAAATCTGAAACAGGGTCTACCACATTTTGAACAAATGCTTTAGCTAATCATCTTTGAAAAGCAGCATCATCTCCTCTTCTAAAGCCATTGCTGCACTTAATGGAAGACTGACTGCAGCATGCTAGGGACCACTGGAGAATTCACACATGACCAAGCTCCCTGGGAGACTGTGGCAAAACAACAACATCAAGAAAGCATAACAACTTAAGAAAAACACACAACAGGCCTGTTGTAAGCCTGGCATCATGCTACTACTCATCTTTCATACAAGTGGAAAAGAATCAGATATCCTAAGAACTGTAAAGGTATTAGCAATATGGCATTCAGTGCTTAGGCACCTTCAGAGCTTGGTGATAAGAGACTGAAGTCTTGACCTCAAGCACTTAGAACAGTTCTAATATAGTACTTCTATGAGCTTCCTTATTGATAAGTATGGGGAGCAGGAGATCATGTCCAGTCTGCACTGAGCACTTCTATGTCTTCTCAAACTCATTACTGAGAGACAACACCAAACCACAGAATACTTTCTGCAGAGTGGATGTTTTATTGAAAATAAGATTATCAATTAATTCCAGTTCAAGTCAGGTATCTACCCAGAGCTCATCTTTTTATGTAACGCAGGTTAGCAAGCTACATAGGGTTAAAAAGCTGTAACTTACGACAAATGCACATCTGACACCTATCTGTTTGACTATTTACCATTTCTTCCCCAATATATTACTTGTTAATTTGATTGATGTATTCAACTTGCAGCATCCATGCTCTGGGCTGTATCTCACAGATATCCCCCTAGGCACATGTTTGCTTTGCCCCATTGTTTAAATAAACCTACTAGAAAACACGCAGAAGTAATAGACAATAGAATAATCAGAAAATCATCTCACCTAATTATTTTAAATTCATCTGTTTTATTAGTTATCTACACAGTATCACCACGTGCAGCATATTGAAATTTCAACATTACTCTGTTGTTCACATAAGAGCTTTCAACATTTGCTCAGCAAGTGCAATGATTCTTCGGATGAAGAGTCACCCTGCCCGCTTTACAAGGACAACACTGCTGATCAGTGTGTAATACAAAGGATTAAGAATAGTACTTCCCAAATAATAAGAACTAATTGAGCAACAATTTATGCGTAACATGCCCTCAATTTTGCATATAATATTTAATCTCCTGGCTTATATTACCGATTTAATAACGTAAACGCTTGGTTTTACAGTCAATTTCAGGTTCACAAATACACGTGAAAGGCATTTCCAGAGCACCATCTCCAGGCATCTTGAAATTCTCTGACAAACAGGAGTTAGCAAGGATCTTTGCTTCTACTCCCCGCAGCCATTCTAAATGGCATAGGATCTTTGTAACACAATTTACAAACTGCTTTTTTTCTGTTATCCATCTATTCTGTCCCACAACACAAAGAAGAACAAATGCCTTATGAATTACATTGTGCTTGCACTGCACCACCACGTTTAGGGACAGGCAAGACACTAAAAAAACCTAAGGGTTCTGTAGACAGCATCCTATTAAAAAAAAAAAAAAAAAAAATTTAAAGAAATCACAATGGAAGATGACCAACTACCCAGCACCCTCACAGCCTCATTTGCAACCTGGAATTTGTCAAGAAAAGCAAATATTAGAAACGATGCACTGAAATCTGAAGACTAACTCTAACTTGATAACCCAGTTAAGATCAATTAAATTATGCTTTAACCGGGCAGCCCAGAGACAAAACGAGCATCCAACCGCGAGGAGCGGGAATGCGCACCTACCCCTGCCCAGCCGCCTCCTCCTCCTCCCGCCTTTGCTCCTGCCTAGCGGGGGACAGGCAGAAGACAAAGGGGAGGCGAGAATCCCCCCCAGCCCGGCGGCGCCGGAGCGGGGTGAGCGCCCGGAAATCCCACAATGCCCATGGTCCCGGCGGGAAACGCTTCCCTCCTCTCTCCCCACGGGCCGCTCCACCGGGAAACCCCGGCCCAAAGCCGCGCACGTGGGGCTGCGTGGAGAGCGGGGGGGAGGGTGGCGGAGGAAAGAGGCGGCTCTGCCGGGTCGGGCCTCCGGGGCGCCTCCTGCCGCCGCGCACGGGAGCGCCGGGGGAGAAGCGGGGTGGGAAGGGAAGGGGTTCACGGGGCTGACCCGCGACCTCACCTGCTGCTTGCCCCTCGCGTAGGGCGGCTTCGCGGCTCCCAGGTGGTGCCGTCGGGTCCGGATCTTGCCGCCGCCGCCGCCGCTGCCACCCGAGGCCATGATGCGATCCGGCCCGCCGCCGCCGGCGGCCTCGTCCTCCTCCCCCAGGTGCGGCCGCTGTGCTCCGCCGCGGCCCGGCAGCGCTGTCGCTGTCACCGTCCCCGCGGGGACGCGCCCGGCCGGGCCTCGCTCCCCCCGCGCCGCTCCCGCCCGCCACGCGCTGCGCGCGGCCTCTGGTGCGCGCGCGGGGGGCTCCTCCGCGGCCTCCGCCCCGCCCCTACCCGCGCGCGCGCGCGCGCTCTCGCGCGTCTCTCCCTCTCGCGCGTCTCCCCTTTCCCCGCGTTCCCTCCCGATCCCTGCGCCCGCCGCTCCCAGCTCCGCTCTCCCGCCCGGCGGCGGCGCCCCGCGCGCTGTCCGCCCGCCCGCCCGCCCGCGGCCCGAGCCGCCGCCGCCGCACCCCCCTGCTCTGCCGACCAACCACACGGCGGCCGCCCCGGGCCGCGCGCGCGTCACCAGCCCGCGCGGGCGCGTCACACAAGCGGCGCCGGACCGACGGCCCGGCCGCTCCCGCGCACGCGCACCGCCCCCGCTCCGAGGGAAGCGGGAGGGGCCGGGCCGGGCCAGCTGCGCGGGAAAAGCGCTCCTGGCATCTGCCGCGACCGCCAAGGGACGTGGCGGGGGAAATGTCTGCCTGCGGGACGGCTATAGGGGACACGAGCGGAGGTTTGTGACGGGATCCCGCCGCGGGTGACTCCGCCGCCACCTCCCCTCCTCCCGCGGCGTTTCACAGAATGACTCAGGTTGAAAGAGACCACGGTGAGTCATCTGATCCAACCTTCCCGCTCAGGCAGTGTCGTCCCAAAGCACATGGCACAGGATTGCATCCAGACAGTTCCTGACTTTCTTCAGTGAGGGAGACCCCACAACCTCTGTGGGCATCAGGTTCCAGTCTGCAGTCATTCACGCAGTAGTTTTTTACCTCGTATTTAAGTGGAATTTCCTGTGCATCGGCTTCTGCCCCTCGCTTTTTCACCTGCTGCTTGGCACCACCGAGCAGAGCCTGCCTCTATCCTTCTGACGCTCTGCCCCCAGGTACACAACTACCCACGCGTGAGGGGGATGTTTCCCTTGTCCCTGACGAAGAACAGCATGGACAATGAGGCAGGAAAAAAGGCACCAGGAAAAACTGCACGGGGAAGCCCACAGTGCGCCCCCAGACTGCCACTAGCAATCGAGTTTGTGTAAGCAAGAGAAAACAGCAGGTGCAAGTTTTTCATCGCTCAGTGGTGGCATATGGAAAGGAGGTAGGGGAAAAGGCTTTGCCGTGGCTTTTACTTCCTCAAAATATGAGGAAGAGTGCATTCCTATCACAAAGTTTAAATACATAAAAATGTGGGATTTTTATCTTACTGAAGGTAAAGTTGAGAAAACACTATGGTTTCACATTTTATTTTTAGCATCAACTTGCCGTGGGAAGGATGGAGCTGAGCAGTGCAAAAAAGGCATGTATCCCAGCACACACCTGAAGAAAGGGTGTGGAAATTATGGGGAGCTCAAACAAGGGTGATTCTGAAGGCATACAGAAATGTAAGCTGGCAGCAGCTGCAGAGGAACAGCTGTAAGAAATGGTAATAGGGAATTTCGTGTTGCCTCATCTCTGCTTCATACTGGGTTTTTTTGAACTTCACTGGGGTCCTCCTAGCTCTCTTGCATGACTTGGCTCAATTTCTTTGTCCCATTTTCATTATCTATAGGAAATAACCATTATCCCATACCTAGCATAGTGGAATTACTTTCCAGATATTTCTCCTCATAAAACTACACTCTTACTCTCACAATTAGGAATACAATTTTACATGCAGGGGGATGACCTGCAGTGATAGACGATCCCTATCCTGGAACAGCCTGTTTGAAGTCACCTGCAAGAACCACCTCATTTTGTGTAAAGGCTGATGTGCTACAGCCACTGACTGATTTTAGGATGATGGTCTGCTTCTACAATGGGCATTTCTAGATCTACATCAATATAATTATCAGAATATGAAAAAAATAGTATTTTTGCCTGGATTTGCAATTCATTTTGTCCAGGAACCAATTACCATGCTAGCTTTCAGCTTAAGAGAAGGGGAAGGAAGGCTAGCATAATGTGTTTCCATTATGGGAAGAGCAAGATTTACAGAGGGGATGGAAACTGCACGTTGGTAACATACATTCATTAGTAACAATGCTGGCTTCTAAAATGGTACCTGTGTGGGGAACTGACTAAAATCATTCTTGTGCTGGTCAGGTAGGAGCTGAACAAATTTAAAACAAGCTTCCCTCTTCATGCATGCTAAGAATATTAAGGTAAGCTGTAAACATGTTTTTCTCTTCCATATACATGTCAAATGTAGCTACACTAGACATTTGCTCTGTAAATTCAAGTGCTGCTTTATTTACTTATTTTACCTATTTAGAACAATTTCCATATGGTGACATACCTTTAAAGAAACTCATGACTCAGAAATACTTGTTGATGTAGTCAAACAATGTCTATTAACATGAGTCACTGAAGTTAAATAAATGTCATTAAAAATGAGACAAAACAAAAGGCATATATATATATATATCTCCAGCAGAACGATAGTGATCATCACCATTTGATCAATCTTCCCTGTGAGTTATATCTGCAAGTTACTTTGAGGTAGCGCTAGAAAGAAGCTGTTGGTCCAAGAGCATCCCTGCAAAAAGAAACATTCACGGCTTAAGTACCATTTAACCTTTTTGAACACTTTTCAGTCTTCACTGGTTTTTAGCCTGTTTTTTCCTCCCTGTTCACTGACTGCAGGATCATTAGCCCCTCAAACCATGGTACTAAAGCTTTTCTGTTCAGAGAAGTGGAAAACAAAAACATTACTCTTCTTCAAGAATTAAGTGGGTTTTAGGTAAAGGCACTATCTATCACAGCTAGGTACAATGAAGAGTTTATAAAACCAGTACTTGATAGTCTTCAAAAAAACCCTTTCATCAGACTTAAAAAACTCCACAACTTTTCAGCTGGGCAAAACAGACAAAAAAAAAAAAACCAAAGTGAAATAGTGTAGTGTTCAAAACATTGGTCCCAATACTTTTTTTAAAATGTTTCTACTGCAATTCGCTCTTTGCAGAACTGAGAGCAGGCATCTGCATCATGGACATGTTCAGGTCTTTGTGTAGGCTTGCTAAGTGAGGCAGTAGCTGGACCAGTGCTGGAAGTTTCCCCAGTTAAAAGTCTCAGCAATGAATGCCAGCAGGTTTTTTTGGTGTGCATTTACAGTAAAGAATATGCTGCACACAGTATCTTGATATGCACTCCCAACTGGTAAGCAGTATAGACTAGAAAGGCTCAGGAGACAGAAAACAAAATCAGAGAGCTATTTAAAAGTCTCACATAGGCTGCAACCAGCAGACTCCCTTCTTCAACTCACTTTTCTTCTGTGCTGACTAAGAAAATATATTCTCCCAACATTTCTCAGGTTTGCACAATTAATGGCTCAAACAACCTCCTTCACTACATTTCATAAGCAGTATTTTCACTATACAGGTACTTCACAGCCCAGAACAGAAGATGCATGTCTGAAAACAGTCTATAATGCAGAGTGTGGAGACCTTGCTAAGATGTAAACTCTGCATAAATATTGTGACTACAGACTCTGATGTTTATGTGCTGTGATAATACAGTGCTGATTAAAGTGAAATCACACAACTACATGGGCTCCTTGTTACATAATTCACACATGGATCAACCTCCCAAAAGCTAAAAAAAAAAAAAATCAGTGGATACTCTATAGTATTTCTACCAAGCCAACATGCACCCTTAGTATCTGATAACACAATGAAAGGTTTCCACAAATTACTTGCTACAGGTAAAGTATGATGTTAGGTAACGCTATGCAAAGCAGGATATGCACTTCAAAGCAGGACACTTCCAGGTCTGTGCCTGGGTTATAATCTTCCAGCTTGTGATGACGGTGCTTGCTAGATACAAAATCCTTTGCCTAGCAACTGGTTTGTACTACCAAGCTCAAGCACCCCAACTGTGCACTGCAACTGAAGTGACATCAAATCCAGCATGATTTTGAAAGTTTTACATCCTCACATCAAAATTCAAGGGGCCTGCATCTATTGAGTTTCCTCCCTTCTGCAATCCTTTGAAACAATTCTATACAGACACACAGTTCTCTTTCCCATCCAGATTCTCTTTGCTTCATTTATTCCACTGTCACATTTCCATTATTAATCTCCCTACTGTGACCCCCCAAAGACTAACCAGTTCACACCAGAGAAACATTCATGTGCAAAATCCCAGTTTTCAGCCACTTGGCAACTAGTTCTCTCCAAAGCAGGGAAACATTCTAAGACTGTTATAGTTGTCTCCCTGCCTAAATAAAGGGCTTTTGTTTTCTCTCTTTCTACACCTGCAATGCACAAAATTCAGGAAGAATGAAATTCTTATATCACACCAAAAGACCCTTCCAGTTTAGAGCATCTGTATTTCACGGGTGGGACTTAAAAAAAAAAAGCCCAGCTGAAATCAAACTGTGAGAAGAGGGAGATTCTGGTGAGCAGGTAGAAGGGACCTGCCGTACCAAATCATCACTCTGCAATGCAGTACTAGTTTCACATTTAAGAACAGCATATGGGATATGACCACCACTTCAATGTAATTAAGTCATTAAAGAAAAAAAACCTGCCATCCTAGCAATTATGGTTTAGACTGCCCCCAAAACACACATCAGTACCAAAATGCCTTGAATAGCTTTCACATGTATTAGCTGTATGATAATTTCAATCTTTTTATCTTCAACAAGTATTAATTTATTTCCAGCCTGAATATATTTAATTGTGTACAGGAGTACACAGTAGAAACAGGAACTTAATCTGTCCCTTGGAAAATACTTTATATCCTTTCAGGGATAAACAGTTCAGACGAAGCCACTCAGAAGTTGCTATCTTAAAGCAGAACTTTCTTCATTGCCATCTCTCCTAACCTCTTTTGACTTGAATACTGAGAACTGTCATCCTAAAATGTTATAAACCTCATCACTATGAAACATTTTAGCATGAAGACTGGACAAATAACACATGTTTAGGATAGGGTGCAACTTAGTTGAAGAGGATACTGTGATACTTCAAATACTGATTGGTTTCTCTTCCTTCTTTAAACCACCTTGGTTTCCTCCAAGGATTTTTATATGTAGGAACAGGTATTATATTACACCAGTTTCTTTGCTGTAAAAGGTCAGATGAGAACACTAACAAGAAGGGCAGAAGTAAAATTATCAGTGGGTATCATCCTTAGACTTTGGAATGTTTGCAGCTACAGCAGCTCCAAGGTTACCCTTCTGTATGTTAAAACTGTACAGCATGTTAAGATTAAGACCTTGTAAGATTGCCTAGGTATCTTGGAAGTATGTGAGAGCTAGTTCTTGCTAGTGCCGATGCCCATATCAAAGACAGGTGAAATGCCCCTACTGCCTCCAGCTAAACTCCACAAGCCAGAAGAGAAGGTGTTTCGCATATGTAAGTAAAATCTCTTGCTGGCCAGTTTGCAGAAACAAAATTTTATTTACACAGGCAAGTCTATCTTTAGACTCCCACTGAACTCTTTACATTTCTAGAATATTTACATGATTTCAAGATGCTCCAAGTGATGAACAAAACAAAAAAAAAAGATTACAGAAAATGCCAAAAACATAGCCAAAAAAACCCCCAACCTATCATTGTGCTTTAAAACTTATGATCTAGAGTAATGTAGAAGAAATGTAATTTTAGCACCTTGGTCATAACGGTCATGCTATATAAGACACTTAAATAGCAGAGGGGATGTCAGAAGTGACCGTATCCAGAGGTTGCCAGTGACAATTCATGAGGGCATCATAGAGTTCTTCACTTGTCTCCATAAATTGTCTGTTCATTTCATCAACATCCAAGTACAGCTGTGGATCTGAAAATAAAAGCCTGGTAAGTACAAGCATCAGAATTTGGGAGGCTTGCACACGAAAACCTGAAGTAAATGCCTAATATAGTGTACTTCAGGTAAATTTAATGATTTAACAAACTTAATAATACACCTAGTGAGATGTTTATTCACATACAATTTTAATAAAGCTAACAAGTCCAGCTCCTTTTGGAATTAGTGTAGTCAAATGCTAGGACTGTACTGGTATTCTCACATGAAGCAGACACTTTGAGGTAATTAAAATTTTTGGACACTATTACAAGACATCTCTACTAATGAGCTTAACGTAAAATAATCTTAGCAGAATCAATACAAAGATATAGCACCTTCTCCAACAGACCATTCTGGAAGGAGAATGAAGGCAAGCTAAAAGAAGCCTACTGCAAAGCATTGTTGACAATGTCCCATTCTACGTGACATGGTATATGCCATTAGCTTTAAAATCCTACTTCATCTTAGCTATAACCCGTTCTTTATCCAATAGTCACTGGGCAGAAGTATGGCTAAATTCAAGGTGCAGTGATAGAATTACCATTACCTTCAGTTATTAGGTCATCATTGATTTCAGTCACAGCCGAAGCTTCCTAAAAAAAAAAAAGTATTCATAGTCAGTTTCCAAAAGCATCACAAATCCAAAATAATTTTATGCTCCCAAATACACCCTTCTTCCCACAGCTATAAAATAAGCAGGAGCGGGTGGCGTTTGTTGGGGAAGGGTTTCTTGTGGGGTGTTTGTTGCTTTTTAATGCTTTGGTTGGTTTTAAGAAAACCATAGTATAATTCCACTTGAAATGCACTTCTGGAAGTTGTAAGATGATCATATCTAGGTCAGCCAGTTGATCAATTACAATTATTCTTTACTTTTCTTTAACCAAAGTACATCAGAAAAACAGGATAAGAGAAACACTGCAAAAACTTGCTATCAGAACTGTTATTTGAAATTCATTAACAAATACCACTGCATAAATATCTAATTCTAGACATGAACTCAAGCACTTAAATCCAAAATGTTGAACATTACCTTCATACTTATCTGACTGCATGATTTTAGTTTTAGAACTTTTTTGCTCTGATTTACATAATCCATATGACTTGTTAATTGTAGGGGTTTTTTTTAATTAACTGTGTAGTATCCTTACCTCAAAAACAGCTGGAGCCATAACAGCATCTCCTAAAGAGCAGTCTCCAACAGCTTGCATGCTATCATAGGGAGTATAGGAGCTGTAGTTGTACTCAGCATAAGGATCGTAATTCCACTGTGAATAGTAGTTCTGATAATCTTGGTAATAATCATTATAGTTGTACGACTGGTACCGCTGGAATTCTGCTTTCAGTCTGAAACATGAGAAGGTATAAATACAGTTAGGAGTTTGAGAACAACTATAAACCCAGTGCTGAAATTAACAATTTCACACAATTCCAAATTTATGAGGAAACTTTCCTAAACAGTTGCCAAAGTTTTATGTCACAGCACAACACCTCACATTTATATGAGGAGAGCAAATATTCACCTTCACCAATGCCAAAAGTAATTATTTCTATGCATTAACTCAAGTTACATTTATCTATATTCAGTTTGAATACTTTTGGTATTGTCTAAGCATCCTACTGATTAAAAAAAATAAGATCAGAGACCTTTACCAAGCACTGCTTTTTTAAAGACACTTTAAACATTTAATTAGTCCTTCCAACTTTTGTTTTGTTAACACAAATCTTGTTATTTCCAGAAAAAAGGGGCAAAGTCAGATTATCTGTTTCAGAGGAGCATCTGATACTGCCTGTAAATTTACCATGTCTGCCTTCACCTTCCCAAATTTTGGTCCATGAACAGTTGCCAAAGCTTAGCTATCAGGTGAAGTCAGCACTGCTGTTATCCAGAATGAAGCCAAAGCAAGAAAATTACAAAACTTATTAGTTATGAAGACCAAAGGGCCAGGTATTTGTTTTCACTGCTTTTCCTCTCCTGAGCAGATTTTTCCCAGGGACAACTTCAAGTTGACTAATGACAACCATCAACGAACACGAGTAGTCTGTTCTAAAACAGATATATACTACATGGGATAAATCAGCTGCACATTCCAAGAAAATGCCCTATGCTTACACATTTCCTCACTGATTACATACAAGCAGACTTCCTGTGTTTGCAGTGTCCAATGTCCCTTTATCTCCACTTTGCTACAGAAAATTCAGATTGGGGCTTTTTGCCAAGACCACAAACTGAAGGAGCTCAGAAATCATTTCCAGTGTAAGCGATTTAATGACAAACTACTCTGATGGCTGTATTTTTGGATGCTGTGAGAGCATAGTACTCAGCCATTCAGAAACAAGTGTAGATTAGTGGTGTGTATTTCAATACTCACACTACATTTCTGCTTCATTACTGTAAAGCTACGCGTACATTCTAATAATCAGGTATTTTATTGTCTTACTACTCTAGTAAATAAATGATGTTTCATGTGTCAGTCTTCTGCTTCCAACTTCTCTCCTACATCCATCTCTGTAGGAAACAAACACCTAAAAATACTGCTGACACTCTTCTGGATAGCAGAAGTGAGGGGAAAACTTTCATTGGGACCTCATTTTCAGAGCAAGTTAGTGAAAGCAAATCTGGACAGTGCTCTCTTGGGTAAGGGCATTTCTGTTCCAAAGCAATGTTGATTGGCAAAATTATCCAGGGAAGAGAAGCAGGAGCTGTTATTTTTAGCCTTCTAACAGAACACACAAGCTAGCCTCATGAATATATACTGAAATTGTTTCATAGACTGTTCTAATTTTGTCTGTATTCTGGATCACAGTTTATCAAATTTGGTATCAAGTCTCTAACTGGATTAAACTGACAAAGAGAACTGAGCTGGCAGAAAAAAACAACCCTCTTAAACCCAATCAACTTTCCTGCTGACCTAATCACTTGAGGAGCAAAGAGTAGTATTCTAAGTAAACTGTTCAAGCAACATCTTCTTTGGCTTCTTCCCCTCTATATTCTGTGTTTTTCCACTGAAGAGTTCCTTCCTCTGCCAGTCTACTTTAAAATTAACAATGTGCTACCTTGTCTAAGCCAAGGGGAAAGGCCTAGAAGAAGAGCTTCCTAGCATAAAAATAAACACTTGCTGTCCCTCCTACTTCTTCAGGCCCAAATATTAAATACTTACAAACACATTCAGCTTCACTACCATAAGCATTAAGGCTGGTCACAACAGCAGCTAAACCCAAGTTATACAATCTGGCTAGACTTAAGAGCTGGATTTCCCTGGCAATCCTCAAAGAGGCTGATGGATCCAGGCAGTCAAAACATAATGCTTCTTGATTTTGATTTTGCATCCTGTACAGCCATTATAGCAAGGGCCATAGTCTTTACAAAGGCAGAGCTAAAAGAATCTGATTATTCAGAATTACTGTATCAATGCACAACTCATTTGTTACCTTTTAGAAATTCCTATGCTCAGCCGGATTCGTTTTCCCCCCAGACCTGGTGCATTCTGGCAGTCTTGCAGTGCCCTCATCTGATCACCTTGCTCACCAAATCTGACAAAGGCATACCCTCTACAATTTTCAAAGGGAGAAAACAAATTCTAGTAGTCATAACAGTTACAAAGCCAATTAATTCAATTTCTGTCTTCATGAAAACAATAGCTACTATAGCTTCTATTACCTAAGCAACCTCCCTGGCATGTGCGCATGCACAGAAGATGCTTTCACAAAATTAAAAACTTGGGCCAGAAGCAAGAAGTTTTGTTGAAAGCATTAAGATGCAACTTGTTGAAAGCAGCAAAACAGTACATGTTAACAGCTAACTGTGTAAGTAACCAGATTATATACTTCTGCACTTAACAGAAGTTCAGTATATTCAATATATCAGTATTAACCCGTTCCTACTACTCTACAGCTCCAACATTCTTTCTAAATTTGCTCTCTCAGATTTCCTTTTTTTTTAAGTTTCTTGAATTAGTCCAGTACAGCCAATGTTTTCTGAACAACAAATTCACTTATCCCTGCTTCACCCTCTGCCTGGCCAGTGTAACTTCTACCATGCATCTTTTATTAATAATAGTAATTCCATCACCCAACCCACTAAGATTTGCTAGGCCTTACATGTCTCTTCCACACATAAAAAGGGAATTATTTTGTCCTCAGTACTGCACTAAGTGGACACACTGCTGTAGGTGTGTCCATGCAGAGCTCTCCGTTCTCCCACCATCTAACCACATTCATGCAGATATGCATTTGGCTGAATTGAAGCTTAACACATTAGTTAGCTAAAACTAACCATAAAGTTTCAGAACCTCAAGGATCTATGTTGTTAAAAAATAATGCCAGAGAATAATCTCTCTTCCTGCCTCTGAAGAAAATTCAAACCCATCTCAAATGTAAGTTCTTATATATTACTTATAGCAACAAACATACAGCATTAACACATTTTCACAGGCATTACCTGGAATATCCCAGCAGGTCTGTTGCTATTTTGCAGTCAATACAGGAAGGGTACCTCTTTAGGAAATAGTCATAGAGCTGAAAATCATCTACTTCTGGAGTCAGCTCCCCAACAAATATTGAATAATCCGGTCTTTAAAAAGATAGGAGAACCACCATTAAGTTTCAGAGTAATACAGTTCATGTCAGCATTAAAGTCCCTAACATACAAGTAAGTAGTTATTGCTGGACAAATAGGGAGACAAAATATGAAGAGAGCATTAAGCAAAACTGTGTTAAGCACAGAACTGTAATGCCATCACTCCAGCAAGTTCTTAATTTCTTTAAGTCCATTCTACGACTTTTGCAAGCATTTCAACAAGGACCCATCCAAGTTTATTAAAGAATCCTTTTACAAGTTGGTTTTAGAAGCTATTATTTGTTGTCTGAAGGGCAGGATATCCAAAAATACCAAGAACAAATATTAAATTACAGCCAGAATTCAAAAAGAGCTCAAAAAGAGCTAAGACTATTTTGACATCACATCTCAAGCAATTATGAGAGACAAACTAGGAAAAAATCTTCATTATTCACATGGCAATACAATTCCATAAGCAGTATTTATTGTATAGGCACCAGGTATGCCATTTCAGAATTTTTAAAATAATCTATGACATTCACTAGTCATTAGCAATTTAAAAAGATAAAGGGTCAGAGTTGCTCCTTTCTAAAGGTCTTTACCTGGTTGTGTTAGTACTGCTAGGCACAAACTCTATTCTTCCTGGTTTTATTTTGTTCTTTTTCTTCCGTTTCTTCTGCGGTGTTCTCCACCAGCTGTAGGCCTGGAGACATTCTCTTTTTTTTGCCATCAAGTCCTGTAGGGAGAAAAAAAAAACACCTTTATAGTATTTAGCCTCATTTACATTCCTCCCTCCCACTCCCCATCACCACAGGTGATTTCCCCATATTCACCTTGCCCTTGAAAGAAGCCTGGGGTCCCATTTCTCCCTCCGCCTCCCATGAGGGAAAGCAGCCTCTGGGGAAAACGCCTGGCAAAAATAACAGAGCCAAAGGATTGTATGAACAGCCATATTCCCCTGACTTGTCAAGCTGGCTAAAGGATTGACAGCTTCCTCTGGGAATTAGGGACAAACCAGATAGCCTTTTGATGCTGGCCAATCCTAAATGTTAATTAGCTTCAGGACTGGACTGTGTTCCGCTTGAGCTCCAGGATGCAAAAAACCCTGCCGCAGCACAATCTGCATGATGAAGAGGCAGGGAAATTGTCACTCTTGCCTAGAGGGGATCTTCACTGTCCCTATCTCCCCTCACCTAAGGATTCTTCTGTGAGATGCCTCTCCTCACTACCCAGCAGTGAGTCACTTTCCCAGGCCAGGAACAACAAGAGGCCGATTAATGGAATTTAAGGAGAAAGCAGACCAGGAACGGGCCCTAGCATGGCTGAAGGAAAAGTCAAACCCAGATGCAAGGCCAGGAAGAAAGAGGCACAAAAAGGTGCCTCTCGGGGAATTAAAAAAAAAAAAAAAAAAGGAAAAAACTTTTAAAAAAGAAAAAAAAAAAAAAACCCCAAAACCCACAGCTCAAAAAAGAAGTGAGTGGGGCAACTACAACACAAAAGAAGCGGGGAAATAGCCTTGTTAACACCAGTTGCCTTCCTCAATGAAGATTCTGAAGAACAAGGACTTCCAAAAATAAGAATGATGTTCCATAGAATTTACTTACGCAGGCTTTAATGTTCTTCCTCTATAACATCTCCACACGTATCTTATACAAAGTGTTATGCGCAAGGTTCTTCAAAAGAACTCGCGCTCAAATAATGCAAACTGCAAAGCTTCATGTAATGCCCCCCAACCTGCTTGACTCGACACAATTAAGTGTCTTGAGGACAGCCACCAATTACCACATTGCCGGAAGAAATCTTAGGACTAAAAGAACATCCAACTCAGAGCAAGCTAGCTATGTCAGCTTTATATTTATTAGGAATTCCGAGTATGGTTCTGGAATCCATTTAGGTACTGCAAGTCTGTATTTCTGACTAAATGATCTTACCTGGCTTGCCATGGTTCAAACTGTCTTCTGTCTTTCTCGAACAGTGTAACTGCACAGGTTCAATTTATTACACTCCTTCAGCTGAAAAAAATGTGGGGGAGAAAAAGAAGGTGAAGGATTTTATCCTCAATATTAATTACTTTCAAATATGTTCAGCCCACCATATGTTATTCGTTCAGAACTTAAAAAAAGTAAGTTCTGACTTATCACTGCTAAAACACTGGAGATAAAAAGGATATATGGCCAACAGGATTATGATTAGATATAATCTTCACTGTCCTAAGCTGTAACAGGCCACAAAGTTTTCCCACAGTCCAAAGCACTAGAAAATTCTAGAGATCTTTTAAGTCCCCTATACCTTACCCTTAATTCAGAAATACCTTCATATAATAACCCAATAATCCAAAAGATTTTAAAATAGTTAAAAGCAAGTCAAAGGACAGAGGTTTCAATATGTTTTGTACAACCTCCCTGGTTTCTTCACCTTTTATCCAAATTTAAATTTACTCATACCACAAACTATGCAGTTGAAAACAGTGGTACTTCCTATGTGCTAAAGAATATGAGAAATAAAAGCAAGATGAAGGCACAGTACAAGCAAACATGATCTTTCTCTGCACCTTTTCTCCTCCCTCTTGCCTTTTCCACATACACATTTCACTCATTACCATCAAAACCAAAACCAGCAAATAACATTTCACTGCCATCACTAAACCAGTGGATACACTTTCCTGAAGACCTATGTATCTTTGTTTATCCCAATATCCTTTCTTTAGGCTTTTTCCCCCTAGTCATCCAACAAACATAAAACAGTGCAAAAAACAAATTCATTTGCAAAATACTCTGCATTTACTTTCACACAGAGGCATTCTTCACCCCTACCAATTTTTTACATCTGGTAAATCTCCTGTGCAGATCCTCGACGGCCAAAGTTGTAGTTCCCATTTCCATACAAGAATTTATGTAATGTTTTAGATCTTGGCTGATTAAATCCACAGCTACAGTATGCAATAAACAGAGAGCATCTACAATGCCTTCAAGGCTTGCCTGAAGAGTGGAGCAGTTCAGAGCACTACTTCTGAAAACGATTACACTAACTTGACACAGGATAGCCATAAACCATAATTAGGGCATCCACGCATGGTGCTATTCAAAGTAACTAAGGACTTCATCCCCACAGCCGTTGTGAAGCCAAGAAAAAAAGTCAAGTACAAAGAGACCTAAAATACTAGTACGGTTTGTGTATGCTACACTGAGCACATGCTAACTGAAAGTCATTGTGTTCACTATAAAGATTTATCAGCAGCAACTTCCTGTTAAGGGTGGTCATTATTAACACAATAACCACGTAAAAATGTCCTCTAACATTAGTTTTCAATAAGAACCATAAACTCCTCCATGTTCTCAACACTGAAATACTGAATTTTTAATTCACAGCTGTGCAGTAACTTTTTTTTTTTAACTTACCACTTTTCACTCGTTCAGACCTGATGGAAGATGGCACACACGACAGAGCGCTCTTGTTGCAAGAAGCTATCAGAAGTCAAGTGATGTTTCTCAGCCGATTATCACCAACTTTTATGCAAAACCAGTTTTGTATGCCTCCCTGCCCAATGTTCACCTTTTCACTACAAAACAAGAACATTTTAAAAGCAATTAAACCAGCGTGTACTAATATACTTTTTTTTTTACATTTCCTTTAACTATATCTACAGTTACAGCTAGCTTTAATTTAAGCAGTAGGGCAGCTTCAACCTCCAGAATTCAAACTTATCTTTAATTGGATTACACAGACCCCATAGCAACTTTTTATTTTATTCCACTTTCTTGCATTAGTGAGTTTATATGGGCAAGAAGGTGGGTGAAGCTGTTCACGGCCCGAATCGCCCGTGCAGACACCGCTCAACCAGGCAGCGGGCGATCCGCCCCGCTTCCTTTGGCTCTAATTTCGCTCACACGACGCCTGGGGCAGGGCACGGGGATGAAGGAGCCCCGCAAAGCTCTTGGGGCCGGCGCGGTGACCCCGGCCGAGCCCAGGCCCGAGCCGTGACGCATTTCTCTAACCGAGCCACTCGGCACGACGGAAGAGCCCGACCACAAGTGCGCCCCGCCCGGCCGCGGCCCTCCGCAAACGGCCACACTGGCGCCGGGGCCGCGCTTCCTGCTTACTGTGCTACGCGATAAAAAATTAAGTAATGAAAAAATATAAAACGACCCGACGAAATAACAATAAAAGCCAGCAGGGCCGGGGCCTGGGGAGGGGCTGGTTCTCCGGTGCCTCGGCCCAAGCGCCGCCGGGGCCTCCACGCCCCGCGCGCCCTGAGGGAGGCGAGGGCCCCGCGGCCCCGGGGAAGGGAAAGGGCCGAACACCCCGGCCCAGCCCACCTCGCCTCGTTCCCAACATCCCGGTTCGCACCCCCTTCCCCGTCAGCGGCCCCCGATCCCGACCACCGCTCCCCTCCCCCCTCGCCATCCCGGCACTAACGCCTCTCGTCCTCCCCGCCGCCATCACCGCCAGCACCGCTTCCGCCCGCGAGGCCCCCCTGCGCAGGCTGCCCGCACGCAGCCCAACCCCTCGCCGCTGCCGCCGGCGCTTCCCCCTCCACGGCGGCTCCCTGGGATTCTCCTCACCCGCGGGGAGCGAGCGCACGAGACGCCGCGCGCGGGGCCGGCGCGGAGCTGCGCAGGCACCGCGGCGGACGGGCGGGCGGCGGAAGAGCCGGCGGGAGTCCCCGGGCGGCGCCGCGTTGTGGCGGATGGAGCTGGTGGCGGGGTGCTACGAGCAGGTGCTGCTGGGGTTCGCCACGCGGCCCGGCCAGGTAACGGGAGTGGGGGGAGCGGGAAGAAGCACAGAACGGTCTGGGTTGGAAAGGACCTTGGAGGCCATCTCGTTCCACCCGCCTGCCACGGGCAGGGACAGTTTCCGCGAGACCAGCGTGTTCAGAGCCCCATCCAGCCTGGTTTCGAACGCCTCCAGGGGAGCGTGCGGGGGAAATGGCCGCCCCTGTGGAAGCGCGCCCCGGCACTCACCGTCTCGCCCGTCCGCAGCCGCGGTTCCGGGCGCCGCCGGGGCTCTTAAAGCGCGTTGCGGGGGCGGGGCGGCCTCTCCGCGGCCTCTGCCGCCAGACTCGGCCCCCTCGCGGGCCCGAAGGGCGCCCGGGAGCGGCGGAGCCTCCGGGCTGCGGGCAGCCACGTGGGTGCGGGGGCTGCGGTGCGAGGTCGCTCCTCCCGACGCGGTGCGGAGGATGGATGGAACGTGGGCTGGGGCCAGGTGGAAGGCGTGTCTCCAGCCTGCCGTGATGGAAAACGAGAGAATCCGCCTCTCTTGCTCTTGTGATTTATCTCTGTGCAGAGACAGCTTCGTCTAAGCGCAACACTGATTACAAGGGGTGGTTTGCACACTTAAATCCTTTGGACTAATCTTCTAACAGCACATTAACTCAGTAAGATCCCATTATGCTTACAGCTAAGTATAATTCCTCCTCCTGAACTCGGCACTGGTGAGGCCACACCTCGAGTGCTGTGTTCAGTTCTGGGCCCCTCAGTTCAGAAAAATACATTGAGATACTGCAGCAGGTCCAGAGAAAAGCAATGGAGTTGCTGAAGGGTCTAGAGCACAAGTCCTGTGAGGAGTGACTGAGGGAGCTGGGGTTGTTTAGTCTGGAGAAAAGGAGGCTCAGGGGGACCTTACCACTCTCTACAATTGCCTGAAAGGAGGCTGTAGCCAGGTGAGGGTTAGCCTCTTCTCTGAGGCAGCCAGTGACAGGGCAAGAGGACATGGCCTCACACTGTGCCAGCAGACGTTTAGGTTGGGCATTAGGAAGAATTTCTTCATAGGAAGGGTGATTAGACATTGGAATAGGCTGCCCAGGGAGGTGGTGGGGTCACCATCCATTATAGTGTTTAAGGAAAGCCTGGAGGTGGCACTCAGTGCCATGGTCTGGTTGACACAGTGATATTCAGTCATGGGTTGGACATGATGATCCCAGAGGTCTTTTCCAACCTATTTGATTCTGTGATTCTGATTTTTACACATATACTTTTTCAGCTTTTGCTTTTAAAAAATAAAATTACAGGACAATGAAGTGGAAGCTTTCTGTGGTGAGCTGGAGAAAGACCTGTTTGTTTTGCATTTCATTTACAGTCGTGGACAGTCGTTCCTGATTTTACACATCATGCCCACTCCGCCTCACTGTCAGCTGTAGCAGTAAATAACAGATATGTGGTCACTGGGAGCAGAGATGAGACAATACAAATCTATGACATGAAAAAGAGGATAGAACATGGGGCGCTGCTACAGCACAATGGTAAGGGAGCACTCCTTTGTAAAAAACCTTTATGAAACCATAATATTGTAGCTGGAAAACTGTCCCTTGCTAGAAGAAGAAAATTGATTTTTTTTCTAATAAGACTGTAGTAGAGATGGTGTTGCAGCCATGATGGTGTGATCATACAAACAAGGTAAGCTTTTGAGATAGAAGATAAAAACAATTGTTTTGGTATTAGCTCACAAAAATTGCTGCTGCTTTAAATTATTTGTAGTTTTAACTGGTTAAGAAGTTATGAGCCACAAATGTGCCATTTTTCTTCTATCAGGATGGCTTATTTAGACCATGCCTACTCCCAGCTACTATCTTTCCCAGTGTTTTTGTCCTGTCACAAGTGCACAGGAGCCACACAAAAGAGAGTTTGTGTGTGAAAGCAGGCTGCTGCTGCCAGAGGAGCTAACCTGGTACATTTCCCACTGTATGTGCTGCCTGAATTACAACTGCAAAGTACATGATGGAGTCACAGAACAGTTTGGGTTGGAGAGGATCTTTTAAAGGTCATCTAGTCCAACCCCACTGCAGTGAGCAGGGACATCGTCAACGAGATTAGGTTACGCAGAGCCCCATCCAATTTGGCCTTGAGTGTTTCCAAGGACAGAGTATCAACCACACGTCTGGGCGACTGTTCCAGTGTATCAGCACTGTCCTTGTGAAAACACTTCTTCCTTACATTTTATCTAAATTTCCCTTCTTTAGTCTAAAACAATTACTGCTCGTCCTATCACAACAGGCCCCGCTAAAAGGTTTGTCCCTATCTTTCTTCTAAGCCCCCTTCAAGTACTGGAAGTCCACAATAAGGTCTCCCTGCAGTCTCTTCCCATCTGAACAATTCCAATTCTTTCAGCCTTTTCCTGCAGGAGAGGTGATCCATCTCTCTGGTCATCTTCATGGCCCTTCTCTGGACTTGGTTCAACAGGTCCATGTCATTCTTATGCTGTGGACCTTTTGGAGCTGCAGGCAGTGTTCCAGGTGGGGTCTCAGAAGAGCAGAGCAGAGGGGCAGAATCCCATTCCTCAGCCTCCTGCCCATGCTGCCTTTGGTGCAGCCCAGGACACATTTGGCTTTCTGGGCTGGAAGCACACATTTCTGGGTCATGTCCAGCCTCTCATCCCTCAGCAAGCCTAAGTCCCTCTCAGCAGAGCTGCCCTCAATCTGTCCACCCCCCCCCACCTGCGCTGATACTGGCTTGCACTGTGCTTTGTGGAACTTTGAGGTTCCCATGGCCCACTACTTGAACTTGTTCATGTCCCTCAGGATGGCATCCCATTCCTCACCACTCACAGAGTTTGGTCTCATCTGTAAACTTGCTGAGGGTGCATCCTTTGTCTATATTGTCTATTGGTACAGTCATCTGTTAATGGCTGTCCAAATAAATATGGGTCATTTGTGGCTCAGTATTGATTAACCAAAAAGATCCAGGAGCTAGACTGATCATGGTATCAGCATTTAACTCATGTATGATACCTCTGGTGATAATGGGGAAGCAGTGTGTGCCGTAAATTCAGCTGTGTGTCAGGAACAGGGCTTTGACATGGGAGCATTCCTATCACTGATAGAAGCCCTCTGCCATGGTCTTTGAGTACTGCTGTGACAGAGAACAGATCAGATGGAGTTCAGATGTGTGTGGGTAAAGGGTGCCTGATAGAGCATATCAGACTATTGAATATAGCAAGAAAATTTGAGGTTTTTTTGAAGAAATACTTAGAAAATAATTTAGATTTTCCCAAGGTTAGGGTAGTAGCTGGCATGCCTTGATGGAAGAAGCTTTTCTGTTAAGTTGTACATTCTCTATTAATTTGTGCAATAACTGTTTGGTGTGTGCAACATTGTTAATTGTATTTCTAGGCACGATAACTTGTTTGGAGTTCTATGGGACTGCACATCTACTGAGTGGGGCTGAAGATGGACTCATTTGTATCTGGAACACCAAGAGATGGGAATGTCTGAAATCCATTAAGGCACATAAGTAAGTTTCTTAAATCTTCATATTTGTGTACATTTTCATGTCTATTTTCCTTGTAAATAATACATGTGACTAATGTTTTGTTTTTATCAGGGGACACGTGACATCTCTTTCTATTCATCCTTCTGGGAAATTAGCTTTGTCAGTTGGAACAGATAAAACATTAAGGTGAGTCAAAACTGATGAAGGAATGCTGAGAATCATAATTCAGTAACTCTTAATAAGCAACAATTCCATGTTGGGACTAGGCCATGCAAAACTGATAAAACATATTTGTTATCAAATTATTCAAAGATCCATTGGTTTGTCATCTGAAATTCTAAGTCCCAGCTGTTCATACCTTCTTCTTGTGAGCTCTGACTCTTCACAAGTCACTTGTAGATGTATAAATATATTTGCATTTTGGAAGACAATTTGCTTAAACTTTTCAAAAGTGACAGGTTTTGTTTAGTGGGATTTTTCACTTGGAGTGTTTCCATATTGCTGTAGATACCTGTTTTAGAGCTATAAAAATGCTATTTTAATAGCACAATTTTCTATTGGCCTCCTTTTCGGTTTAGTATTGCAAATGGTAGTTTAGAAAATAAATAACACAAGTTCAACATTATAGCAATGCAATATATGCAAGCAATACACGAACTCATCATTTTCTCTTGCATTAAGAAGGCAGAAAAATGCATAGAGAGGCTTAAAAGCTTCCTTTGGGTGTCTCATGACAGCAGACTGGATTTCAGTTTCGCTGTGCTGTTTTTAACCAGAATGCATGTTACCTGTTGTTGTGTTTCAGAACTTGGAATCTTGTTGAAGGACGATCAGCTTTCATCAAAAACCTGAAGCAAAGTGAGTTTATCAGTCTAAATCCACTAATGAAGTGCAATTTGATAGTTTTGTTTTTTGTGTAAAGAAAAGTTGCTGAATTAATCAAGTCAGTTAATTGCAAACTTTCACAATGTCTTTTTTACACGTGCAGGCAAGCATATGTAAGCTCATTTCTTTAATTATAACATTTTAGCAAAAGGAAAACATAGTACCGCGAAAGTAAGTCTTTGTTTTCCCTGAAATTTGAGGTCAGAGCATTTAAATAAATGTATTTCAGTTTGTTTTTCCTTATGGGATTCTGATAATCAGAAATAAACATTTAATAGCATAGCTGTTTATTCTAATTTATTTGATTTTTCAGTGAATATTTTCTTAGGTCTAGGTAGAAGCTGCTTCTAAAGATTCTTACTTTTACATTCTCTGTATCAATGTGTACAGATGCACACATAATTAAATGGTCCCCTGATGGAGAGAAGTATGTGACTGTGATAACAAACAAAGTGGATATCTACAGACTTGACACAGCTTCAATCACTGGCACCATTACAACAGAGAAGAGGATTTCTTCACTTAGATTTATTACAGTAAGTACAAAACCGAGAGGTGTTGGGAAATTTAATTGCTTTGAAACACACTTTGAAGCACACTAAATTAATCACACTTGCATTTCTCTTTCCCCATTCCAAGGATTCTATCCTTGCCATAGCTGGAGATGATGAAATGATTAGGTTCTACAGCTGTGACTCTCAAAAATGCTTGTGTGAATTTAAAGCTCATGAAAACAGGTATTCTATATTTGTTTACTATTTAAATACTTACGGCAATGCTGAGTTCACTCTAAAGTTCTACAGCTTGTAATGTTCGGCATATTTTGCTTTTGTTTTAGTATAGAAAGTGAATATATTTATGTGCTAAATTCCAAACAGACTTGTTTATTTTTTGTATGAGCATAAGTACTGTGCTGTCCATGCATGCTACAAAAACAATAGCATACAGAATTAAGAGTATTGCTATTCTAAATCTGTGAGTGAGTGTGTTTGTGTTTAACCACTCTTTACTGAATCTGGCTCTTTAGAATACTTCAAAAAAACAAACCAGTTTTATTCAGTTCAAACAATAGGAGTGTAATTATGTATTCTCTGTTTTTGAATACCAAATATTTGTCCAAATGTTGCTTTCAATTCATCAAAACACAAAAGCATTAGCAGTAATGTTACTGATGTGTCTAATAGTGTATGCTTTACAGTACTAAAGGGTTCTGAATTGAATCCCAATAAGCCTAGCAAAGGCAAATGTTCCTAAGATAAATGACAGCACTCAAAGGAGATCCAAGTTCCTGCTGGTCACTTAGGGGTTTTTTGTTCAAACTGATTTTTTAGACTGTTGCCTATTCATCTTTAATTTGTCTCAGCTTACTGGTCTGGCATGAACTGCAATGCTATAAGATAAAAATGTATTCCTTTTCACAGAATAAAAGATATTTTTAGTTTTGAAAGAGAAGGACAGCAAGTTATTGTTACTGCATCCAGTGATGGTTACATTAAAATGTGGAATCTGGATTTTGATAAGGTTGGTGTATTACACTGTTTGTTACATTTAAGAAAATTATAAGAGAAACAGAATTGCAAAGAGTTCTGTTATAAGAGTTAATTTTAAATCACTGAGGAAATTTTACATAAAATGCGGATGTCTTGATCTTCTTCCATGTTATGTTATGTAGAGATGTATGTCTATGCACATATATTCATGCACTCGTATTTTTTTCATCTTTGTACTTTTTTTTTTTTTTTAAACAAACTATAAAATCTGATGATATTATGAGATCTCATCTCCACTTTATGTAAAGTCATGCTTCCCATCAGACCTAGCCAGGCTTTCGACTGTCTAATCAGTTATGTATGTTATGACTGTGCAATCAGTTAAGGATTGTAATGGATTGAATTTCTGTAATGCTGATGACTGTTGCTACTCTTTTAAAAACATTAAGTCTGTGGTTTGGGCAAGGGAAGGTGGTTCCTGATGCTGGGCAAAGAACTTAGCCTTTGGAAAAATTAAAATACATTAATGTACTGGGTACTTGTATTTCCTGTATTTTCAAACAGTTTTGAGTAGCACACTTCAGCAAGGAATCATGTCTTATCTTTAAAGTTTATTGTTCACTCTTAAAATCAGAAATAAATTTTTACAATGTATTGCCTACAAAGGATTTACTATATGATAAATATCTTGCCTAGTTTAAACAATTATTTCTCAACATGTATACACTTCAACTATGAATTTGCCTGTTTTTAATTTCACCCACTCTGATTATTTTTATACTTGTAAGTGCAGGAGCGATTTTCCTCTCTCCTCTTCACCTTACATTTCTGTTCCCCTTGTACAGAATTGACAGAGTGATCTTTACCTTTCTGTGTAACATTGTATTTATTTTGACCAAATTCCTTTCCCTGCAGGCAAAGTTTTGCATAACTGTGTGGGCAGCTCTGTCCAGATCTGGGGGGTAGAATATCCTAATACAGTAGTTTCCAGTGGGTTGATGCTGTTAACATTGCCCATGTGTCTGTGACACTTTATCCCCTGATAACTGTAATAGAGTATTTGTGTTCCAAGAGCTGAGTGATACAATTGCCTAACAATGAAAGTGGGCACCTTATGTGCTTTCTCCCTTCAAATACTTCATTAAGTTTAACCAGAAATAAAATTAAGTTTCAATAATCTTCTTTTATGTTTTCTTCAGATTAAAGATGGGCCATCTTTACTGTGTGAAGTCAATACCAAAGCCAGGCTGACATGTCTTGCAGTATGGCTTGACCGAGCTTCAGAAATGAAAGAAAACTCTGATAAAACTGCAACATCATGTCAAGGTAACAGAACTTTGTATTTTGAATTGTTAATGTGACTGTGAAATGGAATACACCAAGTGGGAGGCTTCTCCTATATCCACTGGAAAATGTTCTGGAATTTTGAAGACGTGGGGATATGATGCTGGCAAGTGATACATACACTTACCAATTTGATAGTGTCTCAAGCCCATATGTTTGTTGGAGAACAAAAGCCTCTTTTCACATTTATTAAAGTTCTCTTTCTGTTTGCTGGAATAACATACTGTGGAAACCACTGCAAAGCTTTTGAGATACTTAAGAAAACAAACAGTTGACAGAGCTGCATGTCTTATTTTCCTATAAGCAAAATTAGGTGTGAGGCCACTGTAGCTGGGCAAACTTATGAAGTCTAGCTCAGATTTGTTTGGGTTTTCTGGTGTTGTCTTCCTGCATTGTAATCTATTTACATACTTGATCTTTATGTATTCTAATTTCACAGGCAAAGCTAGCATAAGTGGCACGTTCCACTGTAAAATAAAAAGCTATTTATAACCCTTTTTTTAAAAATGAGATCCAAATAAGTCTCTGTGCTATTTACACTATAAAGATTGGACATAAAGTTCAGCATGAATAATTCCTTGCTTCTTTTCAGAAACAGAAGATGAAAAATCATCAATAGCCAGGATAAACAAAGATTTTTGGACTACTAAAAGGGTTAAAATAGCAAGAAGAAAGAGAAAAATTATTCCAGGGAAACAAAAGCTGGAAGCTCCAGTGCAAAAGAAGAAAAAGAAACAGAATAACTCGGCATAACGGCAGCTACTTTCTCTCCTGTACAAAAAGTAAATGCTGTGTTGCCCTCGTTTTTATAAGAATCTAAACCCTAACAGGACATACACCTCTGATCCAATGGTTTTTTTTAATGTAATTAATGTTCTTACCCTAATAAACTGACTGATCATTCTGGGAACTTTCCGTAAGTGAAAAAAGCAAAAATTAATTCCTAAATATGTAATGTTTATATTTTTCTATTAACAATACCATACACTCTTTAACTGGCTCTGAAAAAGCCAGCTAAAATAATAAAAATAGCTGCATCTGTCTCAGTTACATTTTTATTTCACTTAATTGCATATTAAAAACATGTACACTTTTTAGTGTTGAAACTGTTATTGTTCAGTTTGACTCAAGGTATGGTCTGCCTTTGTCCTGCATTTCTTCTCCTACTGTAAGAAAGAACATGTTAAAAATACTTAAAATATGATTATCACATCCCATTCATACACTCATGGAAAACTGTAATTTCTAATTTTTGATGTGGACTTATACATGGACTTTATAAGCACAATGTTTGACTTTTTTACTGTGTAGATACTTAAATATATTTAAATTTTTTGAAAATCTTTGCACCCATGGTTCACATGGTTCACTGAAACATTTTGTTCAAAATATGATACATAATTTTAGGCAGAAGAGTTTATATCAATAAGGTTTTGCCTTTTCTTCCCCCTTCCCAATGTATTTTTTCAAGTTCTTGATCTGAGCCATATTGTTAAAAAAGAATTATAGAACACCTGAAATTTTTGCCATGCTGGTAAAATGTCTCCTCTTTTGTTTGCACTTAAGCATAAAAGTAAATTCCTGACGTTCTCAGTCTGTGGGAACAGGAATTCATCCTAAGCCTTATTACAAATATACAGTGGGGAAAACAAAATTGAACAAGGTCAAAGAGGTGAACTAAATGTTTCCTTTCTTTATTTTAAGGTCTAAGGCATGTTAATGTTGTTTTCTGCACTACTGGAGTAGTCATTACTATTTCTGTTTTCAAAGAGTAATTGTAATTCTACTTTGTTCTTACTCACTTCATCCATTCCTCCTTATTTGTGTAGCAAGAGAAAAAGTAGAGAAAATCAGAAAAAAGATTGAGCCAAATCTGGAGACAGGAATGCAGGCTGGTTTAGGGATCTAAAACAATGTAACTCTAGTTCAGCACTATGCTCTGACACTGAAACAAAATGAGCATCATCCGTGCTGTTACAGAATTGTTCATGTGGCAGTAGCAGTATTCTCTTGGAAGTGGGTGTCCCTATTTACCTTCTGTAACTGTTTCCCTTACTTAGGTAAATGATCAGAGCCTCTTGTTCGGATATTCAATATAGTTGAGTTAGGCAATCTCAGTTTAATTCAACATTAAAGGTATTAAGTTTGAGTTTACAGAGTTTTGAATTTTAATGATACCCTAAATGTTTGTGTTCATAAACACATGCAAATAATATAGGACTTCAAATGGTTTGTTGACTTGACATAAAGGTGCCAGATTTTAAATTCCTAAGGCTTCTACAGTAAATACAAGACTTAAGGGAATTGTACAGTGATTTCACTTGTAAAGTCTTATGCCTATTTGATAGTGCTTATCTTATGTCCTTGATAATGGGCATAAGATGTCTGCCACTAGTAAACCAGTTTTTACTGTTTGAATTTTTAAATCATCACAACTGCAGAAGCAGGTTTGCAGAAGCACTAGGGGAAAAATCGAGTCTGCATGTAATTTTAAGATTAAAAAGCAAAAATTCACAGAATTTGGGTTCTAAAGTTTGCACTTTGAAATATTACACATTTGTAAAAATCCAAACCCCCTGTGTAGTAACAAAAAACTATCCATCTCATGAGACTCAGCACAATTTGTGAACTGGAGACAGAGAAGAACAGTCCTTAGGGGAAAACCCATATTTTTCATACCTTGAGTGAATACTCTGCTACTAATGAGTATTTTGCAATTTGTTGTTACATCTTTGTGTACATCTTCCTTTTCAGCACATTTTCCATTCTAGTTGTCAGAGAACTGCTTAGAATGCTAGAGGGGAGGAGGCAGTAGCACAGAGAGAGGAGATGTCAGCAGTGGCAGAGCTGTCCTGTCAGAAGGGGTGGGTGCGCATGACACTGGGAGAATAGATGGAGCCATAGCTGCAAGGAACAAGGCTCAGGGAGCAGCAACTCAGATGAGCTCCAGCAGCTGTGGATTTCTTCCCGTTTTCCTGCTTCCTCTCTTGGGCAATCCCTGTGCTGGATCACAAAGCAGAGCCCAGTGAAGCTATTACAGAGCTTGAATTAAAGAGGAAACACCACTATAGCTTAGATATGTGTTGGTTGTGGCACTTTGCACGAAGGGAGGAGATTCCTGCTTAAACCACTGAAGCCAACAAAGGAATTAAATTGCTACTCACTTTCTGACCATTATGCTAATTCATAAAGATGGCAAAATTTGAAATGGAGCTATGGAAAGCATTTTGCAGAAAGTACAGGCTTCTCATGTTTTATGCCTTCTCTTATGAAGACGAATTGAACACACTCAGTTTGGGGATCTGGCTATAGCACTCAGAAAAGAGAAAGAGTTTACCTTTGTAGGCAGTTAAAACATCTCTACATTTTTCCAGATTAAAAAAAAAAAAAAAACCCTGAACATTTTCTTTACAAGATGTTTTCCATCTCCCACTGTTGCATAACTTCTACAGCCGAAGACTGCTTTTTCTGTTGTACTAGTTTGGAATTTGGAGGTGGCAGAAATCCTCGGCGTGTACCGTACAAGAGCTATACTGAAATTAATGATCAAAGCTAGAAGCAGCCTCTGGCTGCCCAGAGTCGTAGCTCATGCTACACCAAAACCAAGCCCAAATTCTCAGCTGTACCACGTAACCCCACTTCTGGATGAGGACCGGGATGGATTGGATGCACACTACTGCAGTTGTGCAGGAGCTTTGCCCCTCTCTGAACACCAGCACAAACCCCGGTCTGTACTGAGGCACCCAGGCTCGCTCGGGCACTCCCGCCTCCCTCCGTGCCGGGGGATTCCCGGCAGCTCTGCAGGTAGGTGGAAAGACCCCTGGCTGCTGGCCTCGCCCTGCCCTGCCTCTTGGGTGAGTTTTTCCTCGGTTTCGCGCTTGGAGCTTTCCTTTCCTTCCCCAGACCAGCCGGAAAGGGGGAGCCTTGGGCGGTGCGTGGCTGCCTCGCCTCCCCTTCCGCCGCCTGCTCCGCCCCGGTCGCTGCAGAGCGGGGCCGCCGCGCGGGTGAGGCCCGGCAGCGTCCCTGTGCCCCGGGGCTGCCTTCCCAACCCCAGCAAAGCCGGCTGCATTTCCCGGGCTCGCCTCAGGGCCTAGGCTCTAGGCAGGTCTTGCTTGTGGAAAAGCTTGCCATAGCAAAATGCTTTACTTCTGAAATTTTTCCTCCCCTGAAAAAGGTTCAGAGGTGCTGATCTTCACCCCAGTTTTCTATTCCAGTTTTCAGCATGGCAGTGGACTGGCTCGGCTTCGGCTACGCCGCCCTGGTGACATCAGGAGGGATCATTGGCTATGCGAAAGCAGGTAGGGTGCCGAAAGGTGCTTCTGTCTCCCTCCCTCTTCCCCCCACCCCCTCCTCCCTCTCCCCAGTAACTTGCTGTGAGCTGGGCAGCTTTTTACTAAAGCCTCCTATCTCGAATTTGACCCATATGTAAATTTTATCGGTTTGTACCATGTGCTGATAACTTGCTGCTGGTAGGGTGTGCTGGATTTTGAATTGAGTTGGTGCGTTGGGCTGATAAGGCCATAATCTGCTTTCTGGTGGGTGCTGATATCTGTGCTGTGCTCTTTGGGTGAACTGTCATAAGTTTGCTTCAGAAAGGCTTTTCCCTTGCTTTTTAAAATACGAGTGTTCTGTAACTTCAGATGACATAAATCACCACTTTTCCTCTTTAAGAGATTTATTTCCCTTTTTAATCTTTGATGATAACAGTATTCTGCAAGCTGTAGAGAGCTTTCAGAACTATCTTTTCTCCAAGTAGAGCTGAACAGTGCAAATCAGTCCTTAAACTTGTTTCTCTTCTGGGCTCTGCATCATAAGCTTACCCTCTGACCTACGGCTTTCATTTCCTGTCCTTTTTCTGAGTTTGCCCTCCTCCAGACAGAACTCTGGATTCGTTCCTGCTGCAACACTGTCTCTTTCAGCTTTGAAAATCCTTAAGCCATCTTACTTTTTATGATAGGAAGGGGCATTGCTGAAGTCAGTAAGACTCTTACTAATGCATTTGACTAGATAGATGCTAGTGCCTATTCCAGTCTGTTTTCCATTGGCTTGGATTTATCCTTTGACTTTAGGACAGAAGGGACAATACTGAGACTTAAGTAACTAATTGCATCTGTATTTCTCCAAGGCCATTATGAAATGATAGGTCCTGTCCTCTGGAGCCCAATTGGGAGGACATGGTTATACTCAGGCAAGGGAATCCAGGTCACAGGATTATTGAAGGGGAACAGAAACTCATATGGTGACTTCTGGAGAGAAAAAAAAACCCAACCATACAAAGGAGACATTGTATCCTTACTAATAACTTGGAGAAACCAAAAGAGAATGTAGCTTTCATGCACAGTGCTAAACTGATCTAATCTGTTGTTTTACAATCTGATCTATCTACCCACACAGACAGGGGGCAGTAATAGCCTTTGGGACAGTGTGAGAACATGGCAATCAAAGAGTGAGTGAGTGATTTATTGATTCATCATTTTATTTTTCGGTCTTCCTTTAGCAAGTTCTCTGGGTCTCTGTGTTTTGAGATGTAGGAACTTATTGAGCCAGAGGTGATGTGGTTGTCCTAGAAGTGTGTGTGTCATAGCTACGTAAACAATGCCTTGGGGTAAAATTCAAGGATATGATGGATATTTCTTGGCTCCCAGGCTTGTGGAAAGCATTGTAGCTACCACAGATTTGTTTTTAACTCACATTCTGTGCAAAGCAGACACCTAGTAGAGTGTGCACCTTTTCCTTGCACATATACAAGTATATCAGGTGCTTTCTGTCATATTTGTTTCTTGCTTTTTATACCAAGAGCAGGATATAAAGAAATATTACAACACCTTGTTGATGATTGAAAAATTATTATTTTCTGGAAGCAATATGCAGTCCTTCTTTAACATGGAGAAGAGATCTTTATCAGCTTAGCTTTCCAATCTCAACTCTTTGAAAGGTGACCTCAGAAATGGAATGTATAAAGAACCACCCTCAGTAGCATTAAGTCCATAATTATCCATTAGCCTTATGGAGGGCATTCACCACTCACAGTGATGATGCTACTTCATTGCTTGATATATTCTATAAATCACCAATTTAGATGTGGTATACTTTATTTTCTGGTGTCTTGGGATTATCATTTATACTGAGGACTTGATTCAAAGTTTAGGTGCATTCAGGGAACCTTCTTCCAAAGTCTGCAGTTACCTTTGGATCAAATCTCAGGTGTACTTAGGAGAGATGACTTCTCTTGTTCAACTACGCCCTGCTCCTTGCTAATTCTTTGAATGCCCTCCTGCCCAATTCCACTCACATATCCTTTTTTCTGATCTTAAATCCTTACAATTTAGTCCTTCTATTTTACTGCCTCTTTTACTCCTAAAGGAATTTTCATAATACTGTTTTGAAACAACATGCTTCAGTTTGTGCAAGGAAAACACCAATTCTTTTGTTTTTCTCACTATTCTTTCAATCATGAATGTATTAATGGCTTTGCTGTTAGAGAACTAAGTACTAATTCTGTATGTATGTTATGCAAGAGTAATTGAAGTTCCTTGATGCTGATCAGCATGGTCTCAATATCTTAAAAACCTCCTTCTCTAATCTTCTTCATGTCAATGAATGATGAATGCCCATCTTTTTTTTTAATATATATAATTTTTGGTTTTTTACAAAACAGTTAAGCTGCAGACCAAGGTAATCCTTAAGTTTCTAAGAAATGCATTACCTTCTACTTATTCAGGTAGTCTTCCATCACTAGCTGCTGGCCTTTTCTTTGGGAGTTTGGCTGGACTGGGTGCTTATCAGGTCTCACAGAATCCAAATAACATTTGGGTTTCTCTGAGTAAGTAATTTAAAGTTTTATTTTAAAAAGATTATATCTACCCTGTTTTAATGATATTTAAAATGAGTACTTAAAGGCCTTTGCAGAAGGGTTAAGCACAGATACTGTTACAAATCTAACTTTAGTTCTGTCCAAACTTTACTGAAGTGGTGGCTGCCAATATGCATCTGTCTCGTACTGATGTGTTTGAAGGATCATAGTGCAAGGGAAGTGCTAACAAATGGATTTCTGACCTGGTTTTGGCTGGATCCCCCTACTTTAAGCATCCTGCAGGAGGCTGTAACATTTTGGGAAGTGGGATTCCCCCTTCAAACTGACCCTAGCAGACTATTTTATTATCACAGAAAATGGCAGAGATTATGATTGGCTTATTTTTATAAGTGACAAATGTGTGAAATTACAAAGATGTTGATGCCTGAGGAGATTTAAGAGAGAAGCAAGCTTCAGTAATGCTGTTTCTCCCTTCCTGAGAATTGGAAGCTTCCCTTCCCCCTGATTTGAGAAGGTAACTGTGGAGAGTTACTGCTTAGTCAGTGTTTAAAGAGCCACCACTGACTACAGCATTTTTTCTCTGAAGCAGTGACACAGCATCTGGCTCTTTCACATGTGAAAATTAGAAGTGAAAGGGGAAGGCCCGGCATTTCTCTCCATTTCAGCTTTGTATACAGGTAGTCCACTTCCACACCTACTGGCCAGGCCAGAAGCTGTGTGTGGTCAAGCCTTAATAGCTTAATAAACTGCTGATACAGCAAGTTTAAGAAGTGTGAGGTCAGGTGTTTTTCCCAAATGAGAGAGACAGATACATTTCTGTAGCTCAGTAGCATATGGAGCCTTTTCCTCTTCATGCTTTAAAGCTTTTGAAGATGTGTTCTACCGCTGTACTACAAAATGAAATTTTGTTTCATTCTGAGGTGTGGATATTTTGAAGACAGGCTACTAATTTTAGCTTGAAACATTTTAATACTAAAATATTTTTGTTTTATTGTGTGTTGGACTGTGGTCCCAATCTCTTACATATCTTATTAGATGAGATTGATAGGTATCAGTGACAATATTTTGTCTGGTGTTAGGGAGGAAGGATGTCATAGCTACGACTGAAGATGAACTGGATCCTGCGGGACCAGTTCACACAGAAGTCATCACCTAAAAGCAATGGTGGAGGATAAGAGTTGGAACAGCATGTGTGTAGCTGTTACCACTGGGTAGCAGATGCATACTAAAGATAAGGATTTCATCACTGTATGTTTTCCTTATAGATTTTAGCATTCAGTCTTTATTTGAGATACCATGTTCTGTGGACTGTCCTATCTTACTGAGTCAGTGAAACTACATGGCTCCTGTCTCTGTGTCAAGTGGGCAGGGACAATTAACTCTCACCTTGGTAATGCTTAGCACACTTCCCTTTTGAAGACTTTTGAAAACATAAATTAGTTAATTCTTAGAACATTACTACAAATAAAATATGATGCTGCATGTTAGACATAATTACTACAAGTTAGAGAAATGCTCTCTCTCTTTTTTGAGACATGAGGGAATTATGTGCACAAGTTTAGTGATTTGCCTGTGTGGGGAAGGAGTTCTAGAGCAGTGTGTCATAAATTATTTCCAGTCTCAAAAAGAGCACATTTTGAAAAACAAATTTAAGAAGTATGTGCAGAAGCATATGGAGAGCACTGTCTGCTAGAACTTGATATAGAACTCTTTACAAACTGAGGCATTTTAAAATTTGCACAATTTATTAACTCTCTTAGTCCGTAAAGTGAAGTAACCCTGTTTCTCTTTTTATTTGATGCTGCTGCTTCTCTCTGTTCTGTTAGTTTTAATTATGTTCCTCCCACACATGCATCTCTGCTGACTGGACTGTACAATCTCTCATTTAAGTTACATCTGGAGCACTGACTGCTGTCATGGGAACAAGATTTTACCACTCCAGAAAATTCATGCCTGCAGGGCTAATTGCTGGTGTCAGGTACAATACTTTTTTTTAACCTCCTGTGTGTGATTTCTTATTTGCTTAATTAAACTGGGATGGAGTGAATCATATTTTGTGTATTGTTTTTTTTCCCATGTGTCACTTGAATGAAGTATCTGAAAATGAATTGACAGATTGTTGTTATTAATGTTAAATGATATGTTTTTTCCCCTTATACAGTTTGCTAATGGTTGGAAGATTAGCACTGAAGATGTTGGAAAAGCCCCAGGAAAAGTAACTGTTAATTTTACACCTTAGTATTTGGAAAAGAAAACCTGATCATGAAGTTGCATGAATGCAGAAGTGAGAAGATGGAAAAATTTTCTGCATCAAGACATTTTTTAATCTTTTTTTTGTAAGGGGGAGTAGAATGATGGTACAGATAGTTTATATACAAGGTAGAGCTGTTTATATAGAGAGAGAAATGAGTCCTGGGTTTGATTTTTCTGGACATGTTTCAATGTATTTTAACACTTCCATGTTTTTATATTCCAAAATATACTTTTGACATGTATGAAGCTGAGAGAAAATATCCTGTAATTAAGAAAATAGCCACAAAGAGGCACCAGGAGTAACTGGCTAAATACAATAGTGTGTCTCAAACCTTTTACACTGAGTATTGTGGTGTGCTTTACCTGTTGCATTCTGAATTGATATACCATGTCTTTATAATGTCGAACAGATCTTTCCTTTTTATTGTGAAATGATGCTAAAATGATGCTTTTCTATAAGTAAAATTTGTAACAAACCTTTATTTGGCCTTTTTTTATTGGTACAATTTCTGTGTTTGGGGACAAGGGTATTTTTTTTCACCTTGTTTTCTTAGTGGAAATCTTTGCAGTGGACTGTTAGTATCCAAGTGCTGTCTTTCAATGATATTTAAAAATCACTTTATAAATGGAGGGACAGAAATTAAGGTTATGGGCCTTCATTAACATTTCATTTGAAAAGTTGGTTGAAAGAAACTTACCCTGAGGATTAATTAAGTGAGATTTGTGCTAGGCTAAAGGAACAGTTGAATGTGATCTACACTGTATAACTGGAATAAAGTACCCTAACACTATGTAATTCTGATCTTACAGGCTTATTTGACAATAGAATGTATCAACATTTTATTTTTATCTCTTAGGAGAGTGGCTGTGCCTCTTCAAATCTGTCTTTATTAGGAAACCCTGGATTCAGGAGGGTTCCTTGTTCTGCTGTGATACCTGAGGACTGAAGTGTGGAAGAGGCACCAGTGGCATCTGGTTGTTTTGTTGTCACTCCATCCTTGATTGCTTCTCCTGCACTCAGTCTTGCAGTTCTGTTTGTCCAGGCACAGCTCATGAGCTTAGCACTGTGATGGAAGGGAGAGGCAAGAAATGTGTGAAAGAAAATCCTTTATCAGCTTATTCTTTAGTGATACATAATTATCGATAAATTAAGATTCTTACCAGGTGTAACTCGATTTTGAACTGATATTTTATATAGTGACTATTTAGGATTTTACTTTGGGACCTTTATACCACTGATTATATCAGAACCTTGTCAACTGCTTAACATGATAATGGCAAAGCAGGTTTAAATTAACTTACCTCTTACACACTTTCCATTTTGTTGTGTTGAAAGGAATTGATAAAAAGTCTCAAACTGCATAAAGCAGATATCAAACTACATAATTGCTCCATTTTGTTGGTCACTTCAGTGCTTGTATTTCCTTTTCTGAAAATGGCATTTAGTAGTATTGAGTCAGAGTGACATTTCTACTGTTGTGAGTCAATGGTTACCCATATGGTAGTAGACAGGAAGCTATTGTAGTAGAAAGTCGTAATTATAAGCAGATCTATAGATGTTGGGCCAGTTGTGCTGTGTGTTATCAGTTCTTTTAGCAAAAGTTATAAAATTAATTCCAGGTTTTTGTATATATTTAATATTGTAACCTCTCTTGTTTCCAGGCACTTAATCTGTAAATAGACTGATCTGTACAGGATGAATCTCCAGGGAGTGATACTGACATGTTAAAGCATGTCTGAAATTCTAGTCTCAGTTAAATCATAGTCTCTTTTGACTATATTTTAAGCAAAATCTAACAGAAGTTTTGTACTTACCTTTTTATGTATTTAAATCACCCCATGTAATTGAATCAAAAATTCCATCACTGATACAGAATTTTCTAGAGCCATTCAAGAATTAAAGACAAAAATATCCTTTCTCCAGACGACCCCTGCTTTTAGCTTGATTGTTAGCTAATTCTAAAAGATTTCTTTCTTGGGGTTTTTTCCACTGAGAGTGGTCTCCATGTAAATTGAGATAATGACTTTTGCTTTAAATCCACTGTGGCTATGTCACAGTTTGAGTGGAACTTCATGTTGTGAGTCAGCTTGTACATGGATTTTGGAAAGAATGTTTTAGTTACTTTTGGGAAATGAACTGCCAAAATGACTCTTAAATTAAGGCTGCTCTGTTCAAAGCACACTGAAAATAAAAATATTAGGTTAATATTTCTTATAGTTTCAGCTGTCAGCACAAGCTGAAATGAATACTGATTTTTTTTTTAAAGCTCCAGGAACAGGAAACTAGTTTTACTATACACATACTGAGTCACCAGGACTCAACAGCTCAGAGTTTAATCACACATCCAGAACATTACAGAATTGAGAGAAGAGAATTTGAGTTGTCAAATCCTTGTTTCCTAGAGTAAGGGCTCAAGTCATTCCATCTACTTGCCTGATAGAATCTGGGTGGCAAGAGGAGATGTCAGGAGGTATTTTACCCATCTCTTGAGTGCCTTGCTCAGGACCAGAGGAGGGAATTTTCTAATCACTTTGGTAGGTAAGTGATCTCTTGAGAGTAGGAGTTTGCCCTAAATTTTTAAGGGGTATGTTTAAGACTGTCTTTGTAATAGCTGTTGCTTACCTTAAGTCCTGGAAAGAGAGATGTTTGGCTCCCTTCAGTTCCTGCTCTGGATGGGTTCAAGTTCCCTTCCCAGGGAAGGGCTCCTTGCCTCAGACCATGGCATATCCTGCAGGGAGAATGTTGATGGGAAGTCACACCACAGCCGAGAAAAGTTTGCAAAGTTGCTGGGATCTGTGGGAAAAGGATCAACTGTTTTTTATGTCTTTAAAAGCTAGATAGTAACTGGCAAAAATGCAGAAACATCCTGAAGCTGAGCAATGCAACTCAGATTCCTCTCTGCCCAGAGTGGAAAATCTGTGGGATAACCTAGATTTCACCTATATGTGGACTTCTGATTAACTCCAGGGTCTCCAATTCAGGATCTTCGCTCTGGTTCCCCAGTTGCTGACACTGAGTCAGCATTACATACATACAGGTTTGGAGTGTTACAGAGCACCCAACTGGTGAAAATGTGAGCAAATATTTTGGGGGGAGGGTCAAAATATTGAACAATTGAGTGCCTCAGTTATGGCTTAGTCTTTACAGTATAACACTGAGACCTCTAGTTCAGCAATAATATACTCAGGCTCAATTGCACCCCTGAGTTGAGGTTACTCACACACTGATAGATATCCCAACCTAAGCTGTTCTTCCAATTAATGACATTTGCAGGTAGCAAAAATCTCTTTAATTTAGTACAAATGTGTGGTATAGTGTAAGAATTCAGGCCATGTTACACTAGTAGTATGGGCAACTGTCTTTCACAAGCCAGCAAAGGAGAATGAGAGGAGGATGAAAGATGTTTCAAGTGGAATGGTTTAGAAGGGAAGTAGTCATGTGCTGTCCTACTTTATCCCTTGTTCTAAGAATATGGTACAAGCCTGTTTTAATGCAAAGCGAGTCCCCTAACTCTTTCTGCTGCAGGCTTTGAAAGTGCAATTTGCCATGTCCCAGTTCTGTCAGTCATTGTGCTGGGAGCTGTTGGCACTCTTGTCATCACCAGCTGAGGGTCAGCCTGTGCTGAAACTGATATGGCCTGAAGTATTATACAATTATCCTTTTGTGGTGTTAAAATTGCTGGCTTCTTGGCATTATAGTCATGCTTTCTGACTGCCCAGCTTAATCACCTGGAAAAATGGGAGGGGGAAACAAACGTCAGGAGAACCTCTGAGCAGTTATGACACAAGGAGGAAAGTCTTTGTTTCTCCAGAATCTCTACAAGTAAAAATGGGTAAATGTTGTGTTAGTAATAGCACAGAAGCATCTGCCCTCGTCTCCTGCTTCTTTGAAATGCCACAATGGAACAGATCAAACTGTTTATGCTTTTATGCAATATGCCCAGCTCAGTCCAGTGCACAAGTGGCTTTGGGTGGCTTTTTCCTTTTAGTCTTTTTGTGCTTCTCTTCTGAACTCTGAAATGGAGGTAGTGTTTCCTGTATCCCTTCCCTGTCTGTCTTTCACAGTGTGCGGCATAAAATGTTCCCTGCCCCAGGAGCAAGAATTGGTAGCTGGAGCTGATAATGGTTATAGTGCTGGTAGTTCATAAAGTGTTTTGATACTCTTTTAGAGAAACCTAATGAGAAAAAATATTATACAAGTGAAGTCTATTTGCCTTATTTCATCAAATGTTAGCATTTGCTAATATATTGCTATTGTATTTTGAGCTCCTGTTCTGCAAGCATGGTACTAAGTGGGATTGAGCTTTAGTGCTACTTCTTAGAATTATAGAATATTCTCAGTTGGAGGGGACCCGTGAGGATCTTTGAGTACAACTCCTGACTCCACACAACAACCTAAAAGTGAAACAATGTATTTAAGATCATTGTACAAGTGCTTATTGAACAGCAAAAGTTTGGTACCATCAGCGTTTCCATGAGATCTTGTTCCAGTGTTTGGCCTCCCCCTAATTGAAGGACTCTCCTCTCCTCTCCTCTCCTCTCCTCTCCTCTCCTCTCCTCTCCTCTCCTCTCCTCTCCTCTCCTCTCCTCTCCTCTCCTCTCCTCTCCTCTCCTCTCCTCTCCTCTCCTCTCCTCTCCTCTCCTCTCCTCTCCTCTCCTCTCCTCTCCTCTCCTCTCCTCTCCTCTCCTCTCCTCTCCTCTCCTCTCCTCTCCTCTCCTCTCCTCTCCTCTCCTCTCCTCTCCTCTCCTCTCCTCTCCTCTCCTCTCCTCTCCTCTCCTCTCCTCTCCTCTCCTCTCCTCTCCTCTCCTCTCCTCTCCTCTCCTCTCCTCTCCTCTCCTCTCCTCTCCTCTCCTCTCCTCTCCTCTCCTCTCCTCTCCTCTCCTCTCCTCTCCTCTCCTCTCCTCTCCTCTCCTCTCCTCTCCTCTCCTTTTTTATTCTCTCCTCTCCTTTTTTATTCTCTCCTCTCCTTTTTTATTCTCTCCCCCTCTTTTTCTTTTTTTAGTTTTCCCCTTTATTTTTTTTTCCCTTTTCTTTTTTTCCCCTTTCCCTCCCTTTTTTCCCATTCCCCCGGTGTGGGAATGCGGAGGTCTCGGCAGGCTTTGCGGCGCGCAGAGCCGGGAGAGGGCGGCAGCGCGGCTCCGATGCGGCCGCTGTCAGCCGGGCGAGAAAAACACCCCACCCACCCCGAGGCATGGAGACTAGCATAAATAACAAATAAATTGTTATTTGGAACCTAATTCCAATTTAGGGTTTGCCCACTTGTCGCTGTCTGACCTGGAACACCAAATGCCGGAACATAAATGCTTGGCTCTCTCAGCTGAATAGGTCTTCAGCTCCATTAAAACCTTTGCGCTGGCCTGAGGAGTGAAAGGAAACGATCCTGGGGCAAAAGGCTTTTCTCACCAAGCATACTATGCAATCCAATGGTCGTGCTGGTGAGGAGCTGATAATAATCGCACGAGAAATGAAAATAAAACCCTTTTGCCACTCTTCTTACACCCCCTGAAGGAAATCACTTATCTGTATTGGAAGATCAGCCCAGTTTTCTCACTTATTTACAGCAAGAAAAAAAAAGTCTGCAGGTTGTCAGCCTGATTCACAAGCAGAAGAGATTTAGCAGGACAGGCCTCCTTCACTAAGCACTTTTAGAAAGGAAACATAAGTGTTATAATTTTGTAAGCTGCTGGAATAAATATATGTATAATGAGGGAGAGGGTGTTGATTAAGTTTATTTGGATACGTGCTCTTTCAGTAGTGATAAAACAATAGAAAATGGCTGGAATCAAATTATGTGCTATTGCCTGAAGGCATCCCACCAGTAGGAGAGTTATTGGATGTGCTGAAATTCCTCCTGACCCCTCTGTTCCTCAATAAACCTGCACACAACTTCCTCTGGGGATGGGCCAAGTATTGCTCCATTAGTATGCAGCACCACAGTCAACAGGGCAGGAAAATACACACCAGGAGGAGAGAAAAGAGATGAAAAGCAGCAGGAACAAAGTAAACGCTTTTAAATTCTGGACAGAAACTTCCCTCCACTGAGATACCTGCAGGTCTGTGGTGTCATAAAAAGATGCAAAATATTCTGAGGTGAGAGGAAGTCCATTTACTCAGGTTCTGTTTCTCTTTAAAAAATGAAGCCTAGACTGGCAGTCATGGAAAATTTTTTTTGTGATGGGGCTAGGAATCCAAAAATTGTGACAATGGACACGGAGCAACAATCCTAAAATCTTCTGAAAGTCTTCATCCATAAAGCTGTTGTGAAAATGATCGTTCTGGTTCTCTGTGTGGTTACATATCCCTGGTGTTTAGCAGTGTGCTAGATGCTCCAGTCTGCATTGTTGTCCTATATGCAGCAATATGTTCAGTTCCCAGACACTACCTCACCTGGCAACCCTGCAGCATTTACATCAGCGTAGGGCCTGTCGCCAGATTTTCTCCTTCATGTGCCACTACTGTCTCATCCCTGCCAAAAAAAAAGGACACTGTGTTCAACTTATATCTATAAATATCATCTATATGAATTTATTTTTATATAAATTCATTTATTTATGTGAAGGACAGTAGGTTGTTTAGCACCCAGTTTCTCAGGCAGCACAGAGAGTCACTGATCAACACAGACCCAACTTCAGCTACATCCTCCTTATGGCCAGGTGGGCAATTAATACACACATTCATGCTTCTGCCCAGCAACAGACAGTACCATGATTGCACAGGAGTTTTATTTACACTTTTTAAAGCATTTTGTTTGCTTATCTGTGGTTTTGCTTTTTACTAGTGATAAATACGAATAACAGTGATAAAAAACAAATAACATTTTCTTCTGTATATCCTATTCCCACACTGTCAAGCAAGCAAATATACTTAGTATTAGAAGGCATTGTGACTTTCTGAGACAGAGGTGGCAGCAGCCTGCAATTATTCCTGTTCCTCTTAGCTATCAACGATTAGACTACCATCTTCTTTAGCGAATAGTGTGTTGCATGGAGGCAGAAAAGATGCACAGATTTTCATATGATATATTAGATTTACAGAATATATCATAGGAGTGCCCTCTTGGGCCATCTCAGTCCTCATGGATCAGGACTTTCCTCAAGATTATTCCTTTCACATGAGTGTTAACTTTATGGTGTCGCCTATAGACACTCTCTGCTTTAGTCAGGGCTCTCCATAACAATGCACCAAAATATGAGGTAAAATTTTCTCTCTCTTTCTTTTTTCTTTTATTTTCCCAAGAGCAGGGAAGGTTTGGGAGGAGGTAGGGTAAGAGAGGTCACCCTACTGTTAATTGCATCCTGTTTAGCTGGGTCACTGCAGTTGACCTCATTCAAATCTGTGTTGGGTTGACCCTGTCTGGATGTCAGATGCCCACTGAAGCCACTCTTATCACTCCCTTCTCAGCTGCACAGGGGAGAGAAATATAATGAAGGGATTTAAGGACAAGGAGAGATCACTCATCAATTAATAATGAGCAGAACAGATGGATATAGGGAAAATTAATTTGGTTTATTACCAATCAAGTCAGAGTAGAAATGAGAAGTTAAACTAAATCTTATAAACACCTTTCAACTTCACTCCTTATTTTCTCCACTTCTTCCCTGCAGTGGCCCAGGCTGATGTGGAATGGGGTTTGAGGTCAGTTCATCACACATTGTCTCTGCTGCTCCCTCCTCCTCAGGACGAGGACTCCTCATACTCATTCCCTGCTCCAGTATAGGTTCTCTCCCATGGGAGGTGGACCTCCATGAACTTCAAAGCAAAGTGAGCCCTTCCCATGGGCTGTAGCTCTTTGTGAACTCCTCCAGCATGTGTGCGATCCTTTAGAAACAGACTGCTCCAGCGTGGGTCCCCCATGGGGTCACAAGTCCTGCCAGCAAACCTGCTCCAGGGTGAGCTTCTCTCTCCACGGGTCCCTTGGTCTTGACAGGAGCCTGCTCCACCACAGACTTCTCAAAGGGTCACAGACACATCCACCTGGTCTTTCATGAAGGTGGGTCTCTGCTCCACTGTGGACCTATATGGGCTGCTGGGGGACAGCTGCTTCACCATGGTCTGTACCATAGTCCTCAGGGAAATCTGGGCTCCAGCAGCTGGAGCACCTCCCTTGTCTCCTTTACTGACCTGGCTGTCTGCAGGGGTATTTCTCTCACATGTTCTCACTCCTCTCTCCAGTTGCAGTTGCTTTTGTGCAGTAACTTATTTCTCCTTTGTTACAGTGAGCTCATGGGCACTCTGTGCCCCCTTCCCCGGGACCCTGTGACTCTGATCAAGATAACCCTGGACCCCTGCTTCCTGCCCCAACGGGGTTGGCGGAGAGCCAGGGAAGCCCACCCTGTCCAAAACCTATATAGACCCCTGACATTTCCTGTTCATCCTCTTTTGCCTCGCTCTCCCATGGACACCACAGAATAAAGAGAGCTGTACCAACCAACACCCTGGGGTAAGAGGCTCTTTTGAATATTTCTCCCTCTCCTGGTTTTCCTCCCCTCACAGCCCCTTATCTCTGAGCTAGTCGGATTCTTTGGGGGGCTGTGTGAGGGGGGGAAAACTACACTCCTTTTTAAGTACATTATCCAGAGGTGCTACTGCTGTCTCTGATGGGCTCGACCTGACAGCGTAGCAAACAGGGCATTGTTTGAGTTCTTTTACCCCATTCCAGGCAGACCATCCTGCTATGTGTTCAACCCAATCTTTTGTTTGTTTCCTCAGATGTTTCCCTACTCACTGATCTGTGTCCTTACAATGCATGTAAGCAGAAGATATATTTAAGATGAGATTTTCCTTTATACTTCTGAAATACAATATCTACAGATTGTATCAATAAGCAAAATAATTGATTTCTGGCTGGAGTGAATCTTTATAAATGATTAAATGCTCTAGAAATATGACTTCAGATAGAAATCCTGACCCTTCATCATTGCTCACCTCAAAAGTCTTTCTCATATAAGCCTACAACAGAGTGCACAAATGCCAGCAATCTGTCTCTGGTAATAAATGAAATTCAGGTGAAAAAATCAAATATAATTTAATTCTTCAGAATCATAAAATGATATGGTGGATGCAGCATGGTAGAGCCATGGTAATACTCCATAAGCTTAAAACAACAGATGATATGGTAAAAACAGTAAAGATGGCTTTATTTGGGTTATGGACTCAATGACACCTAAATACCAATAAGCTTGCTTTTGCCAGCTGTATTGGTTTTGTATGGCTTGGATTTGGAAGCAGGGGAGTCTACAGGGATGGCTTTTGTGAGAAGGTGCTAGAAGCTTCCATCATGTCCAGCAGAGCCAATCTCTGGTGGCTCTAAAGATGGATGTGCTGCTGGCCAAGACTGGGGCAATTACAACACGTGATAATGCCTCTGTGATAACACATTTAAGAAGAAATCAAAACAAATGTTGTGTTGCACTTGTAATTTCAACCAGAGTGATGACATGTGAGAAGAACAACTCTGCAGACAGCAAGGTCAGTGGAGAAGGAGGGGCAGGAGATGTGCCAGGTGCCAGAGCTGAGATTCCTCTGCAGGCCTTGATGATGACCATGGTGAGGCAGCTGTCACCCTGCAGCCCATGGGGATCCATGAGTGATGCAGGGATCCACCTGCAGCCTGTGGAGGAATCCTATACCAGAGAAGGTGGGTGCTTGAGAGGAGACTGTGACCCCATGGGACATCTGTGGAGACAGGGGTCCTGCTCCCAGGCTGGAGTTGCCTCTCCTTGGAGGACTGCAGTCCATGGGAGAATGACCCACATTAGAGGGGGACTGTTGCTTGTGAGGTGGAACTCCCATTGGAGAAGTTCATGGAGAACTGTCTCCTATGGGAGGGACCCCACAGTGCATCAGGGGAACAACTCCCTGAGCACTGGGAGAAGCCCTGTGTGATGAGCTGACCATAACCCCCATTCCCCGTCTCCCTGCACCACTGGGGTAGGAGGTAGAGCTGGAAGGAGAGAAGGGCAGGGGGAAGGCATTTTTAAGGGGTTGTTTTACTTCTCATTATCCTGATCTGATTTTGTTAGTAATAAATTCACTTCATATCTCTAAGCTGAGCCTGTTTGCCCATTATGGTAATTGATGAGAGATCTCTCCCAGTCCTTATCACAACCCGTGAACTCTTTGTTAGATGCTCTCTTTGCTGTCCAGCTGCAGAGGGGAATGAGTGAGCACCTTTGGTGGGTGACTGGCATCTGGCCAGCATCAATCCCCAACACCAGATTTGATAGCATTTTAGATTTCCATCTGAACTGCTCTACACATATTACCAAGACTGTGCCTGACTCCGAATGTTAACCCAGTGTAGCTAAAGTGAAATCTGGCTAGTGGGCAGAATGGGCTGGATTTGGAAGTGAAGATGGCAACTCATATTTTTCCCATTCTTGGTACACCTCCCTTAAGTTATTGTTGCCATTGTTTAGGTAGACAGGCCTCTTTCCCAAAGAAGCAGCAAGGTGATAGTCTGCAGAAAACTGTCATGCTCTCCAAACAGTTGTGTTTCCCTTACGTAGTTTCTTAATTCTGTAGGTTGGTGTCTTTGGCTGCCCAGATACATAACTAGGACTGCAAGCGTGTGTAAGATTTTGCCCAGCTGGAGCCCTGCCAAGTAAAAAGCCAGGTAAAGGACCCCCTCTCATGGAAATGTAGGAGGGGCCATGTGAACTTGCAGTCAAATGCCTCAGCAGGACACTGAGTGATGGAGAGGAGGAGCTGCAGAGGCAAAGCTCAGTCCCCAAATGCAAGTCCCATAGACCACCCATTGATTCCTGCACACTGTGACTGAAAACCCTCAACTGTGGGCAGTTGCTACTCCAGAGAAAACATCAGCCCTAAAAGCATCCCAGGGCAGCAATAGATGGGGGCTTGCTGGATGGATACCCCCAGACACCTTCATCATGCTGCTTCCTGGGGGTACCACCAACCCTGGTGTCCCCCTGGCCACTTCAGCCCCCCCTGCTCAAGACAGTGGATATTTTTGGTCCCTGCTCAGAGCAAACAATGTGGATTTATCCCCTCACAGGGAGGAGGTAGAGCTAACAGCAGCCTGTTCTCTCCAGAGTCATTGACTAAAATTAATTAAATGAATACAGGTCAATTAGCATTACCATCTTCCTGAAGCCAGCTGTTGTGTGACCTGTCCATGACTGGGATGTTCTCCATTTCCCTTGGGAAAATAATGCCTGGGAGTGCATTTCTCCTCCAGAATGACCTGATGTATTTATTTGGTGAGAGAAAGGGGATTATTTGGAGGAGTGCTTAGGTGAAATCGCTCTGGTAGGCTACATAAAGGACGCTAAAATATCCAGTCCTGAAGCAAAGTGAATTTATTGCAGTACTTCTGGCAGCAAACAGGTTGTAAAATGCTCCTGGGTGTTACCCCTCATTATTTTTGCCATCAGTGTGAATGTGCATCGCCTGTGCAGGTCAAGGATTTGCCCACCACTTGTGCAGTTGAAGGCAGCACACTGGTGAGGCAGGGAAGAGCTGTGCACAGGTAGGAAAGGGCTGATGGCTTGCTCCAGGCTGTGGCTGGCTGTGTCACACCCTCCAGGATGGTGAGTGTGGCTGCCATGGGACACCTGACCCATGAGGGAGAAGCCAGTGGACCTCAGTGACAGCAAGAGTGTGGCACCTGTTTGTGGGGCAGATGGGCTTCCTGCCCTGCCTGTGGGCCAGTCACTGCCTGCTCCACTTGTGGGTTTGAAGTGTTCCCCACAGGCAGCAATACCACAATTTCATAAAAATGGAATGAAGGGAGATAAGGGAACAAGGGGTAAAACCCACTCTGGCTGGTCGGTTCTCAGTAGAGACCTGCCCTGAAAAAGGAACCAGCTAAACCTAACAAAGCGAAATTGTGAAATTCTAAGTCCAGGCTGAGTTGCTTTTTCAGTGTTTGCTGGGATGTTAGGGGGAAGGGGAACCAAGAAAGATCCTGGAGCTACCACTGCCTGGCTCTCAGAGGAAAATATTGATCTAAACATATTCAATGTAGTTTGTATTTTCCCTAGTGTGACTGTATTATATATACAAGGATATACATTACATTTTAAGAAAACATATCTCTGAGGAGAATTTAAAAAGTATTTACTTAACAAATCATGTTTGTTTCTCAAGTAAGTCTCTGATCTAAGGCAAGGAACAATACATATTTAAACTTGGAAGTTGTTTTTCTATGTATGATTAACACTGACTTCTAATGTATACAGTGTCACTTTTCCAGCTTGCTGCAATCTGCTTCATAACTTGTAAGGAAAATTTCAGTGCTCTCTACTGAGCTGTGACAGAGACAAAGGAAATTTTAGAGGACAAATGAAGGATGCTCTTGAAAAGCCAGGCTGTTAATTGGTACTCTGCTCTCTATTGATCTCGCTTCTCTGCTCCTGGATTTGACTGAGTGTCTGTAACCCCAACTCAGGCAGGTTGCCATTAAAGAGTTATTTCTGCATTAAACCAGCAGTATTAAACACTCAGAGGTTCTCATATCCACCTTCTAAAACACCAGAGATGTCCATCCAACAGACTTGCTTTCATTCCATTCCCTGCCATAAAACTCAGGAATTTTCCCATCCAGCTGATCTTTTAAAAATTAGCCAGGATTCCCTGAAAAACCCACCCATATGGCTTGCAAAGCATCACTTAGTCTTTTTGCACTGCTATGCTTCATTCTGCAGAATTGCTGATGGTGTTGTAGCTTCAAGTTTCTCCACATTAATTGCAATTATATTTTTCAGTCTTTTCCTGCCAACCAAGCTGCTGGCTTTTTATCACATGTGTTCCAGAAAGAAGCAGTGAAATGCTGTCAGCTGGCTCCCGTCTGTTTTGCCATGGAAAGAAGGGTGAGGCACACAACACAGGACTTCTGCAACTGAGGAGAGAAAAGGTGTAAGATACACGGGTTACATAAATGTAAGGAACATGTAGGAGTTTAAAACTCCACTAACCAAACCCCAGAGCCTCTTTTTATACAACATTGGATAGAATAGAAATTATTTCTATCTCTGGACTCACTGCTAGGCTGAGACTGACTCTAGATTTCCACTTTCCTGTGCCTCAGTATGCCCATAGGTGAATCAGAGATGAAAATGCCAGACTCCTTGTCTCAGTTTGGGAAGACAGGTGTCTGCTAAGGAAGGCAGGAGCCTGAAATGGGGAAAACAAAATGCAGACCCCCTTCCTCCGAATTGTTATAAGTTTGAAATTAAGGGGGGCTCTTAGGCAAAAATATGGGAGCAGGAATAACAATTCTTTATTAGGGAAGAAATCAAAAAGATAAAATAAACAATGCAGTGAGCCAAAACAACACTGACAGAGTCAGAATACAACCTGACATCCTAGTCAGGGTGTTGGCAGCAGTCAAATTGGGAATTATGGCTGCAGTCCTCTTGGAGTGTCAAGTGTGGTTCTCTTGGAGCAGTGATCCTGTAGTAAAGGGTGCAGTCTTCCTGCAGTGGAAGAGGCAGCTGTTCCTCTGGGAAATCCAGTGCCAAAAAAGCCATGCTGGTGTTCCAGAAACTCAAGATTATATCCAGGTAGAAATGATTGGTTCCTCCCTCTGGATGGAGCATCTTACAATGGGATGCTGCAACTTTTATCAGTAATGCAGTGACAATCAATAGGCCATTAACAGCAGATGTCTCCCCAGAGGGGGGAGGATTAGTTTGTGGAAGAGATAAAGAAAACTGCCCAATTAAGATAACTGCCACACCTCTAACAGATGACAATTGAATACATCTTGCCTTGCAATCTAGGACACTCCTATATAAAGTGCTTTGGAACCTGCTGATGAAAAATATCCTCTGTGGTGATGTGCCCTATGGGCACATAAAAATTATTTGTGTGGAGTGTAAAGGCACTAATATATACGTAACAAATAGGTGAAGTTTCAGTAAGAGATAAGTAAAGATCAACAGAGCTCCCACTGCCTTGTTTGAAAAGAGGCACTACACGCAGCCTGTTGGAGCCCAGCCTCCGCACCAGATGAGTCATGGATACAGGGATGTGCAGGGGAGTCTTTCAACAGGGATAGAGAAGCCTGTTGATATCTGCAGATAAAGGAGGATCCATGTTGAGGGCTGTCACATTTCTCCCTAGGAGATTCTGGTTACAAAAATGCCCACGTGTGACAAAATGCCTCCTTGGTAGACCCCTAGTTTCTGGAAGGCCATGGATGTGTGTTGTACAGATAGTTTTGCATGCTGGGCACATGCAGGGTACCAGCAAATTTTGAACCTGTGGTGATGCTGTGCCCATACATGCGATAGGCTGTGTTTACTGGGCATCCACTGGATGCCTGGTCTGCCAGACAACCAAAAAGATGATCCTGGATAAAAGTAAAAACCTAAAAATCAAATGCTGGCTTGGCACAGTGTCTATGCAAAGGCAACAGGAGATATCTAGGCAGCTCATCTGTGGCTCCTCTTCTCCTGCACTTACTTGGCTGTTGGTACCTTCTGGGCTCATTCCTCCACAAGGAAAGTTTTGTTATGTGTGTATGAGTCGCCCACCTGAAAAAAACACGCTATTTTGGGCTTCACAGTCAAGGGAAGAGCTGCAGAGCTAAACTTCTGCTGGGAGTTTGGGAGACTTCTGGGCTTCATGAGCTGTTTCTCAGATGGGTGGGCAGAAAGCATTATAGGCAGGGCCATGGCTGTGTGGGCTCACAGTTGTCCCCAGGCAGGTGACCCAGCTCTCTCACAGCCCTTTGGCACCACTGCCAGGCCATCACCACTGGTACTCAACCTGCTCATGAAGGGCATGAATCCTGGTCCCTTCTTTGCCTCTCAGGAGCCTCTGTCATGGCAAAGAGCTGGGTTTTGATTTTGTGGGAGAAGGGAGGAGAGCAATTACCAGGTGTGGGGTTATCTCCAATTTCTTTGCATGGAAATGCTGCAGGGAACTCCTTGCATATCAAAGGAAGAGGGATACATCAGGGAGCGGGGCTTAGCAAAATACTCTGCAGTCCAGCTCACCGGCTGAAACATTACACAAGCCTCTTTCTGGGGGAGTTGCAGGGAGTCCAGCTTTGTTTGGAAGGAAGGTTTGACAGGACTTGTGTGATAGTGTGGAAAGTTCCCAGGGAGCAATTAAAAAGGGGTAAGGGCGGGCAGACTGTTTTAGCATTTTTTCCATTTCTGTTTGGGTAACTGGAAGAGCTACTTGTGAAACTCTGAAGCAAACATAAATTCCTGGAGAGAGACAAGATGCTCCAAATATTTTGTTCCTGACAAAAATTGTTCTAAGTTTTGCTCCCTGCAAACAAAAAGCGAGTAAATGCCAAACCAGTCATCCAAGTAACTGTACAGTTCAGTGCTTGTTTTGTACCCTTTTGTGCCCTTTCTCTTTTGGGCATCTCTTCTAAACAGAGGGAGTTCTTTTCCAAACCTCTTCTTTCCCTGTCTAGCTTGACATTTCTTTAGAACATCTTCACATGCATTTTGTAAGGCAACAAATCCTGCCTCTCTGTTCTATTTTGTCTCTCTCCTTCCCTTGTGTCTTCTGTGAAGAGCACAGAGAAATTTCTTCCACATATTAAGAAGATATTCCTGCACTAGTAATTTCTGTTTTGTCTCAGGAAATCCATCAATCTTGTGTGATTAAAAGGTAATGTCTGTATGTGGCTTATGTCTCTTTCTACTGAGAAGATTTTTCTGTATCAATATATTGGGCAAGGCAAAGTTCTTCCAACCATGAATATGAAATGAAGGTTCATTTTAAATTATCCATTTGAACCAGACTTCCATAAGTCAGTTGAAGGAATAGGCAAGAAACTGGCAAGATCACTTTTTGCCGTGCAAGCTGAAATTTGATTAATTTGGCAGCTTTTTGACTAGAAATCAGAACAGAGTTGTGAGAGCCATGAGAGGAAATGAGGGACTTTTTTGCTTTTAAAGATCTTTAAAACACAGTGGTGCTTCTCCCCCCCTGGAGGTTTATGAGCAGGCAGCAACTTCTGTATTTAATAAAGAAACCAAGAACAGCAGAAAGACTGAAAATCTTTTCCAGGGGTGGTGGGGCTCAATCTTCATGTGATAACAGACCAGAAAGTGTGGCTTCTGAAAATAAAGTCCTCTTGGAAATAAAGCATCTTGGTTTGCATAGTCCAAATCCACAGTCATGTATCTTGCTTTATCCAGTGCTGAGGTCTATTTTAGAAGCACTCCACAGTGCCAAGCACTGAACATGGCCTGACTGACACACCTGGAAATCTCCTTGACCTCCCTTGAGAGGCATCTCTCTGGAGGCTGGACTGCCTGGCCAGAATGAGTTTAAGTTCCCTTCAGTGGTAGGAAGGTAGCCAATGCATGTGAATGATGTGGAATAGAAGGTTGCATGGTATGAATAATCTGCTTCCCCTGGTGGAAACAGGATGGTTCTAATCAACATGTTAAAAAAAAACCTAGAGAAAGCTCTTTTTTTTGAAAATGATGAACAAATGCCATCTGTGTGACAAGTCTTACTCAAGAGCAGTGAATTGGGAGTCAGTCAGCAGCATTGAGAATGCCTTGGAAGCTTCTTGGCGCTAATGAAGATTTTTTCTGGGAATTAAGTCTTTAAAACTGTGCTTTTCTAACAGGTGTGGGAATGCAAAATTAATGCAGATGCAGTAACCATGGCTCAGTGGAGAGGTTGTGGGCTGAAACTCAGAAGATCTGGTTTCTGTTTTGGGATGTTCTAATTGTGACATGGAAAAATACTTTATGTTAGATTTAGGAAAGTTTAATGTTTTTGGCAATCACAAATTCAGTTTTATCCTTCTGTGCTCCCAACCTTTCTGTGCAGTTATTGAATCTCCAGGGTTAAAGCTTTTAACCTCCAGTCTGGAAGCTACTAACAGTCTGCAAGATATCAGAAAGTGATTTGTGGGAAGTGTCATAGTTTAAAAACGAAATTAAAATATTGCCAAAGGCATCATGAACAGTCAGAATGGGGAAAATACAAATGCTGAACATCCCTAGTTCTATTTGTCTACAAAGAGAAGCTGCTATGGTAGTGTCTGCACAGAACAGACTCTTGATTTTTTCCTAAAATATGTAAGTTGCTCTGGATTTGAGGATCACCACTTTCAGTGCATGCCTTTGTCACCATCATTCCCAAATGTGCGTTTCTCAACCTGTTCTGCATTTGGAGTCAAAGTTCATCTCACATTCCCTGACAGCAAATCTGGAGGTGTTCCCTTTTATGCATGAACTCTGAAGCTAAGACATTAGTTCAAGTTGTAGAAGAATCAAATTCAAACCCCTTATCTGCCCTGAGGGAATGTGAAATCCCATCTCTGACCTTTTGGAAAGTTGTTCTTGCATTCAGGCTCCCAGCAGCTCTCAATCTCTCCCTCCCACTTCCTAGGGAGTATTTCCATCCCTCCTAAGCCAGGTATGACCTTGCAGCTCACAAGAGATGGCCCTTGTTTGTGAGGAGGTGGGCGCACCTGAGGCCCAGTGTTTGCTCAAATTAAAAGCTCAGCATTTCAGTAACACGTTTGCTAATAATGCTCTAAAGAAAGGCAGAGCATGGAAATGGGGAGCCAAGGCATGAAGTGAACTGGGACAACCACTTATGGAAGTGATAAACATGCATTTTTAATTTGGAGCCTTTATTGCAAGTGAAGAACATGCATTTCCCGTATTTCAGTTTCTTCATTTTAGCTTGGTCAACAACTTGTTTATTAGAACTGAGAAATTAATTATAGATTAAAAGATTTGTAAATTTATTTTTCCTACCCACCAGTCTTTGAATCAACTGAGACATCAGGACTATTAGAGATCTACTCATTCCAGGCTGTTTAAGCACTAGTTAGCAGTTATTTCATAAGCATCAGTTTTCTTTGCTCTTGTTTTTTGTATGACAATACAGTCAATTTTAAATACCAAATGTGTTTTGACATCTTCTTCTTTCATATTCAAATCATTTGATATGACTTTATTTGATAACGGAAAGCAATGCTGCCTTTTGGTATGTTATTATAGCCTAATTTCTATCAAAATTCAGCAATTCAGCATAACTACTAAGAAAAAAATTGAATTACCTAGTAAGTACAAAACATAATGTATCCTTTTCTGATATAATAAAAGGTAAACATTATACATTTTAAAGGGAGAAGCATAAGCATTTGAATAAAAATGTCATCTGTTTCAGTATTTGAACATATACATATCACATTTTGAATTAGCAAAACAAGAAAGTCTGAAATACAGCTTCAGGTGCTGTGGAAGAAATCTCTGTGGTTGCCAACTACTGAACACAAACTGCTCTTTAGAAAAATGATTAAATACAAATTCAAAACAGGAATAAAACCTGATAACATTAGCTGAGTTCACTTGCTTTCTCCTTTAAGTGACAGTTAAAATAGATTGTTTAAATCCCCCACACATGAATCACTCTACCCAAGCTCATTTTTCACAACAGAAGGTAGAGTGTTTTCGTGCCTCTGTGGTTGAGAAGGAGGAGGAGGGCTGCAGGCTGCTATCCGTGTCCCTGCTGGCTGTCCTTTCGCTTCACCTCCTCTCGCTCCTGGCCCTCCCTCCCAAACAGCTGCTAGAAAATGCACTTGTCTCACCTTGCTCTCTATTGCCTTTCCCAGGAGCAAGGCACTTGTGTTTTCTGCCTGGCCTTTTACACATCTCTCCAAACACACATCTCTATGCCCTTGTCCTGTTTATGCTTCCCACACATCTCCGGTGATGGAGAGGTACCTCTGAAACCATCAGATAGGTCTGACCACAAATGCTTGAAGGAACGTGAGATTTCCACGGCGAGGCAAGTCGCAGCAGGTCAGGCTCCTAGGACATGCAGGAAATTGGGACCTACTCCATCTGAAGGGAGAAAACCACAGAGAGGGGGTTTGGCATCCTGGGAAGACAGGAGATGAAAAAAAGCAGCCTTGATACATTGGTTCACCCCAGGGAAACAGGCTGTGTACTATGCTGCTCCTTACCTGGGATTTATCAATTTCTTTCTTCCTTCTGTCTGACTCTCAGAGTCACTCTGTCATTGCACATCCTGCTCACATTTTGTACTAAACCAGCCCAGCCCAAATGCAGCATAACTCCCCTCAATGCCTGTGGGAGGCTTTCAAAATCCCACCAAACCACTTACTGCAATTATACCTCCTTCCAGGAAAAGGAAGTGAGCTCTTGGGCATTTCCAAGGGCAGCCACGTCTTTCTGCTGGTATGTTGCTGTGCATGCAGGTTACCAAATTCCCTTATGTCAGCTGCTGCCTCTGAATTATTCCAAGACTCTTTCCCATTCCTTCTGGGTTGTGTTGTTTTGTTTTGGTTTTGTGTTGTTTTTGTTTGTTTTTTAAAATAAACATTCTGACTGTAGTGTACTGGCAGCCGTCAATATTCAGATCAAATATCGCTGTATGATGTGCTGCCTGGGGGATAAAGAGAAACAGGAGACGACATTGGGTGCTGCTAAAACTTGTTATCTACTGCTTAGCTCCACTGCAAGTCTGATGGCAGAGAACTGAATCAAGGCAGGTTTGTCTGCCTTGACTGAAAGGCATAACTGCAGGATTCTAAAGCCTTGTGACCATGCATATTTTGGGAGTTTAATGCAGAGAAGAGTAGGATTTGCACCCACGTGAAACTGCTTTGAATCTAGGCTTAGGGCATCTTCTGTGAGAAAAGAGTTGATATTTCTTCCTCCTTAATTGTCATGAAAATTAGTCACAACTTAATTCTGGACCATTTTCTATGCCAGATGAACAGCACAGCGATTCTTTGTTCAGATATCTGAAATGATAAAAACAATGCAAGGATGAGAACATCAAATTTCAGTGCTTAAATCACAGAGATTCTCCTTCCCTCAGTTGGTATCTGAAATGTCTGCATTTTTTCAAGTGTGAAATTAATGAAAGAAAATGTGAGCATCTCTCCTTTTGAGATGAGCATGATTTCATTGCAAGTGCTTCATGCATATTTTTGACTTGCCTTTGAGCCTTGCCCAATCACAAAATTCACTACACTGGAAACTATTTCTCTGTGCAATCAAACCTGGTTAAGTCTAAAGTCTGAGTGTAAGGGCTCTAACCTGGATTTCTAAAATAATTTGTAAATGTGATTAACACGAGCCTAGCTCTTCATGGTAAATTATAAAAATTATGCATCTGACAGAGATATTAACCTGAGCACTGCCAGTGATTGCATTGCTGCATTCAGCACTCTCCTTTGTCTTTTGTTAGAACAATAGGAGCACAGTTACACATTTGACAGTGTCCCACATAGGGTATATGTGGGACATAGGGTATATGTGGGACACAGCCTGATGTGTACTGCATTAGATTTGTGATTCCATACTGTCCTTAATAAAGCTGCCCTACTTTCCTTGTTGCTCTGATTTTCTAATATTAGAAGTGCTGAGTGCTATCACGAAGCGTTATTAATATTAAAAAAAAAAATATTTTCCTATTACTGAGAGATCCTCATTCATCCACTTTTGGTCATTTGTCCTACACTGAAAGGTGGTGTGTCCTTAAGCATTAGAAGATGTACACAGCTGCAACATTATCCTGTGCACTATAGGTGAGACACAGCACAAACGGAAGTTCCCTGCCTAGCCTTCACTTGGATGAGAAATTATGAAGTCCTTTCATGAGGGTTTATTTAATAAACCACAGTTGCTGCACCAGTTTCTAAAATGCTAAGTATCAATTTTATTCCTAATGATTAATGCTTGAAGCATGATGATGATATATATAGTTATCTGAGATATTAAAATACTTTTGAAGAAACATTCTTCTATTAAATAAAGTTCCTTTGAAGGACATATTTTAATTGCAAAATGAAGATTAAGCCTTGCTTAAATATTAACAGGTAATTCTGGTGTGGAAATTTTATCTGTTTATCTTGAGTTGCGAGTCAGTCTCTAGCAGTTGTGATTTCAAAGACCATCTCAAAAGTATAATCTCATTAAAATAGGTGCCTGGTTGCCAGCCTCAGTTTGCAGATTTCATGAGAGTCACTCTCTCCTATTCATTTTGACGTTGGTGATTGAGGCCTGGATACCAGAAACCATTTTACCATTGTGTTCATTTGGGCACACGAGGGCAGGACCTGTTCTGAACGAGGCAGACACAGGGCAAGGCAGAAAGAGGAAGAGGAAGCAATTAAGCCTAATTTCAAGAAGGAAGTCTCCAGCTTCGAAAAAGCCAAGAAATAACTTTGGCTCTTAGGAGAGAGAGAATAAAAAAACCATCTGATGATTTCTTTGTTAACAGGAAACCATTGCTCCAAGTTTCTGATCCCCTGAAATACTTGGCAGCGTACTCTTGTCACCCCATTGTGGATGGGGACCCGAGGGACCCCAGGAATGGGCAGGCTTTCCTCCTCTGACCAGCAGACATTGCTGCTTTCCTGAGAATGATAACACTCAGCTTTTTCACTGCAGACATTGCAAAGGTTCAATATTTGCCTGGATTAAAAAAATAACCTCCAGAAATAACACAAAATAATGGATTTAATATTGCACATAAAGGAGAAATAACAAAGAGCCAGGAGCCTAGAAACTGGACTGGACTGAATTTACCCTTTTTGTAATTAAACAAGACATGATTGACCATTATTGATTTAATGAAGCAAGGTCACCGGGCAGGTAATGCAGGCCAGACTTCAACACAATAACATCAGTACAGCTGGCAAATCTAAGGCCTGAGATTTAACAGTTTAACAGCCTTAAAGAGCAGGATTTTAAGGGAGTAATAGCTGTGCAGAGGCACACCAATATCTGAAAATGTCTGAAAGCAAACTGCACTAACCTTGCTTGTGCTACAGTCCTAGCATGAACCTAGCTAATGGGTTTTCTCTATTTTATTTTCTCAATTAATAAAAAAGAAAGTTAATGAACTTGCATTTTATTTCAGATTAAAAATAATCACAGTACCAATCCACAGCTCTGATTCCTTGTACCATAAATTGAAAATTGAAATGAAAACAAATGGCGAAGGATGCCTGTGATCATAGGATCATACTTCAGGCTGGCAGGGAGCTCAGTAGGTAATGCAGTAAGTACATTTACTTTTACTAAGGCAATGCCTTAGTACATTTGCCTTCCTAGCAGGGAAAGAGAAGGCTGGCATCTCATTGTGTCCAGGAAGCTAACAAATCCAGACCTTTGGACAGATTATAGGAAAAGTGCAAGTTTCAGTACTGAATATCATTAAAAAATATATATGTAAAGACCAGCAGCAGGACACAAGCCTTCATTAGATGAGAGCACTCTCCAGAGGACATTAGCTGCATTAATCTGTTTCCAGGAAAGAGATTGGGATTCAGTATCAGCACCTGGGATTCAGTGTCTTTCTAGTACGCACAGGATATGGGCTTGTTTCAGCAGATAGACAGACATTCCTTCCTACTCTGCCTGAATAACTGAGCTTTTGTTAAACAAAAGCAGCAGGTTTTCCATTGTGAAATGGAACTGATTTGCAGTACCCTGGAAGGCTGTACAAGTCTGCAGTATTTGGCATACCTGACAATTAAAAATTATTCACGCAACAGATATATTTTCCATTAAAACCCGTTCCATAGCTCTTCCCATTACGGTTTCTTGCAAGTCACATTGAAATCCCAACTACTTTCTGAGACAGGTCAGTTGAGGAGGGAGGCAACCGATTCCAGCATGGAATGAATTACACTTGAGTTACACTCCTTGGCCACTTTTCTTAGAGCACAAGAGCTCTTTCTCCTGGTGTGTTGGAAATTGAGCAAGGGAGCCTGGAAAATGGCATGGCTGAGCACAGATCTGCTCCTCAAACTGAGGAGTAAGAAATGCACGGGCAGTGGAAGCAGTGCCAGGTGACCTGGTGGAAGAGTACAGGGATATGGTTTGAATGTGTAGGGATGGGGTCAGGAAAGCCAAGGCAAAGCTGGAACAGGACTTGACAAGGGATGTGAAGAATAACGAGAAGGGATTCAATAAGTACTTATGTCAGAAGATAAAGGCTGAGAAGAGTGTACCCCCCTTAGAAGCAAGAGGAGTGAACTGGTGGCAAGTGATATGGAGAAGTCTGAAGTACTCAATGAATTCTTTACCTCAGCCTTCACCAGCAGTCAAGCTTCCTGATCCTCTAGGTGGGTGTGGAGGAAGTGGAGTCCCTTCCACTATAAGCAAAGAGCAGATTCAGGATCACTTGATGAAGCTGAATAATCACAAGTCTATGGGACTGGATGAAATACATCACAGGGTCCTGAGGGAACTGACTGCTGTCACTCTCCATCACATCTGAAAGGTCACAGCAGTCAGATGAAGCTCCTAGTAACTGGATAAAGAGAAACATCGGTCCAATTTTTAAGAAGGTGAGAAAGGAGGATCTAGGAAACACCAGAGTGGTGACCCTCACCCCTGTGCATTGGAAGACCAAGGAGCAGATTCTCCTAGAAAATATGCTAAGGCATATGGTGTGGGTCCAGAGGAGGCTATAAAGGTAATGAGAGAGCTGGAGCACCTGTCCTGTGAAGACGAGACTCAGAGAGCTGGAGCTGGTCAGCCTGGAGAAGAGAAGGCTTCAGCGAGACCTCTTTGCAGCCTTCTGTTGCTTTAAGGGGGTTTATAAAAAAAAGAGAGAGGGACTTTTTGCATAGGCAGATAGCGACAGCAAAAGGAGCAATGGTTTTAAATTTAAAGAGGGTAGGTTTAGATTAAGTATCGGGAAGAAATTCTTCACTATTAGGGTGGTGAAGCACTGGAACAGGTTGCCCAGGGAAGCTGTGGCTTCCCCATCCCTGGAAGTGTTTGAGGCTGGGTTGGATGGGGCTTTGAGCAATATGATCAATGGAAGGTGTTCTTGTCCATGGCAGGGGTGTTGGAACTAAATGTCCTTTAAGGTGCCTTCCAAGCCAAACCATTTTATGAATCCATGACCTCATGATAAAAGAGGACTTTCTAGGAAAATGAACCCTTTCAAATCCCACCCTGCATGGCCAGGCTTAGACACATGCTTGCAGCATAACACGTGCTTGCTTTCATCCACTCCTGCATGAATTATAAAGTGATGATTCTCTGCGATTTTCATCCCAAAGTAACATCTCAGATGTCCTACAAGCAATGTGCAATGCAACATTGCTAAAGTAGTAACCTCTTTGGCTGCATATTACAGCTATTTGCACAGCACTTAACAAGTGTGATATGACACAAACTACTGCTTAGGCTCCAAACTGCTTTTCAGAATTAAGAGTTTCTATATGACTCATTCCCACTTGTTGGGATGTTGTTTTCATTTCACCAGTTAAGTACTAATATGACAATCCCCTTCCCCGTGGATCTACTTACATAGTTCAACAACCACGGATTTGTTAAGGTAGCTTAGGGAGCTTTAGCTATTGCTGCCCAGTCCATAGAGTTTGTCCAGGATCTCTGGAGGCCTGGAAGAAGCCCAGGCAGGGCAGTAAACTGACCAGGCACATAAAGTTAAATATGTTGTGAGCAGGAATCATGCCTCTTTGCAGGCCCAGTAGCTGGGGCTGTGCTCTAGGTCTGTCTCAGGAGTGGCTGGTTTGCTGAAGGCAGGGATTTCATGCGCAGGTACGGGGCATGCAACACACCTGATGATGCAGTGCTTGCACGTATGCTGGCTCCTGAATCCGCCCATGTTTCTGTCAGGAGGGAATGACTGATGTGAGCTTTAAGCACCTATTACACCATCATGAGTCCTGGCTGCACCCATGTAGCTGTGTGTCTATTCCCTGCTTTCACATCTCTGCTAACAGGTTCTCCACCTGCTTCCTCATGTTATTGAGCTGTGATAGACAGGAGCTTAGGAAAGCCAGCCAGACCAAACTGTAAATGTACACCACCTGAGTGTCCCATTTGAGGTGCCTAGTTGTCCTTGAGCACCCAAAAAGACCCAAGAGAGAGCAACAGAGAACACTGCACTCATTTTCTCTGAGCCTTAATTTCTCCACGTGTAAAGTGAGAATACATGCACTTGTCTCCATAGGATGTCGCAGATTATCAGAGATTGGAAATTGTGCTTGTTTAGGTCCTCTTCTGTGCCTTAGTGAACAGAGAAGCAATGCATTCACAACTATCTTGTTAGTGATGTGGTTTCTTGTAGCTTTCTCACAGCCCAACCACACTTGGCATACACATCTTCTAAAGAAAGGTTCTGGAAAGTGGGAAAGAAAAAATGTAATAATCATACTGAACAGGTTCAGAGACTCCAGGCATGGTCACAATCCTCACTGATCAGAACAGAAGAGGGCTGAATGTATTATGAACCCATTGCTAGCAATGTGGTCTACTCTAGTTATTTCTGTTGCATGTTGGAGCATTTAATACTACAAATGTTAAAGCCATTTCTGCCTTCAGAACTCAGAGCAGGAACTTTTGTGGATTCTCAGTGGAAATGCATTCAAAGAGACACTAAAACAAACTTGCTCTTCACAAGAACAAATTCCTGTCAGCTTGGGAAACTGCCAGCTGTGTGGCATTAGATGTAAAAAAGGAATTGAGCAACTCATCTCAGACATCCTTTCTCGTGCTGCACATTAAGGCTGTGGATGAGTCAGTACAGCTGAGTAGAAGAACCAGACAGGTTTGAATCACCACTTTTTCCCAATCTCTGAAGAAATACTATTTCCATGCAAATAATTTCAACCTCAGAGTTATAAAAGAAGCCCAGTAGTGGTGATTACTAACCTCATACCCCGGAAGGAATTGACTAGTTAATGAAAATTCACAGCTGTTTCGTGTTTAAAGACACTGATCTATGTAAAAGGAAATGAGCTAATTAATCTTAAAATCCTGGAAATTGAGAAGTATCTGAAGAGAAAGCAAGCTCCATTTCAGGATTTCTCTGAAGCTATGTCTTATTCAGCTCTTTCCCTTCTTGTTCAGAAGGATGTCCAAGAGGTTTGAGAAACACTGCTGAGGAGTTTGACTTGATAAATGTTTAAAAATCTGAAAAAGAACAGATCTTTAAGTACAGAGAAGTAAAAAAAAAAAAAAAAAAAAAAAAAGCAGTGTGTGTTCCTGGTATTCCATCAGGTGGATCTTATATTTGTTTTGAGTTGAGCAGGCTCTGGAATGGAAAGCTCGGCAATACTTGGAAAGATGCATTCACACATTTGGAAAGTAAATTGAGAATGTTTATTGACTAAGTGCTATCTGTATGTGTGAGGCCACCAATTTTCTGCATTTTACGTATGCTAACAGATAATGCTTATTTAATGCTTGATTGATTTTTTACACCTTTTATTTATCCTCTTACATCTAGTACTTTCAACCTAAAACTGCCTTAATAATAATAAAACTAAATGCAAAAGCTAGATAAAATATTTTTTAGGTAGTTAAGGAAGACAGTTTTGAATTTTTGCAAACAACTGTATGAGAATTCTGTAAAAGTGCAATTGAGCTGGGATTTCTCACAAAAAGTTGGCAATATACCTATTACAGCCATTGTACAGTATAATGACCTGGAGCCACAAAACTCAGCTGAAATAAGCAAAAGAAATAGAATTGTGACTGCCATATTTTATTATTTTCCTGCAGGATTCATTACAGAACTTAGAAACAGACAAAGGATGTATGAGACATTTATGGTTTTACTTCTTTTTCTATGTGCAACTTTATTCTAATAACTTACTTCTGTTTCCAGAAGAAAAATCAAGAGTGAACAAAATCACAGGCTCTATGTGAGAAATCTCTGAAGGAGCCTTAAGAACACAATGCTGGTGCCCTTGACAAGACTGATGTGCTTTGAAGTGTGAAGGTATGAGATACGGAGTAGGAGAGGCTTTGTATTTCAATACACTCAACCCAGGGAACCTTGGTTCTGGTTAGACAGAACCTTCAACGTGAGGCACTTAGTTGTTGTCTTAATCTCTTTTGTTTTGCACAAAAAAAAGTCTTGCCCAGATTTCTGATTTCAAGTCAGAAGTAACTGGCAGCATCAGTGATGTGGATTTGAGCAAAGATTCTGCTTTCACTCAAGTTTGCAGTTGCCTACAGCATAGTGAGGACATGGTCTGTCTCCTGAAAAGCCAGTTGTCCTTCACTGCCTTCCCTCAGTCCTTCTGGGTGCTCATGAAGACAGGCAAGGGTTGCAATAGGTGGCCCTATTTCACACAATTAATTGAGAAAGATTTGACTCTGCTCAATACAATCAGTATGTCCCCAAATGTTCCTGCAAAAAATGAGGGGAACACAGGGCTGCTGCAGATGTGATAATTCAGGTTGCTCTCAGGTTGACTTGGCTGCTGGAGCGCTGAGGGCTAGGTGCCATCTGCATCTGCCCAGTTTAACTCTTCAAAGCGATGTTAACTTAAATCAAGAAAAGAAACTGAAAAGCAAAGCAAGGAAAAATTCTTTCTAGGGAAATAGTGTGTGGGTGAGGATCTGTAGTGACATCTCTAGTGACCAAGGCAGGTGCAAAGGAAAGCTAATTTATTGCAAAAATCAGGCCTTTTTAAGCAGCCAGACCTTTATCAGTTACATAGCTTTAAACCATAACAAACATAATTTAACCAAGCAACACACACCAGGATGATTATATAACTTGTTTTTCTACCCCTAATTCAGCTGAGTCTCTTTTCCACAGTCCTTTTTGATTTAGCCGAAATAACTGGCCTGAGCCATGATTTTACAAGGCTTTCCTTTTGTAAGGTTTTATTTATTGGCAACAACAGTGAACATAGCAGAATGTAATAATTTCATTGCCTAATGTAATAATTTCATTGGCTAGTCCTCAATTCCCAGTTTGAATGCATTACTGAATATTTCCCAAAACAAGGACCTTATATAGAACTTCATAAACTGTCTGGTGCCTATTAAAAGAAAAGCTATATATTGAATATGCACATAGCATCTACTTCTCTTCAACCATCACATATTTAGTCTGTTTCTGTAACCTAGCTATTTTTCTGATTTTTTTTTTTTTTTTACTATGCACAGACAAGCAATTAAGACAGATATTCCAAATTGTCATTCTGGGAACAACCCCTATCAGCAGGTTTGAATGTTTGATGGAGAGCCCAAAAGCAGTCTTTGTATTTTAAAGAAAGGAAATATCCCTGTGGTTCTCTGACAAATACATGTGGATTGTATTTCAATTGTCAGAAGCCAAAGAGTATCCACCTCCTTCACTTCAGTGCTAATAGTGCATGGAAAGCAAAACATGTTCAACTTGCATCAAGCCTTTAAGTGTCTCTGCTTTTTGTAATAAAGAAGTGCTTGCTGTGAGACAGTGGCAGGAAAAAAAACCACTCCACCTCTTTACAGAGTATGAGAGAAGAGTGCTGGCTACTGAGCCTAGTTTTTTCCAACATTTGTGGATTATATTTCCAACATTGTCCCTGGCACATTTCCAGGAGTCTCATATAGGAAAATTTGTAATTTAATTTATCTTACACTTTCCTTTTCCCTTTACTTTCTTCTCATTCCTTTCTCCCTTTCCTACCTTTTCTCTTCCTTTCTCCTAGGAACTGGTTAAGAAGATAATATATGGAAAAATATCTTTATTCTTATCCTCTAATTGGAGGCAGAATGTTTTGTAGCTTTTCTTTTAAAGAGTCAGATAGGCAGCAAGGTAACTGTGGCACTCACAAGAGCTGCTCTGCTCTCACGCTGGCTGATCTGTGCGCAGAGGCAGGGAAGAGATCCACCTCTGTGGGAACGAAGTCTGCACGCACCTGTGTAAGGCCAATGGGCACCACAGTCCTCACCTGCTCCCAGGCCCACCTGGCAGCCTCCAGGTTGGCAGGAGGGTGGCTCTGGAGGCCCAGCACTCAGCCCAGACAGGGCAAAGGTGGGATGAGCAGGAGCTGGCGCAGGGCACCATGCTGGAAGATTTCCTCTCCTGGAAAGGGAGTTGTTACAAGGGCATGTAGTCATAGGACAAGGTTAAATTAAGAGAAGGTAGGGTTAGATTCGACATTAGGAAGAAATTTTGCACTATGAGACTGGTAAGGCACTGGAACAGGTTGCCTGGAGAAGTTGTGGCTGTCCCCTCTCTGGAGGTGTTCAAGGTCAGGTTCGATGAGGCTTTGGGCAACCTGATGTAGTGGAAGGTGTCCCTGCCAATGGAGCTAGATGCTCTTTAAGGTCCTTTCCAACCAAAGCCAGTCATGATTTTATGATTCTATGATCCGATGTGTTGCAAGCTCTGTACCTGCTTATGAAATCCCTGACACGCCTTCAGCAAACCTGGCATTCCAGAGACAGACCTAGAGCACAGCACCAAGTGTTGGGTCTGCAAAGAGGCATGATTCCTGCCCACATGAAATTTATGTGCCTGGTCTGTTTACTGCCCTGCTTGGGCTTCTTCCAGGCCTCCAGAGACCCTGGACAAATGCTGTGGACTGAGCGACAGTAGCTAAAGCTTCCTAAGCCGCCTTAGCAAATCTGTGGTTTTTGAACTATGTAAGTAGACCCATGGAGAAGGGGATTGTCATATTGATGCTTTGCTAGGAAAAAAGGGGAGACCAATGTCCCAGTAAAGCTGAAGAGCCTTGATATTTCTAAGGGAAGTGAATGAACAACAGTCGAGTGTGGGATGGGTTGTGGAGATATTGGCTGGGCATCCTGGCCGAGTGGATGTGGTGGGAAGCGCAGGTGGTGGAGCTGGATTCCGATCCCGTGCACGGCACTTTTCGGGGTTCAGAGCAGCTCCCCTCGTGCTCTGGGACATCTCCGTTCTGGAGGGCCGTCCCAGGAGGAGACGGACCGCAGGGAGATGGACACGACCAACACACGCCAGTCTGCCGCTGTTGCTCTTCCAGCTCTCCTGTGCCTTCACTGGGGCGTGACTCCGATGACTCCTCATCACCACGGATCCTCAGAGGTTCTCCGGTGGGGGAAGGAGGGGAGTCTCCGGAGATGCCCCGATACCAACCCGCCAGGAGGACGGCAGACCCCGGCGGTGCCGCGGAGCGCACCTGTGGGCGATATCTGCACCGCGTCCCCGCCTGCCGGGCGGCTCCGCGCTGCCGGGCGGGAACTCCCGGCGCTCCCGCCGCTCCCAGGAGCCGGCAGCGGGGCGGTGCCGGGGCGGGCGGCCGCCAATGATGCGGCGGGGGCGGCGCGGGCGGTGCAGGAACACCCGGGAGGTGACAGCGATGCACCGCCCTCCCGGCGGCGAGCGGGCGCCGGCGAACATGGCAGAGGAGCGGCGCTGAGCCGGCGCCGCCGCCCGGGGAAGGGCGGTCGCCCCTGCGCGCCCGCGTCCGCCGAAGGGAGCGCAGCGCCGGCGCCTCCGCGGGGCTCTGTGTGATGGTGGGGGCATGGCGGGGCAGCCAGCGGCCGCGGCGCTGCTGAGGCGGGGGGCGGCTGGTCCCGGCCCCGGCGGCGGCAGCAGCAGCAGCGGTATCGAGCGGGAGCTGCCTCCCTCTCCCCGCTGAGAGAAGGAGGGAGCGCCTCGCCTCGCCGTGCCACCCGCCTCGCCGCCGCCATGCTGCCCGGGGTGGGGGTGTTCGGCACCGGGCTGACGGCGCGGGTGATCGTGCCGCTGCTGAAGGCAGAGGGCTTCGCTGTGAAGGCGCTGTGGGGCCGCACGCCCGAGGAGGCGGAGGAGCTGGCCAAGGAGATGAGCGTCCCCTTCTACACCAGCCGCATCGACGAGGTGCTGCTGCACCAGGATGTCGACCTGGTCTGCGTCAACCTGCCGCCGCCGCTCACCCGGCAGGTCGCCGTCAAGACCCTGGGTGAGTGCGGGCGGCCGAGGGGCGACCCCGCCTCGGGCTCGGGATTCGCGCTCGCTTCGGGCTGAATGGAATTGAACCTCCCCCTTCAGCGCGGAGTTTTCCCTTCGCTTTACTCTGCAGCCCTCTTCCCCATTCTCCGTGTCTCCGGAGAGGGGCTGGCCGAGCCGCGGCTGCAGGCCGAGCACCGGCGGGACGCGGGGGATGGTGCTGCGGCAGCTCGGTGTGACATCCCGTATCCCCGGTCCCCGCCGGCGAGGTCCCTCCACACCGGGGACCCGCCCCTCCGGGATGCTCGGGCAAGCCTGGGCAGGACCGGGCCTGACACCGAGGGTGCGGGAGGAGGGAGCAGGTGTCATCCGTGTTGTGGTAAAAAGGAGAAAGTCTCGGTAAAAGGGAGGAAATGACCATCCCTCCCCCGGTTCCCATCCGCGCCTGGCAGGGGAGCGGGGATCCGAGCGTCGCGCCCGCGCTGCTCGGGGAGCGCGGCTGTCCGCGCTGCCCCCGGGACCCCATCTGCGAGCCAGAGAGGGAGGCAGGAAGCGGTGACAGCATAGGAAACGCTTAGCGAAGCTCACGTACAAAGGGAAGGAGGGACTGAAAAAGTAGACATGCACTGTGGCGAGCTGCTCTGGTTTCAGGAGTGCAAAAGCGGGCCGCATCTCGCTTTCTCCTGTGTGAGCGCAAGTCTGGGCTTCTCTCTTCCAGCTTCGGCATCTCTAGTCCTTGAACCCTGGCTTTCCCATGGATTTAAGTGGAAGCACCCTCGTCAGTAAAGAAATCTTAATTTGTCCCCTCAAATATAGGTGACAGAAGGTGAAAATGAGAGGAAAAAGCTGTGATGTGTCGTCGCAGAGTGTGTGGAGGTTTATCAGCCGGGGTGTTGCTAATCGCTCTCGGCCTCATGAATGTGTGTGGTGTGTCGTAGTGTTAAATTGCTACTAGCATACTCATTAGTCACCATTCAAATGCTACTAATGTCGCAGCCAGCTAATTTGAAATGATGCAATTAAGGAAATTAAGTCAGTACCTAAAGAAAAAAAATCCTGCCTCAAGTACAGTGTAGGCATTTGTCTGGAATCTTTGCTCAGTGTTACTTTCTGTACTTGGAAATGCTTGTTTTTTGAGTCAGAACGTTAGCTTTTCTTTTATAATATGCTTGACTTTTTCCTGAAAGAAAAAGCTTGACTTTTTCCTTACACCAGAAGCCTGACTTGTTAGCCAGAATGTTATGTGAATGAATTTGTAATGTAGACGTACGTATCTCACAAAATACATATAAAGGACAGTATAAAGTAACAAGGTTCCACGTTTGACACACATTAATTTGGTGACAATTGTGTCAGTTTTCCTGTGACACTCTCTTCCTGCAGGTGTTGCTCATGGAAGTGTCTCAGCTTGCATTGTGCTCTTAGAGGTAGAGTCCCATGAGATTTCAGGCAGACACAAGGCATGTGTTAGAAGAACACAATTTCTGAAATAATAAAGAAGCACAATTGGTGTGCTTTCTCTCAGAGGGCCAGATACATGTCTAGCATAATAAAGTGATAATGTTTTGTCCTTCTCTGAATATTTGCAGATTAAAGAAGGAAAAAAAAAGCCTGTTCTCAAACACGAGTTGGATTTATGAATGGTCCTATGACTTGATGTAGCTGAGATGTTAATGGTAACTTGCTGATGCAATCTGCTAGCAACAGACCACAGCAGGAAAAAAGGTGTTTTCTCCCTGTTTATTAGAGCATCACTATTCTTGGTTCCCTTTCCTTAACCTCTAGTTAAAGGGTTTCCTCCCTTTCCCCAGCAGGTGTTATTTGTATGTTGTAGGGGTAACAAAGTTTGTGTAACAATGCATGGAATGCTCATTAAACAGGAACTAAATAGGTTATGAGATGATATGTGTGACATCTGATAACTTTTTTTTAGTGTTTTACTTAAAAGAAATATGTCTTGAACTACAAATAACTCCCCTCACAGTTATCTCAGAGGTGGATTTTCCTAATTTTTTTTTTTAATAGAGACATTGGGTGTATAACAATGAAAGTTCTTGCAGGTTTGTATAGGTACAAACAGGGATCTAGAGCAGCAGTTCCCAAACTGCCGAGAGGAATATCTCTCTGCTGGCAGCTCTGTCTCCTGGTCCTGCTTGCCCTTCATGGCTTGGGAACTGCTGTGCCATGGAGTGATTATTTTGCTTTAATCAATGGATTTTCTAGTTTGTGGGAAAGACTGCAATTAAGTGGGAGGTTCAGAAGTCTATGGTAAACAGGGGCAATGTTGTATAGACGGAGGAAAGCAAACGATGGAAAAACATTCCTTACTCTTGAAATTTCACACAAAAAATATTATGCAGCAGCTAGTGATAGGACATAGATGGGGATACCAGAGGTTTTACAGATGGAGATTTCAGGAGGTATAAACATGATGTCCTGCATTGCAGTAGAAGAGGTTGAGAAATCATGAGTTGCTTGTTAATAACCTGCAAATCTGGCTTTTCTATTACAGTAAGAATGTCTGGCCTGGGAGGAGACTGGGACCAACTTTTCTTTGGTAGTCATGTTTTATTTTAAATGGTCTTGTTTCCCAAAGCTGTGTTCTCATTTGGTGAAGTTCCATTATTAAAAGGTAAAAGCCCAAGGAAGCAGTTGGTGGTGTTTCCATCACCCATCTAGAGCTGAGTTTACACTGTGAATTTGCAGCACATTAAGTCCCCTCTGGCCTATTCCTGATGCAGACTCCAGAGGTGAAGGTGAGGTGAAATAGGTGTCCCCATAGCTGTACATAACTCTGGCTACTTGGCAGGAAGGACTCAGTTGTTTTGTTTTCATGGATACACCTGACATGTAGATGAGTTGCTGCTTGAAACATGTTTTTGGCACAGTGGTCCATCAGCTGCTGTTCAAACAGAAATGTATGAATACATGCCCCAGCTGAGGAAGTCCCCAAATGGTGGCTTCCTGGCAACTGTTGTGGGGAGAAAATGGGAGGAAAAAAGCTTCAAACTTGCCCTGTTAGATTTTCCTCTAAACCTCTGCTGCCTATTGCTATTAGAAACAGGCTCCTGAGCTGCCGCTGACTCTACAGTAGTTTTTTTAGGAGTAGGATAAATGCTGGTCAAGTCTTTGGAACCAACTGAGAAGTCAGGAGAGAATTGGAAAGCAGGCTGGTTTGAACAGTGACCATAAGCACAAATAAAACCCATGGTCTTTTATGTGAAATACGCTGATGGCTTCTGGATAAAAGGAATCAAACTCCTTGTTTGCTTCTACAAAATGGGCCTAATTGACCCTTTCCCTTTCTTGCCCCTGGTCTGTCCTGCTTACTTAGGAGCTCTTTTTATTATTGTTTTATATTTTCTCCCTGCAAATACAAATGCATAATACAAAACTGATGTCCTGACTGACTTGCTGCTTGGTGGTCAAGAAAGATCAGTGGGTGAATATTAAGGTAAGCATTGAGAATAATCCCACTGTTGAATAGGGGTGGTTTCCCTTCTCACTGAACTGAAACATTCGGTGTGTTTGCTGGAAGTTGTTCTCTTCTCCCCTCCCTGCGTGCTTCAGTAGTACAGTTGTATCCCAAGCCTGATCAGGTAGGGTAGATATGTTTGCATAGAGGAATGAAATATGTCACCTATTGAGTGCCTATTTGTGCCCAGCATCAGAAGAGCTGCTAGTAGAGACAGTATGTATGAGCCTCCACCTAGTTCAGAACTGTCAGCACATGACTTTTCTCAGTGTAATCCCTCCTCAGTCAATCAGATATGACATTCTTCAGATCCTGACTGAAACACTTGCTTTGTGAGACTGAGTAGCTGCCATATCAGGTGAAGTGATTTACTGTGTGTGGTTCTGAGAAGACCTTGGTGACATTTCATCTTCAAGGCACAGATGTTTCTATGTGCTTAGTCCTGTTGGGGTTTGCGTCAAGTCAGCTTGGATATATTCTTGAGCTCCACATAAGTGTTTCTGGGGAGCAAATGTTTTGCTTTTGAGAAGACTCAAGTACCAGATGTTTAGCATATCTCTGGAGATGTTATCCTTGATTCTATTTACAGTTGTTTTGCTTACTCTCTCATCCCAAGTTAAGGACAGGAACACTGAGCTGTGTGTTGAGTACTGCCGGTCTTTGCAGCCATGTCTGTGCAGTATTAGTTTTTAAAATGTTTATGTTGTAGTAGTGCATGGTGGGAGTCCATTCTGCCTGGGGACTACACAGAGTATGACTTTCCCATCCCTCTGGAAGCTGCTCCTCTTAAGGAGCACTTAAAGCTTTTTTGCTGATTGGTGGTTCTTCTATGCTTGATTGTGGTCATGAGGGAGCATCTTTATTTAGAGAGGAACATAAATAGTACTGCTCAGATCCTTACCTTCCCACCCCTTCACAGGAAGCACTGGCACCACCCAGGCATGCAGTGTAGGCCTGCTGTCCAAAATGTGTTTGTGAGAGCTCCTTGTTACAGCATTGACAATATTATTGCTGCATCTTCCTCTGAGGTGGAAGGAACATCAACCTGCAGTGAAGTAATTTACAGATCTGTTCCAATCTCTAATTAATTTCTACATTCCTCTGCACCCATGCAAATCAGGCAGAAGGTAAGGTTGTAGCAGTAGATAAAACTCAGTCCAGAGTTTATAAAGCATTAGGATTCTTGGGGAAGAGATGTCCTATTAAGGGAAAACATTATCATGACTATTTATTATTAATAGCAATGTACTTTCTGTCCTGTAATATTGAGTTTAAATTTGACCTAAAAGCAGTGACTTTCAGCAGAACATGCTCCTGTACTTGGAAGGCAGAGGACTTTGTGGCATATTAAATGTGAATTATGGTCATCTTACTGCAAAGAAGTAAGATGAAGTGCTGTCTGTCTTTAATCAGCAGAACTAGCAAAGGCTGTGATGCCTTTTTTTTTTTTTCACATTTATTATAAAGGCAGTCCAAAGAGCCTGCTGGCAGTTGGCTGCGTGTCATCTTTCTACTCGAGTGACAAAGGTATACCACAGAAAATGGCATCTAACTCTTCCATTGACCTTTTTCTCCCAGTATGGCAGACTTTTAATGCCAGTGTGATTCCTGTAAAATTCCTTCAGAGATCTTCGGCCTCTGAGACAGTTGAGGTAAAGACCACTGTTCAGGTTTAAAAACAAAACTAATAAAAAAAAAAAACAAAACAGAAAACCCCCCACCTCTTGTTTCATTCATGACCTTCAAATCAAATAAGTGTTTTCAGCTTTTCCCAATTACTCTCTTCTGTGTGAAAGTAGCCACCAATTCTGTTATTACACTGGTAGGTGGGTTGGGATCCCACAATGGACCAGGCTTGGAATACTGGGGTGCTGAGGTCATGCTGTGATGACACACTCAAATTTGCCTAGCCTGAAAAACAGCCAGCTGTGATGGAAGAGGTTGTTTTAAACAGTGCTAGATATGAAGATGCTACTGCGATCCTGTGTCCAGTCAGGACAGTGTGTGTTGCTGCATTTTTTCCCTACTTAAACAGATTGCTTGGCCTTGGGGGTCCCAAGATGCTGTCTCCAGAGCAGTGTGGGCAACTGAAGTGGGTTGGGCTGAATCTCCTCAGGTTGCCTGCAGGTGTAGCCTTGGCCCATTCAGCTGGAGGAGGGCAGATGTGGAAAGCAGCATCTCTCAAGTTTGGTAGGTTACCCTGTGACATTTCGCTGTGCGCACAGGTGAGTTGGTTGAAACAAATGGCAGCCCAAGCCCTCAGGAACACCCCTTCTCCCTGTGATTTAAATGGCAAAATGTGCCAGAGCATAGATGCCCTTCTTCCATCTGCTTAAGTGCTGGGGGCTTGGACCTTTGGCATGGTGAGGTGAAGAAAATGAGAGCAATGCTGACCTCTGCCAGTGTTTGATTTGATCTGTCACGCTTTGTTAGGCAGAGCCCATAGTCAGGGGTGATACTTGGAAGAGAAATCTTCCTTTTAATATATGTGTCAGGGCTGCTGCTGTCTGTTTTTCTTTTTTTGGTAAACCTTTAGTAGGTAAGTCTTATGACCTTTATCATTTCAGTGTGCTTTGAACACTATTGTTGTGCTATTCTGCTCTTACATTGTATTAACAGTGGTGGTAAGTGCAGCTTTTTTTTTTTACCATCTCTGGTGCTGGAAAAACTCATCTGTTCAAAGACTGGCACACATCAGGGCTGTGTCCAGCACAGGTCCTCCCAGGGCACCCTTGTCAGTGCTAACAATGACAAACCAGCACAATAATATAAAATTTGGTGTTGCAAACAGATAAGAGCTAAGTAGCTCTCTGGGGCGTGGCTTCTGGCATGGCTGGAGGAGGCTTGACTAGTGTGAGTTAAGTAAAAAAGGGCTGGAAGTAGTAAAATATCTCCCAGGAGTGAAGTGGTCATTGGTGCTGAAGGTGTAGACATGCTTGTCTAGCCATGTGGCAGTGCTAGTGAGGATCTTCTCTGTTTTTGACTTGATGGCACAGTTCATATGGTAAATATCACATAAGCAATATCATGTGCAGCTGGGTTTTTTTTGTTAAAATGGCACATCTGTGCTGTTGCACAAACAGAAGATGTGCCATATAGCTTGATTCTATGAGAAGATGAGAGAAGGTATTGATGTGTGAGGTGTGGTTATACTGCCAGAGCTATACCCAGGCTACGTATTGTAATTATTTAACCTGTAGAGTAAATTATTGTGCTCCACTAACATGGGAAACATTAGAAGACAGATTTTATTATTATTGTTGTTGTTGTTATTCTTTTTTGCATTGCTTTGTGCCTTCATTCTTGACAGACAGTGGCCACTGTGATGCCTGCTGTGATACTGAGCTGTCTGATCCCTCTGTGACTTTGTCTTGTTGCTTGGTTTTAGGGAGCTGAGTTGCTGAGTGTTCAGTGGTGCAGGCGGGTAAAAGGAAGGACTTACAAGCTGCTTCTGTTGTTCCAGATTCTGAAAGAATATTAAATAATAAAGGAAGATTATGTAGATAAATGCAGAGAAGGGAAAATATATTGGACAAATAAAATTACTAGATTTTCAAGCTTCCCATAGTTGCCTCTTTTCTCTCCTTTGTTTATTTGTTTTTTTTTTCTTAAAGCCCTCTCATGCCTATGATTGACAGTACATGGATGAGGTTTGCTGTATGCTCCAGACATGGATAGTTGAGCACAACCCCTGATGAAGGCAGGGTAAAAGTTCTGCAAGATATTAAATCCGTTGTTCTATCTGCTTTTGTTTGAAAACTAGGTAACTTGTGTTGGAGCATATTGCAGCTTACTGTCCTTCATATGTGCAGTAGATTTTGCCCATTGTGCAATAAAGTGATGGCAGAGCACCAAGAGTGAAAATGGAATTAAATTTCCAGGATGGCCAAGATGGGTGTTTTTCACAAAAACACCCATCTTGTTGCAGAGTTGTTGCAGTGCAACAACTCCCTCCACTGTTAATATCTGTTTGCCACAGCACTATTTCTAGTGGCTATGAATTGTTCTTGTTGCTTCAAACCACTGAAGCAGAAGTGTTTACCATACTGCTTTTTGTTTATTTTCCATGTAACAACTCTGAGCTCCTAAGAGTGAGCTGTCACAGTGACTTCAACTGCAAGATCAGCATAAATGCAGGTAACAAAACCACACTCCTTAGAAAAATTATTTCAGGTCTTAAGTCTTGATTTAGGCAAATTTATTTAAATGGCTATATAATTAAAGAGGGACAATCCCTTATGTAGGTTTCCTAAATTGGTTTAAGGCCAGGTCTGCACGTAGATTTTTGTACCAGTATAATTTTGACTGCAAGGGGTATTATTTCTTTAATGCAATAATTGCTATGTAGTCATAAGAATTCCAGCTGGTATGACTTGGCATGAGCACTGTTCTGCCAGCACAGTGGCACCTGTCTGTGGTACAGGTTATTCCTGCTCCTGTGCAGGCATAAGTGGTCAGTTGCATACATCTTTCACGTGTTCAGCTGGCATTGATGTATCCGTGTTACAGGTATAGTCCAGCTCTAGGTTTATGGGTATGGCTGTGCTCTGCATATAAAGATAGGTCATGGACACTGTGAGGAATTCATTTCAGCACTGTGAGTTTGGAGACCTTTGAACAGAAGTGTACAAAAGGTCTCCAGACTTCTGTGCTTGTTCAGGATCTGGCTATGCTGAAAATGTGGTGAGGAGCAGAGGAGGATGAACCTTGCTGCCCTGCACAGCTGGCCATGACCACCTGTGTCAGACAAGACTCATCCACCTGGCAAGTGTAAGTGTAATTGATACACAGGTGTGACTCACAGAGTTATAGAGAATTGTGGAGGCTGAGAGTTTATCCCCTTTTCTTCTTTGGAAATAGACCATATCATCCTTTGTTTTAGCATAGCCAGGGCTAATGATAAAAGTTTGGTTTTTATCAGGTCTAACTCCTGAGTATGAGCATAGTGAAGAGCAGAGAAAATGAGAACATGGTGTGAGGAACTTGTTCAGTAGTAATGTAAGAGTAAACATAGTGATTTAACACGGGGAGTAAAATTGCTTCTGTCATTTGCTACTGTGCTAGAGTTTATCTCAGGGTGAAAACTGGTGCCTTCAATTCCATCACAGCAGCAGTCACAGCTTTAGTGAAGCAGATGGAAGTGAAAAAAAGGCAGCACCTTTGTTTTGCATTCTGATGTTTCCGTGGCTTTTTTCAGCAATAAGACCCTTGTTTTGGCACTTTCTTGCGGTGAATGTTTGGCTGTCTTCAGCTATTCCAGCTAGTAATTTTTTTGCCAGGAAATGCCCAGAAGGGAGGGCATGGTTGAATTAAATACTGTTTCTAGGGTACTAGGCTTCACATGGCTAATGAGAAGCTTTAATATAGAGAGCTTTTCAAAATCCAAATGGAGTCAAGCAAGGAGGGAGAACTATAAAATAGTAATTACCCTCGCTGTGCTGTAGTGATGTTGCTTAAAAATGTGAAACCAAGGGCTGGGCTCAGTACTCCCAATTCTTTCTCTTGATGTCTGTGCATACAGTTTCATATATGTATAAAAATTAAAAAACTGTTAAAGTGAAAAATATATAAATTAAAAATTCCTGGAAGTCCCTCCCCTTCCTTCACTTCCTCAGCCCATAAAAGACAATGCAACTGTTAGTGTTTCATGTGGGGATAGGAAAGGGGAGAGAAAATAGCTGGGAGAACATATGAAACAATTGCAGCTAAGCTTGTGTGCATCAAAGTAAATTCCAGAAACGTGCCTGAAGTTGTATGTAAAAGCTTTGATTCTGATTGTGCTTGCTCCATTGTAAATGCAATTAATGTTCTACTGGATCAAGGGAAATAGTTGACATTATTGAGAGCACATTGTGGCCCAAAAGAAAAACCAGGAGTGCCTGAGGGAGAGGGGCCTGGCCTTGCAGATCTGTGTCCTCTCAGCAAAGACACCTCTGTCAATTTAGGAAGTGTTTGATGGGAGTCTTGGGACACAATTCTGCAAACCTTTGATTACAAGTAGTCCTCTTGAAGACAAAAATCGCAGATTCCTTACAGAGAATATTTGTAAGGCACAGTAATTCATGTAGGTAGGAATTTGCAAACTGGTTTTGTACCAGTTCATCAAAAAATCTGAAGATACAGCTATGTCTGTGCAATTCCATAGCTTGTTATAGTTGTGTTTCTATAGCATATTATGGCAGCATGTCTGCAGGAATGAAAAATAAGATGGAAAATATTTGGAGCAGAGATGCATAGACACCTTAGCCATAGCCTACTAAAATCTATCACTAAATGAGCGTGACAGAGCTTGCAGAAGTCTTTTGTGACTTGCTGCTTGCCTTGAAGGAACTTGACAGTTTAGTGCTGGGAAAGATGCTTTGTGGTTAAACAGTATGAGATGCTTTGATAAAGACTTTCTACTCAGGCAGAGTGCTAAGGAACACTCCCTGAGACTAGTTTTTGGATTTACAGTGTTATTTGAATGCATGAGAAGGTGTCTTGAATTTTAAATTCATGTTGCTGAAGAATTCTGTTTAAAAATCTGTGTTATGAGATGCTTGTTTTGCAGGGGTGACATCTTTACTAAATTAACCAAAGTATTTGTGGACACGGCCTGTGACTATTGGTGTAACATGAAAGAACCATGGACCTGAAATGTAATTCTGAATAATATAATTTTTACTCCACCACATAGCCATTAGGAGAAAATACTTTGACGCATTGTATGCCCGAAATGAGGAAATTGTGTTCACAAGCCATCTTGCTTCTGTCTCATGAATGCTGTTCTGTTTGCTTGTGAGATTTGATGCTGTCTAGCAGACTTATTTATGCCTTTGATTATAGTGCTGTCTCTCAGCTTGTCATATAAATTTAATTGTGATGGTACTGTGGCTGTCGTTGTTTGAAATTACAGATTTGTTCACGTAGGCGAAGGTGATCCTTCACAAGGCCTGATGATGTGCACAGAGCAGCTGAGACCACAGCTGAGACCACATCTGCTTCCATCTGTGTGCAGAGGGACCTGACCCTTTACATGTCAGGTGGGGATAAAATTGCTCCATTATACCCTTGTTGTGTGTTTGATGAGCCTCCTGTTTGCTCTGAGCAAGAGTGGTCTGATGAGAATTAAGCCTCAGAATTGCTGTCCTGAGCTTCCATTCTCTGTAACACAGGTTGTGTGTTTTGATTAGATCACACTTACCTGCCTTCCTGAAGGTGGTTTCATCTTCCAGGATGTCCAAAACTACAGACCAGGCATGAGGGAGCACAGGGAAATGAAGAGACTGGCTGAAGTGTGTGTGGAAGCTGGTGGCAGGGGCAGGAGGTGAAGCCTCTGAGGTCTGCTCTTCTCTTTCACTGTGGGACCTGCTGCAGCTGAATGCTGTTGAGTGGATGGTAATCACAGGAAGCACATCTGAACTGCTGGAGGAGGACCAGTCGCTGTCAGTCTGGCTGGGGCATTTCCCTGGATGGTTGTGCAGAGACTTTAAAACCAGGGTAGGAGGAAAGTATTGGGGAGAGTGCAGAGTAACCTGGTTCACAGTGGAGAATAACCTCTACTGCTACTCTTGTTGGTGTCCCATTTTAATGTATACAGGGCAGCTCATCAAGGAATTGCATGGACTGTTTGAGGCACTGAATATTTTGTGGGTTATTAATGTCTGTAATCAGCTTTCCAGTGTTAGAGCTTTATCTAACAGATGTTATTAAAAAAAAAATCTTAATAAATCAGCTTACTATGAGCAGTGATGGCTCAGCAGCTGGGAGACTTGTGTATTTATTTTTAACGAAGTATGGAGTTTCTCTTTAGCATTTGTTATGGCACACTGGGAAACCCCTTTCTTTAGCAAAAGGGCAGGGCCTTTTTGGGCTGACTGGAGCAACTGCTGTTTTGGAAGATAGTAGCATACACATCTGTAATGCTGGTTGCAGATAGAACCTCGAGCATCAGGTCAAGTTGATACGAGCAAGTTCAGATTTGCAGCTGCTGTTAGGAGTGCTTGAACGAAATATCAAAAAAGATCTGAAATTTCATGTCTGGGCATTTTTTTCAACCTATAGGGTGCTTGTGTATGGTCTCTTGCATTGTGCAGAATCATTTGATGGTGCTGTGTGAAAGTGAGTAGGGTGCTGGTAGTTGCTGGAGCTGCGTGTGCTATTCCCTGTGCTTACAGGGAATTTGCACTAGATGGAATTGCACTGTACAGAATCATGAATGATGTCTTTCTAGTAGATATGAGTGTTAGTGCTTTTCAGCAAGGTGGTAAATAAATAAATAGGCATTAGAAAACATTTTCTTTCTTTGGTGCCTGACAGAAAATTGTGGGATGATGCTCTAACTGCTAAATCATGTTTTGGCAAGTAATTTAAGTCTTTCTTGAAGAGTCTTAAATGTAATGCAACAAGTGAGTTACTACTTGGCCTTGTGTGCACTTTGGGTTAATGACAAAGCACTGGATTTTGAGGCTTTTGCTTACTTTGGGGAGGAATTACTTTTACATTTCTCAATTGAAAAGAATGCATCAAAGAATTAACAGTATAGGAATACAGGAAATTGGTTTTTTACTTTTAGAGAATATTAGTTTCACTTGCACTGCAGCTCTGGACCAGGATGATGGATAAATCTAGGTTTTTTAACTGTCTTTCTGGTCGTAGTATGTTAGCCAGCATTCCATGTATATTATGTGGTGCTTGCAGCTAGGAAGTCTGTAGGAAACAAACAAATCATATGGATTATACTGTCATGATTGTCATGTGATACAGTCTTCATCCCCGTATGATAAATCTCTAGAACAAGCAAAAATCAGTTAGGATTGTGCTGTAGCAATAGGCTCCTGAAATTGCTGCAACTGTTGCTGCAGGAAAAAACCAAGAGTGTCACATTCTTACAGTCCTGCCATAAAATAAAATACATTAATTTGTAATTTATTATTGTTCATGGAATATATATCAGTAGTTATAAGATCACCTTGGTGGTTTGTCTTTTTCTCATTATCTGTTCTTTTATTCCCAGTCTGGTCTGGCACCATAAAGCCTGTCAGGGCCTGAAACTAGTTTTAGGGAAATTAGTGTGGGTAGTTGTGCTGCTTCAATTTTCTTGCAGCAAACAGTGGGGGTAGTTTCTTCATTGTGAAAAAAAAAGTTTAAAATATGGTCAGAGAGGAAGACAAGTCAGAAAATCAGTCTTGGACTGGGTCAAACTCTGTAATTCTGGTAGGAGAATTGTGTAGCATGAGTCTCTGTTCTGTTTTAGTTCATCTGTACTGTCCCAATCTCTAAACCTGTCATGTACAAGATTATGAGAGATTAATTGATGAGGACAATAGGTAGGATATTAATTAAAATGCCGTGGATGATGTGGGGAACATCAAGCTGTACGTGCTTTAAATAGAGTAACTGGCGAATATATAATCCAAAATGCCTGGAATTTTCAGGTTTTGGATCTTGTTTCTTCTTCTTTTGGATGCTTAAGTAACTGTAAATTGCTTCACAGGGCACAATATAGTGAAAATTCAGGTGTTTATGGTCAAATGTTCATTTTAGTAGGATTAAAGTGATTTCAACTGGCCTGTTGCTTTTCAGACGTGGAAACCAGAAAAAAAGGCCTGTATGGAGCAAGCTGAGATTTACCCCTACATTTTCTAGGAGAATTTACTCTTTTTTTTTTTCATGTCGATATCCCCCTATGCTCATGTAACTCAAATTCTTTCCCACAAAAATATGGATCCAGTCATTCTTTATTCCTCCTTGGGATTAGAGGTGGAGCAGGTGAAAAACACTGAGTAGTTGGGGATGGGTCTCCTGTGTGTCTCTGGTTCTCAGATTTGCAGATCCTGTAGCCTTTGACACATCTGTGGCATTACTTTTTTCCTGTTCTTGCTACATCTCCCATGAGATGTTTTACAATGATGGGAAAACTCTCACCTCTCTTGGTAGCTGCAGGTGTTGGAGCCCATTCATCTGAAGCACATCAACAGCAGGGATTGATCACAGACAGCAAAAGCTTGCAGAGCTCTTATTCCAGACTACCTCAGTACAGCAGTGAGTGTTTTGGGTTAAAGTGTGGGAGAAGGAAGTTATTCACCTGGGCAGGGTCAGACTCCTGGACAGCTTGTCCCTCTCTCCATTTGTGTATGGTAGTGGAATAGATGCAGTTGTCCTCTAGGCAGTGGGTTTGTTAGGCATCAGTGCAGAGGTGTCTGTCACTTGGTGGGAGGTTAACTGTGAAAATTCAAGCAGAATTGCATTCAAGGTCAAATGCTAAAAGATTTACAGCCCTGAAGATCTCACTGTCTCTGAAATCTTTGGCCTTTCAAAATCTTCCGGATTTCGCCCCTGAGAGCATGATCAGGAGTGCATCAAGCGTGACCCTAATGGAACTTCCACATGCCTGAAGCCCAAAGGCTTGAAAGCCTTCTGATCTGCTACTGGCAAAAAGTCATCTGTTTGAAGTCTCTTTCTGTTTAGTGGTTGTTGTTTTGTCCAAAATTCCAAAGAAACTGGTCTTCTACTGAAAACAGCATTATAAGAGATGGAAAGCCAAACCCAGTTGCTTGCATTGTTTCAGCACTTCCGTGAGATTGAAAGTGGCCAGACCAAGTTGTTTTTCTTTACAAACAAATACTTTTTTTTTCCTAGTGCAAAGCTTGTTTTTATGGCTGATGCCTTTTTGCTGAGTTTTATCTCAGAGGAGTAAAAATCTGTACCTGGAAGTGGGACAAAGAGAATGGAATTTGTGATGGAAATGTTCAGTGGGCCATGCTGCCGTTGCTGTTTTAAATACAATCTGTTTTTTATACAATACAATACAATATTCTCTGATCTGACTAAAATTTGCAGCAGCAAATTTTAGTCAAATCAGAGAATATTTTATTTCTTTCTTCGTGGCTGGCTTTCTAAATTTGATGGCCTGTGTTTGGCTTGTTACCTTTGTTTAGAAACAATGCCAAAAAAAGAAGAGACTTACATGGGCAGTTGAGGTTAAAGTCCTGTATTAGCAGTAGAAACCACCTAAGTTTTCCTTCTGCCCCCTTTGCAGGAGACAGACACTTGCTGCAGGTTCCCTGAATGTCACAGCAACGTGGCAAGCCATGCCCAGCCTTGTGGGAAGTGGTGAAAAGGCTTAGCAGTGTTCTTTGGCATTTCTTGTCTTTGAAAATGCACTGCTTGAAAACTTCAGATAACATTTCCCTGGAAGAGGAGGATGTGTTTCAGTCAAATGATAAGAGGGGAGGGGCTGCTCTCAGAGCAGAGTGTGAGACACGTCCCTTGTTAGAAATGGGAAAAATAGATGAAAACACAAAATGGCAAAGCACCCCATCATGCTGACAAATTTGGCCTGAGGAAGCCAACTGAATAAAGGCTGGCAGGGGAGGGGATAAGGGAGGGTGTTTGAGCAGGAGGAGCAAGTGTCAAATGCAGCAGGCTGTGCTTCTGGGACTAGGCTTGCAAAAAATGGAAGGGGAAAGAGGGTGTAGCTCTTGTTACTTTAAAATTCCCTTGTCTGCCCTCCCTCTTGCCTGGGAGCTGTTCCCTGTCTCCCTCCCTTCCACTACAGGCTGCTTGCCTGGAAAGTGTTGTATACCTGTTGCCCCTAGGATTTGCTGCAGGGTCTCACATGGTGATGGTGGTCCCCTGACAGTGAGATGCAGCTGGGAGGAGAGGGCTGGGGCAGTACCTGAAGTGAGGTTTGCATCACCCTGGGAAAGGGTAAACTGAGAGGGAGGAAGACATCATTGACTTCAATGAGAACTGTCACACATCTCCAACACAAAGATGCAGTGAATTAATGAACCTTCTCTGGAAGTGAAAATGCTAACCATATGCTTTGGTGGTGAAAAAGGTTAAACAAAGTGTGTTGCCTTTACTTTGTTTTCTTCAAGCTGTCTTGAACTTTCCAGAGGAAGACTCTGTAAAGGCTCTTTCCCTGTGGAGATGAACTTCAAGACTCCTGAGTAGAGGAATAAAGGAACCTGTCTGGCACTGAAAACTCCCCACTGAGGTACCAAGAACTATTCTGGTCAGGCAGAAAATGCTTTGGGCACCAAGTGCAGCAGGTTAGTGATAGCATCACTGTGATGGTGAAGGATGGAAAGTTAGCCTTCCTTTAGAAGATTAGGAAGGCAAGGAGAAGTCAGGCACAGTTAGAAATTCTTGTTTATTAAACAGAGGTGATGAATAGGTGTCTCAGCATCAATAAGCCATGAGACATTTGATAAGAGCTTGTTGAGTAATTACAGAAGTTTTTGCCAAACACAGTAAGGTCTGTTTGAAGTGATCTGGCATGTGTTTGTGTGCACCTCAGCCTCCCATACTGTCCAGGTGTATGAGCTGTCTTCCCAAGATGATTGCTGAAATGTGCTGTAAGCAGATGGCCTGCTAGTGTCACCTAGCCTGACCTCAGCCTGTGTGTAGCAAATGAGTTTAAAAGTCTGTAAAAATTTTAACTTTTTTTTTTTTTTTTTTTTTTGAGGAGAGCCTCCAGATCAATGCTTTTCTTCATGCTCTGGAAAGGTAACAGCACTGGTCCAAGCTCCATCAGAGCTTGCTCTTGGTTGCTCCATTTAGCTCTGTGTAGTGGTTCCCATGCAGTGTATTTCAGGTGTTCAGCAAGCATTACAGTTAGGTGGGCTCAATATTACTTGCTCTTGTTTGAATAGAATTAAATGCCCCAATGATGCTATTACTCCTGCAGCCTTCTTCACCGAAACACTTTCCTAGTGCATGCTGTACTTGAGTATTCTCCAGCCAGCTCCAACCTGGAGCTGTAGGCAAGAAATTGCCTGTGGGTGTCTTCAGACTGATCTGTGGTTCAGTCCTGCCCAGTGTAGAGGGAGATCAAAGTGTTGTCCATTTCTCACTAGATTCACAGCCTGTACTGTAGTGGCACATTTTTAAACACTGGGCTTGGAAAGGGGGGCTAAGGGAGATGTTACTGTGACTTGCTTGAATTGACCCCGTGAACAACTCAGCCTTTTCCTAACATGGGTATGTCTACAGTATGCATGACTTTGTATAGTTGAGTTATGTTTTTCTCCTCCTGGCTCCTTTTTCTGCAAGTTTTTCTCATGTGAAATATTTTGGATTAGATGAGGTTTACAAGGAGGAGCTGACATTACATTTCAAGGTTTGCTTCTGCTATTGCATTGGCATACTGACATCATATCCTCTGGGGTTCAAACCTTTGGGATAAGAGCCAGTATTTAAAATTACTTTTTTGCAGAGTGGAGGAATATCTTGTAATTTCACCCCCTATGAGTTCGACCTCTCCCTCTTACACTGCTTGTTCATTATTTCAGATTCTACCTCTACAACAAGTAAGAAAAGACTCTGTTAGCCCTTTTTGTGATAATTTGTGCTTAACCATCTGCTTAGGAGGCACTGATGATGCTGCATGCAGCTTGATCTCCTCCTGACTCGTTTCTGAATTGCTGGTACATCCCTGTATGCTGTTAAGCCATCTTTGAAGCTCGCTGTGTCACAGCAGCATACATGAGGGGTAAATCTACTGAAGTCAGCCAAGCGGTAGCAGCGTGAAACTGGAGTGACCAGAAAATCATGTCTCCTTTCTTCTGGATTATGTATAGCAGAGAGGGGTGAAAGCTTCAAGTGAGCAGAGAAAATTTTGAAAGCAGCTTTTTGATTTCCCTACCAAAGAGTCTGGCCAAGTATGCTGAAAGTAATTCCGGAGACCACAGGCTGATTTGAAGTGGATCCCTGGAGTTGCATAAACAGACAATGCATTATTCATGAAGTAACTGAGCCTTTTCCCTGCTCCAGCAGACTGGGACAAGCAGAAATGTGCTTGCTTCCTTCACCTGGTTGACTGGTCCTCTGGGAAGGCTCTTTGCAGAGCGGAGTGGAGAGCAGAGAAGGCTGCTGATACAATTAGGTTGATTTGCACTGTGACTTAAGAGCAGTTATGGGAAGCCCACATGAATTCACTTAATGCTTGTTAGTGCTGTGTTTGTCAGACAGTAGTCATGGGGATCAGAAGTCTGGGGTGCAGGAGGGAAAGACTTCCTAGGTACCAGTGTGTCTGTGTGCTAGCCCCATGTGCTCTAGCACATCTCATCCTTGTTCCTCCTGCACTCATTTGCAGAAAACAAAAATAACAGTAATGTTCATTAGAAGCTGTTGAATGTGGCCTCCTTCAGTGTATTTCAGAATCATAATCTTTTAGAAAACATACCTCACCCAGCAGGAATTCAGCAAATCCAATAACAAGCTTATGATGCTGGGTCTGGCATGAGAGGTTTTGGCTCAGCTGACCATAAACTAACTGGAGAACAGAAGGGGCTGCCTTTTTTTGTACCCATGGCTGTGATGTTCATGTGGGATGTGTTTGTGGGAGAACTGGGTGTTATGTGTGGTTTCTCCTTGAAGGATCTTGTCACAGGGAAGAGAAGTAGACATAGAAACATTGACTTGGAGTAGTTGAAGTGGCTACAGAAAAAGGAATTTGGTTGGTGGCTATTGCCCTTTTTCTTCATGTTGTTTGTCAGTCTTGCAAGTTCCACATCCAGCTGCTACCTTAGTAGCTTCTTTCGTCTCCGGTTTTATTGTAGGAACAATGCTAAAATGACGTTTTGCCCTGCTCCCATCCACCAGTTGTAACATTAATGCGCCACGAGCAAAACCTACTAAAATACCATTATCTGACAGGGAGCAGATGAATGTTGTCATTTGAATGTATTCTGCCAAGTTTTACTTAGTGTTATGGGTGTAGCGGTGGATATTTTAGCTAGAACAGATGTGCAGTAATGTTCTTAGTCCTAGGACTGCACTCTCTGGTAATAGTCACAGGCCATTGGGAAAAAAAAGGTGTTCAGAGAGAGGGCTGGGATAATCATGCCATTCCATAATCATACTGGAAGAACAGGTCTTATGTCTTTGTAATATGCTGCTGTAGATTCGTCATGAAAACAGCCACTTAGGTTTGGGTTTGTCTCTGACAGACCAGCTCTCTTATTGTGTCATGTGTTCATAGCCATTTGAGACAGACAAAACTCTTGAGGTCACCTAACTAATCTCCTGGAGAGAGAAGAGTTTTCCCTACAGCATTTTTTTGTGATATATCTAAGATTAAATATTTTCCTTTATGAGGATTCCATCACAATGATCTCTCTACTGAAAGAGGTACTTTGTAGTCAGGCTATACTGTTGTTTATTAATTTAATTACAATATTTCCATGTAACTCCAGTTTTTAATACCTTAATGAGTTTTTTTCAATCCTTGCTGTTCTGTTCTTTGAATTCACAGATACTTGTACTTCTACATTGATGTAATATTGTCTGTTGGTGTGATTGAGGAAATTACCTCAGTTCAAATGCCATTAAAATGGCATTTTAGACCTCTGTGACAGAAAAGTTTGGAGCTAAATAATCCCCCAGATAGGTTTCCAACTGAAACCATATCCCAGTGGTGTAGTAAAAAGCAAAAATAATGCTGTGGTCACAGTCCATCTTCTGGTGTGTGGTCAGATGACCCATGAGAGCATCTAAACCACTTAAGGCCTGTGGAATCAATGCTGAATGTGTAAGCAGTCACTGTTGTAGAGCTGTTTGGATCAGAGAAGCATGCACAAGAAAATTGTGTTTTCCCAGACCTTTTGCAATGGCTGTTACTAAGTGGTTGCATTTTCTCTCTGTGCCCCTACGAGTGGTCTGCAGGATGTGGTTGGTGTGCTTTCACACTGCTCTGCTCTCTGTGGAGGCAGGGTGCTTGGTCTGATGTGCCTGTGGATCACGGCCATGTCAGATAGGTGGATGGACAGAAACTCTGATTTTTCTTTTTCAGCTCTTCAGTGAGAAGCTCAGTCTATTCATTGCAAGCCTGCCAGCAGCTCTTGCCATTCAAGTGGGTGATGTTCTAGCAGCGTTTCAGAGCTGGCAGAAAAGGGTGATGATGAGATGCAGCCAGTTAAAAAAACTAAGCATATGCTTTACAGGAACATTTGTTCTGTATGCCTGAGCTGAAGATGGAATTTCACAGCATCAAGGCAGAACAGTCTCACAGGGGAAATGGTGGTCTTTTGGGAAGCTTACTTAAATATTAGATGGACTGAGATGACATGTCAGCTCTGCATTAAGAAGGTTGAGGATTTTGCTGCATCAGGAAACACAGAGGTGTATACAGCTGCTGAGCACAGAGGTCTTGTTAGTGAACATGCTGTGGGTGTTACAGAAGCATAGCTGGAGTAGATGGGATTACATTAAATGTTAATATAGTAGTATTGGACCCTGGGGATTTGTAGGTTGATACAAACTCCCCAGATTGTATCAACACATAATAAAATACATGTAAAGTTGCAGCTGAGGTGATACCTTGTGATGGGAGAGGTTCCCTCAAACGAGTTCTCCCTTGCATGCTGAGTTTTGAGGGAGAGTTTTCTTTCAGGTGCTATGGGAGACCAGTCTCCTAACATAATGAAGTTAGGTTACCCACCCCAAGTCAGTGTCCTGAGTTGTCTTCTCAGAAGAACGGCTGAGAGCTGCATGAGGATTAAAGCTGAAACCCCCATTCTATTGAGCATTTGGCCTGTTCTGGGTTGGATGCACTGGTGTGAATGCTGTGGAAGAAATCATAGTTGCTCTTCTGTTCAGGAGCACATACAAGTCTCTGGAGATGTCAGTCTCATGCTTCCACCAGCTTTAAATTCACAGAATGATAAAATGAGATTGTTGTATTAAGAGACCCAGCTGTAATACATGGAGAATGCATGGCGCATTAAACCTATCTGGTTCATATAGAAACTTGTGTATAATTCACAGTTTTGGTAAATATGTCAGTTTAATGCTTCTCTGCACTGATCAGCAAAGCTCTGTCTCCCTTGGGTTAGTCAGACCTGACAGCTTCTGAAACTGGACCCTGAACTGTGTAACAAATGTGCTGAACTCTGAATATTGCTGAATAACAACTAATTTCAAATTCAGAATAAAAAAATTCTACAGTCAAAGATATTTATTGAAGTTCCTTATTGTCTCCTTAGGGCCATTTTAAGACCGCATCCTTCTTACGATGGAGGAACCCTTTACTCTCTCAATAGAGCAAGATCGTACCAGCAGTAACCAAGCTTTGGTTATTCTTTTGTGGACACATTCAACCAGTATCAAGAAATGTAACATAATGCAGTTGTTGGTCATCTTAGAGTTTTTCAGACACTTATTTGTAGTTTAATTCATACAATATTTTCTTGTAGACTGTAGCTCCTGAATAAGAATCACTTGCTAACCTGTGACAGAAGTGTGCCATGCCACAAGGCTCTTGGTGACTGGGGTGATGTGTGCCTACTTCTTATTAACTGAATTGCCTGTATTCTATGGATAAATTGAGTTGTGCTTTTGTAAAGCCTGTGAGAATGCATGATTTTGTGTGTTTGGTGCTTGCAGGCCCTCCTTGTAAGTGAGAGCACTGGTCTCTTAGGTAGTCCATAGTAACAGCTTGGTTTAGTCACTCCTCCTTGGAAAAAAGTCCAAAATGCACTATATGCATTATGAAAATAATGTTAAATAACAACATGTTTTATTGTAGCTCAGTCAGAGATGCTGAGAATTTTAAGAGCTGTTGGATGGTAAATTGTTAAAACACATTGTTCTGTGGGATGCTGATGTAGCCTGGGCTGAAGCCAAAGTCTGTACAAGTCAAATGAGTTAGTTGTCCAGGGAATTAGCCTGCTTTGGACTGGGTCCTTTGGATGAGATTTTCAGAAGCAGTCAGAAATGCTCAACCCTGTGACCCTAACTTCAGTGGGAGTGGAGAACCCAGTGCAGAGTTAGCCTGCTTTGGACTGGGTCCTTTGGATAAGATTTTCAGAAGCAGTCAGAAATGCTCAACTCTGTGACCCTAACTTCAGTGGGAGTGGAGAACCCAGTGCAGAGTTAGCCTGATTTGGACTGGGTCCTTTGGATAGGATTTTCAGAAGCAGTCAGAAATGCTCAACCCTGTGACCCTAACTTCAGTGGGAGTGGAGAACCCAGTGCAGAGTTAGCCTGATTTGGACTGGGTCCTTTGGATGAGATTTTCAGAAGCAGTCAGAAATGCTCAACTCTGTGACCCTAACTTCAGTGGGAGTGGAGAACCCAATGCAGAGTTTTCCTGCTGTTAAATCCTACTGGATTTAACATCATCTTTGAGTGACTCAAAGGCACTGAAGAGAGGAAAAATAGTCTGCATTTTCAAGTCAGATACAGTATAAATTCTCTCAAGAGCTGGTTTTACAAGTGACTGTACAAGTTACAAAGCTTACTTTACCACATGGTCAATATGAGTTATTTTCCTGCACAGAGGTGAGTCAAACCTGGGACAGTGAAAGGTGTGAGTCTACATTGCTACAAAGCTTTTTGGTGGGAGCTGGGACCCCTCTTCAGGATACTTATTGTGTATCCATGTGAAGGGAGCTAGAGCAAGAGGCCTTAACATCTGGAAGCCCTCTCAGGGCACATCTTAAATTGTTTTCCTGAGCTCTGGTTTCTCATCCAGTTTCATGCTGTCAGTTATCACATTCCAACAGCTAGTGGAAGTTGTGTGGCTACCTTCCTACTCTGTTGAAGGGTGTCATGGTAATTTTTTATTCTTTCTTGAATTACTGTAACTCCTCTCTTTGGGAAACAAAACAAAACCTATCTGTAACAAAAACAAGAGCAAGTCTTCCTGCAAATACAACAGCACAAAAGCTGGCTGCTCTTTCCCACTGAGGCTATCTGACCCAAGCAGCCTTTCCCCTATCACCTTCAAAGCCCTTCATTTAAGGGAAGGGAGTGATTACTGAATCATTAAGCATAATGGCTATTTACTTTTGGAAACAATGGACTTGATGAACCACAAAGTAGCCTGATTTTTAGAAGTACATTTGTCTTGGAGAAAACTAGCTGGGTTTTGGGGTGGAAATACTACATTTTAATGAGGTGGTAAAAAGACCTTTTGTTCTGAGCTAAATAACTTTTTTTTTTTTTTTTTTTTTTTTACTCAAACACGCACCGAAGCTTGAAAGTGTCAGGCTGAAAAACACTACTAACATTTAAAGTAAAGAGCAAAGAATTTAAAACTTTATAGTAATTACAAGTCATCAGAGTTACCTGACACCTTGGTAGGATTTCCTGGTTTTACCTTGTATGTTTTTACCTCTGCAAAAAACATACAAATTTGCTCTGTCCGCAGTAGCATTTTGCCATGTAATCATCAACATGTGGAAAACTGCTCCTATTTGGTAGAATCGCAGAATTTGGGTTGGAATGGGCCTTTAAATCTCAGCGAGTCCAACCCTCTTTCCATGGCAGGGACGCATTCCACTCTATCAGTTTGCTTAAAACACCTACCTGGCCTCAAACACTGCCATTGATGGCATACCCATATTTAGGTGTTTAGTCATGTTTGCTTAGGTTACAGTGTAATTAAAATGTGCTGAGGCAAGGGTAATAGAGAGGGTATTACTGAGCTAATTAGCATATTATTGTAAAATAAGGGATACTGCTGGATTTGCTTTGTGAGCTGGGTTGAATTACAAACGGAGGTAGTAGTGGTGGGATAGCAGAATTATTTTTCCTTCCAATTTTTATCATAGTCCTTCCATTCACGTGACTCTGGAGCTTGAAAGATGTGTGTGTTACGTACAGCCTGGGCTGAAACAGTGACTCCTGCTCTGTTGTAAGTAAATTTTGGCATTTATATGGATTTATTTCTCACAGTGTGTAGTCTTTGATTCACTCCTGACTTGAAGAGTGGAAACAAATGCCACTGCAGACACAGCTGAAGAAAGTGCTCGGCCTTTCGGAAGAGATCCTGACAGGGTACTTGATAGTGGTACAGATATGTGTGGTAGAGATTTTAAATGCAGGATCCTGCTGCTGTTCATGATGATTGCTACGAAATAAGCACTAACAGCTGCATCTTAACCTAATGAAGCAATACTGTTAAGAGACTGCACAATGGCAAGGAATAAATAAGACAGGAAGATCAAAACTGGGAGAAAAAACTCAACCGAGTTTTGAGCTTATGTAGATGGTTCTTCATAGACAAGTGACTTGTGAAAGTGCCCCAAAGGTGGAGGTAATCAGAGTAACCCAGGTCATATGTGCATTTGATAAATGGTGCTTGCTGTACCTCTGACTTTGGCAATTGAAGTTTGCAGGTTTAATCCCTTTGCATTTCATGAAACCCTAAGCAGACTTTTGATGCCCATGCATGCTTTCTTCCTGTGGAGAGCTCCAGGAGCATTTCTTGTCAGGGTCAGAACAGATGTGCTATCATTCCTTCTGCTGAGCCTCTACTGGGGTACACAAATCCTAGCAAATGATAAAATGTGAAGTCTGTGATCAGTGTTTGAAAACAAAGTCTCCACCAATCCCAATATTGAACTCTGTAGGGCAGCTTGTAACTGGATTTTTTATTATTAGTGTCCTTGCTTATTCAAAGTTTTTGCATAAAATACCCAATGATTTCACTGGTAGAATATGAGGATATGAATCTTAGTTGTGCTACTACATTTCATCCTATGGTAAAAATGCTTTAAAATGCTCCTGTAATAAGTATATAAATATTTTAAAGTGTTTTTAAAATTAAGGGAATGTAATGAAGTGACCTCTGTGCTCTTAAGAATCAGACTCTATTATTTCTGAAGGGGATTGTTCTATTGGCATTTGATAATATGTTCCAATTTATAGGGAATCTTTTTTTCAGTGAGCATGGCAGTCTTTACTCTGTCAGCTGGCTGAACTTTTGGTATAGGGACAAGTTCATCATTCAGTGCTTGTAGCCTGAGCAAGTAAAGCTTCCCCACTTCTGCTGCTGTCTTTGCCCTCCAGGAGACACATGAAAGACTTTGGCAGAGCTTCTTTTTAAGTTTTCTTTTCAGTTCAAGTTTAGATAATTTCAGCATTCGTTGCCCTTTCTGCTATTGCTTAGATCAAGTAGCATTATGTGATCCAGCTTGTCTTTGTACAGTGGATGAACTTTAGTCACATGTGTGGTGTCTCCCACATTCTAATGACCTTCAGCAACTAAATGCTTATTTCCTGGTTAAACACAAGAATTAGATGGTTAATAGCATGTATATTGGCAGTTTCATTTCACACATAGGTTCCTAAGGGCTTCATGCTAAATGAAAGGAGTGATTCTAAAGTACAATATAGCTAATTTGTCTCAAGAAAAAAGCATTTTTATAACAAAGTAGTAACTTTGCGATCTTTCTTTAGAAAATACAAATAAGTATGTGTATATAAAAAGGAGGAACATCACCCTTTAAGAATTGCATGCGGCTTTTGGGTAAATTTTAAGCTGTTTTACTGCAAATGCTTTGTGCAGTCATGGTGCTTAAAGGGGATCTAAGGTATATAGAAATATCTTTTTAGGCACAATAAGCACAACATCTTTTATCTGATGAGCAGATGAAGTTGGGGAAAACTCCAGGCTTTCAAGCACACAAATATTTGCATTGTGGGTTGGGATTTTTGTTGTTTTTGTGTTTTGTGGGGTTTCTGAGTGTTACAGGAACCTTAGTGAGACAGACATGCTAAACTTCAGCAGACTTTCTGTTCTTTAGTTTAATTTTGCATTCTGGCAGTGAACCATACTAAAGCTCTTTCCACTTCACTGGTGCATGCCGGAAAAGTGTAACTAAGAGCTTATGTAGTTTTGAGCAGACACTGCAGTAAAATTCCCTTCTGACCCTTTTTGCCTTTTCAGCCTTTTGCCAATCCTGCCGAGTCGCAAAAAATGCTGGATTAAAAATATCTTGCACAGTCAGAGCTGGTTTATCTGTGCTTGGTTTGTATGTCTGGACAAGCAAAAGGTTCTCATTAGTGATTTGGATACGCTTTTTACCATTGCCTCATTTTGGGGCCTGCTTGTACTATAGATTTGACCACGTATGAATTTGGTTCTATCCCTTCAACACACAAAGAAGACAAGATTTTTTTTCCAGCAAGAGACTTGGCTTTGCTGTCTCAAACATTCCAGACCACAGCAACTATGGGCTCAGGCTTTCAAGTAAGGAAGATGAAAGCACGACAAGAACAAAACCAGGGTGAGAGTTGTATTTTCCTGCCCTGGAAACTCCAAACTGCCCCCAGATATGAAGATGTCTAGTTGGTGCCCTGCATGCCCTAACCCAGCCAGGCTGATGATCAGCAGCAGTGAAGCTGCAGTAGCACAGACATCAGCACACCCTGTGCAAAGTCAACAGGCATCCTGTGGTCTGTGAAACTCCATGCGGCTGTGGTTTCATTGCTTTTGCTGCTAGAGAAAAACTCACTCAAGCGTGTCAGCACATGCAGCAGTCACACTGTGCTTGTAGTGTAGACATGAGCTTGGAGGGCAGTGTCTGATGCTGTCTCCACTGGTGTAAGGGAAACACCAAGTGTGACTGCCATGATTTGGAGGGGGACTTTTTACAAGGGCATGTAGTGACAGAACAAGGGGTAGCGCTTTAAACTGAAAGAGGATGGGTTATTAGATATTAAGAACTTCTGTACTGTGAGGGTGATGAGGCACTGGAACAGGTTACCCAGAGAAGTTGTGGATGCCCCATCCCTTGAAGTGTTCAAGGGCCAGTTTGGATGGGGCTTTGAGCAACCAATGTAATGTAAGGTGATGTAATCGAAGGTGTCCCTGCCCGTGGCAGAGAGGTTGGAACTAGATGGTCTTTAAGGTCCTTTGCTACCCAAATTGTTCTATGGTTCTATGACTCCAGAATGTGTTACAACATCTGACCTTCAAAATGGAGACAAAACTTAAAATAAGGTAGATTACAAGTAGGCTTTCTTGATTGTTCTCAGGGTAGTGATCCCATACGATGATATTGTATATGACTTTATGACTGACTGAATGGGATAAACTCAGGCTTGGCTTGTTAAGCCATGCTGAAACCCGAAATAGTTACAAGAACAAACAGTAGTGCTGCAGCTGTTTAATTATAAAGGTGGTTTACACCTATGTAGTTTCTTCCTTTAAGAAGAATGGAATAAGCTATCCTATAATAAAGCATGATGCAAATAAAACTGTTTCTACAACAGACAGCCTAGAGAATCTGTGAGTACTTGGGAAACATTTTAAGAATTAGTCAAGGATTTAGACCAATTGTTTCCCAATTCTGTGGGTGGCTACTAAACTAAAATAGTAGTTCTCATCTAAAATATCTATCTTACTTTATAATTCCAGATTTACATTCAAATAGCAAAAGTAGTAGTGCGTTTTGTTCACTTACTTCTATCACTTGACTGTTTTGGTACACAGAGTACTTGTATCCAGAGCAAGTGAAGATGCATGTGACCATATATTAGATCTGCACATGGAACATACATACAACAGATTGTCATTTTACATGTTATAATACCATAGGACATATTTGGCATATGAGCAAGACTGTACTAGGCATTGTATCAACACAGACCAGAAAGCTGATTCTGTTTGATGAGCTTTCCATCTTTACAGAAATCAGTATAGATGGTACATAGGGGAGCGCAGAGAAGGCAAGGGTATAATATTTTTCTGAAGCCAGAATGTCAGTTCTGACACAGAAAAGTTGACACAGAAAATAAAATGCAGGAGAGAAGCACTAGCAATGGGAAAGGCAGGATGAAGGAGAGCATGAAAAGATTTGTTGGAAAACCAGATATTTGTGTGATAGCAGAACCCTTCAGAGAGTGAACAGAAGCAGGAATCAATGGCTCAGCAGTGAGGAATGATAGAAAGGGTGAGGGTAGGAGATGGGAAGTCTTGAAACCAAACATAAGTTTGATGCAAGAATGGGTCTCGGAGAGAGTGCTGGTGATAGTGACAGGTTTGGGCTGTGATATTTACCAAAGCCATTTGGGTGGAAGAAAGCAAGCTTCTCCTTATCAGGACTGGAGGAAATTATGTTGGAGTTGCTGAGATGTTTGGTACCGGATGCCTGAGAAGGGAAGAACTGTACAAACACTGTGCAAAAAATACATTCAGGATGTTCTTTCTACTCCTCTGTGTTAACATAGGTGAAAATAAGATGTGACTTTAAAGTGTGTTTTCTGTTATTAATCACACTGCTTGCATGTAGCTCTGTTTGGGAAGAACAGACCCATTTTTCTATTTAACTTAACCCTTTTCAAGTGAAACTGCAGAGAGGCGTTTTTCTGGTCTGGAAGAAAAGTATCCTCCTGCAGAGAACTGAGGAAATAAGGAGAGGCTATTAGGATAAGCTCTGTCTAAGCAAGAGCTTCAGTATAATCCAGATCTGTAGACATAAATGCAGTGCGTATCCAAGCTGACAGCTAATGGTACAGGGATGAGCGGTGTTGTCCTCAGACAAAAGGAGGCTAAATAAGCATTCCTTTTTACTGTGTTGTACTTGAGCTAAAGGCTAGATATTGTGGATGTGCTGTCCAAAAGAAAGGCCAAGCATTTACAGAGTGCTGAAAGGGAGTAGCCTTGAAGTAGTCATACATTAGGGTGTCATCAGTTTGGATACAGTTGAAACTGCAGATAAAATTTTTCAGGGATAAGATGCAGAGGTAGAAAAGAAAATCCAGTCAGAGCATTGTATGTAACAGGACCACAGAACATGGGAGAGAGTGTTGAGGAGAGCATGAGTAAAGGAGGAGAAATAAGGTTTGGACAGAATCATAAAATTATGTCCTGAGTGACAACATGAGCTATTGTATTAGTACTGTTGTAGTATTGTAAGGCCACAGTAGTGATGCTGAATGCTATATGGTTAATACTGCTATAATGTTTGTGTGATAAGGAATATCAGCAATCAGTGGTTATATTAGCACTCTAATCTTGGTAAACAATTGAATTAACATCGTGTGTGAGAGTAATGACACAAGAACCTTAAGCAGTGATTGATTGCTCAGTGCCTGTACTACTGCTCAGTTAGGGAAAACTGCAGGGTTTTTTTTCAGATTCTGTGAAAGATTTCAGCTGTAATCAATAGGAATTTCTGCCCTCAAGAGCCAAGCAATGTAGCACTCTTTTGTTATGCTGTGATTACATTAAATATTAAACTTTCCAAGAAATGAATAATCTGTTAGTCAAATATAAACTGTAAACATGGCATGAATTTGCTATTCTGTTTGTCTGTTTAATTCAAAGCAGGTGTAAAGCTTGTGCCATTTTGGTGGGACATTAGTTTGTACTCTGCTTCATCTCTGTGCTGGTACACAGAGCAGTGCAGTGTTTGGTGTGGTCCAAGTTGTTACAGATATGGTTGAGTTCCAGAAAAAAAGGCTGGAGCAGAAACAGAGGATCATGCACAAGGAGATTCTCATCTTAGATGAACCTGTGTTTTCTATTGGTTTTGCCTTGACTTTGCAAGAGTGATCAAGATCTGGTGTATACCCAGTGAGGAATGCTAGTGCCAGGTTGCCTTACTGCTGTTTCTAATGGGCTTGGTGTAATTCAGTGCCATCACTAGCACTTGGAAGGCATGACAATTTCATTCTTATTTTCCTTCCTATTTTTAATAACCTTTGCCCTATTCTTCCTCAGCCTGCCACGTCAGATTGGTCATAGTCACAGGGCTTCTGGCTATGTTCTCCCAGAAAGTTGTGGTCTAGTTCAGTTTCTAAAGGTAAAAAGAAAGACACTCAACCACTTCCCTATTTCTTTAATAGAGAAGTGTTCTCTTTTCTGACAGAACGGTTTGTGGTCTTTTCTGGAAACATTCAGACTGAGTTCACAAGACTTGCTTCTGGGAGCTTTTTCAGCAGCTGGCTCTCCTGTGCCTTTGTAAATTTCACAGAAAATATTTCTAGTCAACTGCTTATCACAGAAATTCCTGAGCTGTCAAGAAGCAGAAGCAATTTGCTTTGGGAAAGCAGTTATTGATCTGGAAAAGCAGAATAATTGCAACAAGCGTTAATTAGCTAAATCAGATTTCACTCTACATTAATTACCCTTGCATATTTATTATACTGCAGTTGTTGGCTCTTTCCCACATATATTTTTCACTGGTCTCTCATTAATAAAGCAGTTTTAAATCCATTGGTAACAAACTGGTCAAGTCATTACATTTCAGTATCCATTCCTCAGTCTTGCTTTGCAGAGCCATGGTAGCTCCCTGTTAGTTTATTTTGCCAAAGCTTTTGCAAAACTTTGGCAGTGATTCCCACATACTATGGCAGTGGTACCATGCCACATCCCGAGATTTTCTGAGTCATGGTAAGATTCAGGAAACAACCATATAAATAGAGCTCTCCAAATAGTACCTTTACATCATCATCATGTGTTTCCAGTCGGAGGATAAATACTTCCTCATTCCAGTGGTGATATCACTTTTCCAGACCCTCTCTAAAACTAAATATAGTCATAGAAAGTGTCTCTGCTCTTACCAACTTAAGTGGTTGAGTCATTTAGGACCCTGGAGAATCAGAGAGGATGTGCTGTGTCATATATCGCTGACAGTGATACAGGGTGGCTTCATTGTCATTAGTAAAAAAGGGGGGTGTGGTCTTGAAGCCAAAATCTAAGTCTGGAGGTCAGTGGTTCATTATGTACAGACTGGCTTTGCACAGGGATTCTGTTCATCCATCACTTGATCCTCCAACTTACTGGATGCTGCCCATCAATGGGACTTCTGGTACCTGACACATGGAGGAAGCTGCAGATCCCCAGGGAGCTTCTTGGCACTTTGGGTAATCAAGAAAAGCTAAGGTTACAAGCTAAGCTCCACTGGCAGTAGCATTCCCTTTGAAGGGACTAGTGAGGAAGAAGAGGCATCCTTTGGGCCTGATTTTGAGGATTGCTGAGCCCGTATCACTCAAAACTCCTGAAGTAACTGTGCTGCAGGCTTCTGTGGTCAACTCTCAAAATCAGAATCATAAAAATTAGTGGCCAGTCCTGAAAGTGTTGACTTCAGATGTTCTCTTTCACTTAAAAAGAGATACCGGGTAAATGGTATTACAGAGAGAATAAAACAAAATCTGATCAAGAATTTAGGCCCTATGCAAAAGTCAGTAGCTTTAATTAGGTCAAAAGAGCTAATGAAGGGTCATGTCAGTGAGCAAATCTCCTAACACCTAACTCTTCCAGGGTTATAACTGCTCATTCCCCTGCCACCTTCTCTTACTGACTGGTGGCATCATGCTAGCTGTTCTTGTAGTGCAGCTCAGCATCAGAAGACAAGCAGTACTCACTCTACATAGACATCTCTTCAAACTGAAGGGATGGTTCCCTTCCAAGCTTTGGATGTAGAAATACAGAAAGAACAGGATTGTTCAGGCCTGCCATTTGCCAGATGGCCAAGAGAGCTGCTAATCTGGAGAGACTAAAATTGTGCAAGACTGACAGCACTGCCACCAAAGCCTGGGGAGGAAGGCCTTGCTCCACAATGGACTTTTAATTGAGAAAGAATGTGAGGGCAGTTTTTTCACTCTTAAAAGGGAGGAGAGGGTTAGAAAGGATTTTCAATTTGGGCACAAAGTCATCAGTCTAAACTAATCAGCATGCTTGGTTTTGTGTTGATATCCGGAATGCTTTTCTGCTCTGCTGCCTTTTCACAAAAATACTGCTGTTTGAGGCACTTGGAAAAAAAAAAGGCATGCCAGGTGAGCAAAGAGCATGTTTCCTTGTCATATGCTTTCCAAATAGGAATGCCAAGATCTCTCTTTATATCTGTTTTTCCACAGATTTCTAAATGGTACTTAACTGCAATATTTTTGGTGGTACTTTGAGAGAATTAAATCCTTCTTTGGAAAAGGAAGAAGTCATATGAAGCTTCAGGAAGAAGACTTGGGAGAAAAGTACAGCTCTATATCCACCTGTATGCCTCAAAAGGGGCACCTTTTCACTCTAGCATGCCTTGCAGTCCTTGAGACTGTGGATTCCAGATGAAGGCAGAGGCCCCAGATGTGTCTGGGAGGAGTGGTTATCTGGGAGTCTAGCTGACATTTGGGACAGTGAGCTGGGCAGAGTGTGATATAACACCAAATGCAAGTCTTCTAATCAGAAGAATTGGAGAAACCCACTGCCCTAAGGCTTTTTTGTTTTATGTCAGAGGGTTGTATTATTTTAATCATGTGGTCAGATAATCCGAATTTACAGAAATGAAAGGCTGCTTGTGAAGCTTTGCTCCTTAGCTTGCAAGGACAAATATTTGTGGGACAGGCAACTTGCAGGTGCTGCTTAAGTCTCCAGAATCATGGAATCGTTTGTTTAGAAAAGATGTTTTGAGATCGTTGAGCCCAACCATTAACTAAGCACTGCCAATTCCACTACTGAACTGTGTCCCTAAGTGCCATGGTTACAAATCTTAAAAATTTCCAGGGATTGTGACTCAACCATATCTGTGGACAGCTTGTCCCAGTGCTTGAAACCCTTTTGGTGAAGAAATTTTATCCTAATTTCCAGTCTAAAATTACCCTGAGGCAATTTGAGGTGATTTTCTTGTGTCCTTTCTAGCAAGAAATACATCCTGCAGGTACAATTTGTGCTTTGGTGATTTCCATCCAGTTAAAATCCCTGTTATAATTCATTTGAGTCTGGCAAATACATGTTAGGTAAAGCATATGTTCTGATTTATCATGGCTTTTCTGATCTCTGATTATTTGTTTTCCACACACAGTGGGGGCTCAATCACCAATTTCTTAAATGTTTTGGCTTTTTAGTGCTGAAAGGTGCCTCTTTGTCAAGCAGCACAAAGAAGTGCTGCCTGTGCTAGCTGAGCCAAGGGAGGGAGTTGTACTCTTGCTGTCATTATGAAGAAGTTTGTAGGTGGTAATTTTCCAAACCAGAATTTGGCACCATAAAACTAATATATGTTTTCCCTGGAGCAAAAAGACTGTAACTGCTACTGGGCATAGTGATTTGATCTCTCTGAGACCCAGCAGGAAACAAGTTGGGAAAAAGCAAACAGCAATGTCTGTCTATAGTTTGCTCTTGCTTACAGAAGCCTCACCAGTGTTTGTGTTATCTGGGTATTGCAGGGAGAGTGTCCTTCTCCCCAGCCTTCGGGTTACTCTCCCTCTGTCAGTAGCCAGTCTTTGTGCTGCATGAAGGGATCTACTTGGTGAGGCATCAGTTTAACACTTCAGGTGCAGAGAGGCTGGAAAGCTTCCTGTGAATTGCCAAGAAATACTCCACTATGGGAACAACAGAGGGAAGTTGGTGTAAATTCAGCACTGATGTGTTCAGCTCAGTCTCATAGGGAAGAAATGTTTATTGTTTCCTTGCTGGTGCCCTTGCCCTCTGACCCAGGGAACGTCGTAACTGAGGGCTGCTCCGATGTCTGATCTGTGTCCAGAAGGGATTTGAGGAGGATGGCATTAATTTCTTCTATCTCATTAAGCTAAATCAGGCTGTGCTTACAGCTTTTGCAGTTCAGCATGTGGCATTCCCCTGGTATGTACCTGCTCTGTTTCCAAGACACCCTCGTAAAAGGAGACAGCATCTAGCATGAGCTCAGGGAACACAAATATTTAAGATTCTCATAGGTAGCCCTGTTTCTTTTGGTGTTTGTTTGGAAGCTTTTGTAGGATACAGGGACTGACAGGATGTGGAAGCATATGATGTGGTCAGCCCTGGATTACGCTGTCTTTTGTAAAGTGTTTTAGCCTTGAGTGACATTAATTCTCTTGCCTCCCCTGGCTGTAAGGAGCAGGGAGTTTGCCACAGACTAGATTCAGGTCATTGATCTAAACAAGACTGTAGCATCCATGGGCACCTTTCAAGGCCAAAACAAGGGTATTTGTAGAGTGTAAATACATACATATAGACACATGTATACACACGCATGTACCTTCCTCTGAGAGTTTGACTATATTGAGCACGGAGACAGGCCAGGAGGAAATTGTGAGTTAAACAAAAGTGCTTAAATTTTAACAAAGAAACACATATCTTGATGCTGGAAGAAGGAAATTTCAGGATTCAGGAAACTTCCAGCTATTTTTGTGGCAGAGTTTTATCATTGGAGCATTTTTGGGGCAGTGCATTTGAGAGAGTCTATGGAGTGGAGCACTACTAAACTGCCTACCACCTCATATCCATGCAGACAGTATGTGTTAAATCATCAGGAAATATCTTCTGCCTGTATTTCCAACTGGAGCAGCATCAGTATGAGCCCTGCATGCTTCCAGCAAGAGACTACTGCACGCAAACCGCAGAAGAAAACAGCTAAAGAGCCCCTTTCTCCTTGCAGTTTTTGGGGAAAATCTTTGGTTTAGACAAAGGGAACAGCTAGTAGTGCCTGAAAGGATTAAGGCTTCCTGCTGAGATGTAAATCACTTTTGATTCTGTCTGGAAGATACATTCAGGGAACAGAAATAAATGACTGAAGAAGTCGTGGGATGGGAAGAGTAATTGATGACGGCCTTTACCTGGTATAGGAGAATAGTGGTCTGAAGGGAAGAAGTTTCTTGTCCTGTTTCTGAAGGGTTGTGATCTCCTTGCACTTAAGTTAGAAAAAACAAGTTAAAAGCCTTGCCCTTGCCTGGCATTTTTGGGTTACCAACTATTATACATGCACTGTGTTAGCACACAGGAGTCCAATGTGAACTGGATGTACCCTGTTAATATGGAACAAGAGAGTAGCTCCCTTGTCACATGGCTCACAGCCTTATTTGTCATGTTTCTGTGTTGTTTTTAAGATTACTTTCTTGTCAGTGGTGTTGTATGAAAACCCTTTGCAAAACACTGGGGAAACAAGCATGCAGTGGGCTGAGATGCAGAAACAGCAAATGGGAGGAGCAATGGGGGGGGTAACATTTTCTAGTTTTTCTTGCTTTCTTTTCCTCCTATCCCAAGCAGAGCACAAAATGTTTCAGCTATGGTTGATGATGACAGTAGTGAGTCACCACTTCTTCAGGCAGATGCGGAAACTTTCCAAATGACGGAATTTCTAAAAGCAGCTGTCCTGCCAGGGGTCCAGGAGGAAGCTGCCAGCTGGGGCAGGATATTTTTGCTGGGGCAGGATATTTTTGCTGAGCACGAGCACGGGTGATGCTGGTTCCCTGGACAGGCTGGGCTGGTGCTGTGTGGCCATTCCTAATCCTTAATGTAGTCAGTGCAGGTAGTACCATCAGTAAAGTCAGAGTAGCATGGGCTTATTCCACTCAGGTGGCAGGGAGTTGATACATATCCAGGTCCCTAAGGAGACTTGTACCCTTGCTGCTCCCTGTGATGGAATCTGCTGGAACTTCTTCAGCTTATGATTCCAAAGCCTGCATGGAGGTGGCCCTGTGCAGTCCAATTACACTTTTGCTGTTTAGATATGCCAAGAGGTTGGGACCTGCACAGGAGGGTGCAGGGATGGTGGTGGTGGTATAAAGAGGCTACAGCAACAGGAATTGGAGAGGGAGTGGAAAGCCTCTTTGTTGTTCTGACTCAGTAGGCAGAGTGAAACTTGAGAACACCTGTGTTTGGTGCAGAGACCTCCCATGGATATATTTTGGAAACCCTGATGTTTTTCTATCTAATGCAGAGTGAAAAAGGCTTTGAACTGTAAAAGTCCTCTGTCCCCTCTTTCCACTTTATTCTCTTTTAATAGTTGGCTAATTTTTTTACTGACAATATGAAGCTAGAGTAGGTCTAGACTCCTTAGTGTAAATCAGGAGTAATCCCAAGGAAGTCATTGGCAGTTTCCTGGTGTCCAAGGATTCTAAAGAGCTAATTGCAAAAGGTGTTTGTATATTAAATTGCTCCTGAAGGGAACGGCCCAATTCTTGTCACGTTTACCCAGGGAAGGTGCAGATGTGTGACCAAGGACACAGTAAAGAAAAGGGACTTTACCTTGGATTCGTACTGTGGGTGCCAGACTTCTTGAAATATCAGTGCTTTACAAAAAAATCTTGCTGTCTTTACAAGTGGAATTGAGCAGCCTGCAGGATGTTTTAGCTATGTAGCAAGGTTCAAACTTTCCTGACTTCAGGGCAGGACTCTGTCCTGGTTTTAGGAATGTTCCCACACAACAGCTGCTGGCTCCACTTTAAATAACCTTCTCTATTCCCTAAAATGAGATGTTTCTTCATTCGTTTTTATCACAACCCATGAAAAAAAGCTACAAGTCAATAAACCATGGAGGATTAGGATGCTTCGGACTAGGATGAATCAGAATTTTCAAGTTTCATAGATCATGCTCTTTTCACTGATTCAGAAGTCCGTCTCATCCTTTCCTGAGGCTCAGGATTTGGCAGTAAAGTTTGTTGTTGTGACAAGTGTTTCACATGAATGTTCTGTGTGACCAAATGACATGTGGAGCTGAAGTTTCAAGATTAAAAACTAAGAAGTAAGACTCAAAGTGACTTCCCCTTCCCCCCTAATATTTAACTTGACTTGGTCTTTTGCAGTCAACTAAGAGTCTTGTTGACCTATTTCTGTGCCCCTAACAGTGTGCTAGAAGATTAGATGCACGTGGAAGTTAGTTAGAATAAGAGAAGAGCCAACTAAATTCTTTCTGCCACTGGTGTCAGTCATCACTAGATAACCACTAAACATAAACTAGTTCCTTTAAAGGTTGGAGAATGCTGGGTTCATACAGTGCATGTACAAAGCCTTGCGTGACAGATAATCATTACAATAGAAAAGCAACAGTGATGGAGTCAGCAAGGGAGTGACATCTGTTGAAGTCCCATCTTAATGCCCTTCTGCTCTTTTTGTTCAGAGCATGTGAGCTCCAGGCCTGGCAGGCATGTTTGTAATTAACGTTTCCAGCATCACCCTGCTGTGCCATGCAGAATGTGTGTTCCCATGAAGCTGGGCTGCCACGTGGGCTGCTCCGGGGTAGTGCTGAACTTTCACCAGGCTGCTGCATTATAAGCTGGTCTCTGTGCAGAGTAATAAAATCAAGCCTTGCTAGAGAAATGGACGATCTGGGATTCTTAGGGTAAAAGCAGGTTTGAAGAGGGAAGGGCGTCAGCCTGCCAGGTTGATCCATGAAGGCAGTTACCAGGATTCTTAATGCTGTGAAAAGTGAAATAACTACAAATATATGGTTCTATAAAATAGTGCTTATGCACCAGAGTAGTAATTCCCCTGGGACAGGGTAAAGGAAGAAAATGTTTACAGCCTTCCTGTTTAGTAGGCTTCATGAATTTTGGCTGCTGCCTCCTTTGGATGCTCATTCATTATCAGAGCCTGCTAGAGCACTCAGATCTGCAAGTGAAGCAATGGATGCTGGAAATCAATCCCAAGTTAAGTCCCTAAAACTAGCAGTCACCTATAAATCAGATGTAAAAGGATTAGAGAAACACTCACTGGGTCACAGTAATGTTCATATCTGGACCTGGATTCTTCTTCATCAGAGCCCAGAAGATGTGCTGATCAGGTAGAGCCTGTCTCATGTCTGCAGGCTGCTCTCTTGGACATTCCTGCATCCACCATTGTTGTAATGGGGGTGTTAGGAGGAGCATTATTGCCTGTTCCCTGTACTGCTTGTTTATGGACCTATTGTCCCTGGATTTGTCTAATCCCTTTTTGAACCTGCTGATACTGTCTGCCTGTGGCAGATGTTCCAGGTCATCACTGTGGCAACAAATTCCAGAAATTCACTACTGTCTCACCAGAAATGTATCTTCTTTTATTATTTTTAAATTATTTCCTGCTAGTTTCAGTGAATGCCTCCCACAGCTAATAATATTTAATTTAGTTTAAAATAGTTTTATAAGTACCTTGTCCACAGAGTTCATAATTTTGTAAACCTTGATCGTATTTCCCATCAGACTTATCCTTTTTAAGCTGAAGACTCATGGACTTCCTGTTCTCTCTTGGTAAAGCAGCTCATCTGTCCCCTTAAACATTGCAGTTGCCGGTGTATGTACCTTTTCTATGTCTGCTTTGTCTATTAAATGCAGAAACCAGAAATGCCCCCAGTGCTCGGGATGCCTTTGTGCAGCTTGAACTTGGAAGATGGCACTACAGACCAGCAGCATTCACTGCACACAGGAACTATTACAGATGCCAGTTTGAAAATTCACTGCACACAGAGATGGGAAATATGTTTTTAAAACACTGTTACAAATGTTGTTGTTATTTTATATTTTATGTTAAGTACTGTAAATATTCATGGCACTTCTCAGAAAAACAGAGGTAGGGAGGGTCGGAAGCGCACAGCACTACGTCATGCTTTGTGAACAGAGTGGTTTACCACATGGTCCCAGCCCTGCACGCATTTCCAGCTGTAGTATTGCCAAGAACAATCACATGAATTTGCAGGAACTGTTCATGGCAGCAAGCAGCACTGTGGCCTCTGAACCCATGATGCCTGGGTGTGTAGGTGCATACATACGTGCATATATAGGCAAGGGCCTTTTTAAAACCTTGTTTTATTTTTGCAGTATAAATGTCAGTGCCTTAAAAATGCAAAGTGAAGGTTGGCTGAATTGTATAAAGAGACTAGAGGAATTTCCCTTTTGTCTACGTAACTGATAGCTGACTGAGGCAATATTTTGTACAGTCTAAAGTTAGTAATGGATCTGGAGGTCCCTAAAATACCTTACCCATATTGTCAAGCTTAAATCTGGTGATCTGTTTTGTAGTGAGATTTTTTTTTACAAGCTTTATTGTGTGGTTGTAGCCTGCACATGAAGGGTTAACCCTGAGGAGGTGACTGTGTATAGTAAGAGGAGTGCATTTTTTGGCATTGTCCACTGCAACAGTGAAGGAATATCCCATGCTCTTGCTGCTGTGTTATCAGCTGCATTTGATTTTTAACCACTTTGTACTCTAAATGTTGTTTTTATGCTTTCAGTCTGGTTAGTTGTGTCTTGGTTTTGGTAGATGCTTTCTTGAAAGCCTTAGAGACCACTGCTCTTGTCAGAGATTAGCTGAGAAGTTTTACCTTATTGGTCCTTGCTCCAAGGATATTCATGGTTATATTAGGTTTGATCTACTAATGGATAGGGAGAAAACTGAAAGAAGCATTACTTGATGGCTTTTACAGTTCTTTGTGCATAAGGTGAATTGACAATATACATAAATTTGAATTTCATTTTCTGTGATGGTAGCAGGAAAACTAATTTACAGTCAGCATTTTGTCTACTAAGCTTCGTCTTACGAATCTGATTTCCAGTGTTTTAAAAAAAAGCCCCAAACATTTTCTAGTGTAAATATGGTTTACTTTGGCATTTCTTTCCTTCATTTTTCTGCCTTTTCCCACTTCATTATGAATTATAATCCATCCAAAAAGCTAGAATGGCTTTATGGTACAGCTGTACTCCATGTATAAGTAGTTTGGCTGCCTTCCCAAAATGGCACATTTCAACCATGACTGCCATAAAAGCTGCTAGCAAGGATTCTAACCATACTGATCTGTTTCAGTCAGCTTCATTATATTTTTAAGTCAGGTCACATTCAAGAATATTCCTGGCCTCTGGCTACACAGTACAGTAACACTTTGAAATTTCATCTCTTGGGATATCAGCTGTCATTTTTGAGTCATTGAGAAATGTGTTTCATGGTACCTACCCAGTCCTTGGTGAAACATTTGCTCCTAGGACCATCTGCCCCTTTAATAGAGTTGTCATTTCAGCATCTCTTCAATTCCTGCAGCAGCTGCCCGTTGATAATAAGTCAGATGTAGGGATGTCACAGAGGAGAACAGCAGGGCCTGACTGCAGTGCTGTTGTTGCCTTCAGCTCACTCTGCCAGAACATCATTTCCCCAATTAATGAAATCCCTGTTGCACATTCTGCCTGCTCCATCCTTCAGATTTCTTCTTGATCCATCTCCAAGCAGAGAGGCAAGTCATGCGGTAGCTCAGACCAGATGCCTTTTTCATGGCCTCCACTTACAGTGAGCATCTTTCTGTGCCTGCTGAGTTGTGTTTTTAGCTTGGCTCAGCTAACTCAAATTAAAACATTGGCAAAGATACGGGAATTTGCTGTTTCACATGGATTAGCATTTTTAAGTTCTTTTTTTAGGCTTGAACTTGAACTGATAATCTCTGTTTATTCTTAGACTTGCCAGACATCTGCTTTCCAGCTGTCCAAATGAGCATCCTGCAGAACCCCTGTGAATCTGAGCTGTCCAGCTTGTGGCACCCCAACACTACTGAGCCCTACAGTGACTCCCACAGGGCACAAGGGACTGGCACAAATGCTCTGTGCTTTGGGACACAGGCATCTTGTTCAGCCTGAGTGAAGAACCTGTGCTTTTAAAAATAGGACCAGTGTGAGTGACTTCCAACAGTGTTTCTCTTACAAGTGTCCTCTGTTATCAGGGACAAATGTGCCAGATGAGGTGTTATGAAATAATGTGGTGTAGGAAGGGTCATAACAATAGTTTGCTCGTTACTCTGAGATCTGAGAGAGGCAAATTAACTTTACTGTTTTGCTACTGATTTTTTGCCTCCCTTTTTAGTGGAGTCTTGTCTTAATTGATTAACTTCAGACAGTCTCTGTTTAGATGTCTGGTCTAAAAGTTACTTGCCTAGTGTTGGCTGGTTACCAAGATGCTCTGTAAATGATAGAAAGACAGGCACTATCTTAAAATGTGTGCCTAAGTTAGTTAAGGTAAATAGCCTTCTGGTGATGTGTATTTATGCCTGTTGGGAAGTCCCAGGTTATTATTTTAGACTAGATGCTTAACTTTGTGATGATAGAAAGGAGCAGAAATGAATCCAGGGCTTGTAGTCTCTCTGTGTCTCCTTTAACAGGCTGTAGACGTCATTAATGATTATCTGGTGTTTCACAGGATGTTGTGGTTGGTAAAGATGAAAGTGCCCAGAGATTTTATAAGTAACTAAGTTACGCAAAAGGGAAATGTGCCCCTGTGTAGGCAGAGGTGACCTAAATGAAGTGACGGTGGCTTCTTTCGAATGGGAAATTTAAAAAGAGGACTTTTATCCCCTTCCTAAATATCTAGCTTTATGAAATGTGTAAAGCCGAAAGCATAAGCAGCTTTTGTGGCAATCTTGGATGATCCATTTTCTGGTCCTCTACACTTGAAGTCTTTCACAGATGTACATACTTCTGTACATACACTGTCTGTCACAAATACTCTGCCTTCACACAGGTTTGGGAGTGAATAAATTCCTTCTTTTTTCTTTTTTTTTTTTTTCTTCTGTTCTTTTCCGTTCTCTGATGTGGGTGCTGGTTTTGGGGACTAAGAGGATAAATTTCAACATCTCTTGATTCTCTGATGGGTGATTTAGTTGCAGACAGACTCCAGATACCGCTTTCTTTAGTTTCTCTTTTTCTTTCTGTTCTTCTGTATGGGCGCATGGAAGGCTCTGAGGAGCTCTGTGCATGTTCTTGGGTTCCTTTGCTGAGGACTTCTCTCTGCGCTTTGGGCCTTTGGCTCATTTTACAGGTAGAAAAAGGTTAGCAATTGCTTTTGTTGTTGGACAAGGCATTGTGTATCAATAGAACAGATTGCTAGGCAGAAGTGCCACATTCTTCTGATGCTTTTTGCATTGTAATAGCCCTTCCTGTGAGGAAATCTCACACTCTAGTTTTCTGGAGTTTGTGAAAAAGATACTGATGTCTGTTTTTCTTGTGGGAGCATGGTCAAGTTCATTGTGCCCAGCTGTCAGGGGAGTTTCCCTGGCTGGAGCTAGCCACACGAGCAGCGGATGAGTTGCCCCATGGGACACCGAGCCCTTGGTGCACTCTGCACAGGGGTGGGAGTTGTGAGGCTCTCAGGCTTTATATTTGGTCTCCCTCAGCCCACCAAGGGAGCAATGAAGATACCCCACCAGGTAGTTTAGCTCAGTACCCACCACTGAAAGGAGTATGAAGGCATTACAGCATGGGTTGCCTCATGGGTTACTTGATTTTTACTTCTAGATCAGATTAATGTTGGTTTAGCAGAAACTGACCCACTAGAGCCAGATGCTGTATTCATTAACACCTCTGGGGAGCTGTTTGAAAACAAATTCAACAGTCTGTTTCTTTTAGTGTGAGATACAGTTTGTAAATTATGAATGGGTTTTTACTCACATTATCCACTTTCATCACAAAAATGATTTTGTTAAAAATTTCCTGATTGGCTATAGAAGCCATCAAAGACTTCAGAAGACACACAAAGCCTTATGTACTTGCACAGCTCTAACCCCAGCAAGCATGATTCATGGCTAATAGGAACTGCTGAAAACATTTTCCCACTCCTTTGGGCCTGCACTTAGTGAGGAAACTGGGGAGTAAAGACTTAAATGCTTTTCCCTGGAAGCCTGGTATGCTAGCTTTCAGTTGTGATAGCAGTGCATCACTTCCCAGCAGGCAGTTTGCACATGGTGCTGTCCCTGATCCCCTCAGCAGGACTGCCTTCCTCACCGTGAGCAGGAGATGTGGCGCTCCTGGTGGCACATCCCCACCATGTGCTGTGTGACGGGAAAAGCCTTTTCCCTTGTAGGTGCACATTGTGCTGGTGTTGCAAGAGCTGCCTTTAGGGAGGCTGGCAGATATGGCACTTGCACAGCTGAAGCCATGTGCAGTGCATGTGCCACATTTGTGGGTGTCTGACTGTCAGGTGTTTTGCACTTCTTCCTCCTCTAGGGAGCTGCCCCTTGCAAAACAAAACCCTGTGGCACACTGGGTGAGTTGACACTCGGGTGTGAGTTGGAGAAAGCCTGATGTTTTTTAACTTTTTAACTTGTTCTCCTTTGCATCTCACTCAGACCCACACACAAATTTACTTTGAGCTCCTTTTGTCATTAAAATTGCAGATGATGACCTGGTCTGATCTGAGACTGTGCACCTGTACCTCCACTATGTTTACCCGTTTCACTCCATTTCATTATAGCAGTGCTGAGTCTTTATCTGGGGCATGGAGCTGGTGGATGTGGACTCTGAGCCCTGAGATATGCTCCCATTTTTCTGACTGCATGCTCACAGATCTCACATTTTGGCATCTCTCCATAGATTGAAACCCTGTCTGGCTGACTGTGACCCTGTAATTGCATAAATCAACCCTAGCATTTGGCTTCTGATTGTCATTTTTTTGTGTTATTGTGTAATGTATTCTCAAAACTGTGATGTGTAAGGAAACAAGAGTTCCTGAAAGAGGATTTAGGTCAAGCTGAAAAAAACCTGCTGTAAATTGCATTGACTTTTCTTTAAATATATATAACTTTTTAAAGTCCTTCTTTAAATATGTAGTGACACTTTTTCTTCTTTAGCTCAAGGGTCACTGTCTCGTGTCGGCCAATGGTATGGGCTCCCTTGCCAGCATACAGAGGTTGCCAAATATTTCTTTCCACCTTACCAGGGTTGGCTTTCCACTGTGTCTGTAAGCAGGGCTTGACTATTGTATCCAGATGATGTTCGAGCTCCCTGCAGCTAGACACTGTTCACTGACTTCCTCTAACAAGCTTTGCTGGCTGGAATACTCTTAAGCCCTTCTTGCATTACTCAGGATGGGTCAGGGAAAGGCCATATGTTGGCACAGTTTTTGGTTTCCTGCTTATATATCTTCTCTGCTCGCTACCTTGTATATTGCTCAGCTTCTCTGCAATCTGAATTTAAAACTCTTCCTGGTTAGAACAATTGTGTTTTCTAGAAAAGAGTGTCTTAGGGAGAAAAATATGGAGCATTGAACCTCTGAAACTTTCTCCTGCTGAAAGTAGTTTGCAGGTTGTTCACAAGCTGTTATAAAATGGAAACTTAATCCTCCCTCCTGTGCTATTCTGTTAATTTCTTTAGTCTCTGATTCATGTTTTCAATGGCTAAACCTTAGGGATTTGAGTGAATAAAGCTTTACCGAAAAATTCACCATACAACTCAATAATAGACTCAGAAATATTCTCAATATATGGCAAAAAATCCAAAACAACAAAAATCAACAAAACACCCTAAAATAAACAAAACTATCTCCCCCCTCAAAAAAAGAAAAAAAAAAACCCAAAAAAACCACTCAAAAATCTTATAGGATATACTGTAAATTTATTTAATTGTAAATTGAAATAATTTCTAGGATCTATGTTTTCAAGATGTTATGTCTTGTCTCCAGTGTCAGTCACAGAAGTGGAATACAGCTTTTGCAGTGTAGACACCAGCTTCACTGGTTTTAATGGTCCAACATGAAAAATGGCCCAGTGTAATGATTTATTATGAGATTTGCATTCCATGTAGTTGAAACCTGCCTAGAAACCCAGCATGGTATCAGTGATAATTTATTGGATGCCAAGAGAGGATTTAATTGCATGTATTGACAGGATCTGGCTTCCAAGACAAACCAGTATTTGAAGCACCTTCCCCAGGTGGGCTAGGTAGGGTGCTCATCTGCCTCCTCTGGGCTTCTCAGACATTCAGACATTCAGGTGGCAGAGGGTCAAGCTGCCCTTTCTCAGTGCTCTGCTCACTAATGCAGGGGAAAAGCTTTGTCCCCTTTCTACAGCCACTCACATTTGTATGCGCTGTATGTGGTCAGTGAAGGCTTTAGCCCGTCTCGACTGGCTGCACAGAGCTGTGCACAGCCAAAATTCACATTTGTATGCGTCGGATTTCTCCTTACTGTCACTTCTTTTGAGCCCACATGTGATGTGACAGTAGAGAGGGGCAAGTGGGGACAAGCTTATTGCAGAGGGAAGCAAAGAGAAGAAGCTGGGAGTGATTTTGTGTGGAAAATTAAATTAAGCCCTAGTGAGGCAAGTGGAGCAGGGTCTTGTCCAAGGTGGAAGAAGGCATCTCCTCCTGCTCCCCTGATTCTGTGACACTTGGGAATCATGTTCTTTCCTAAGGACATTTTGAGCATGTTATGCAGGGTGGTCTTCCTTGTGAGCTTCAGTGGAAATGTCAGATGAGTTGCAGTGGGAAATGAATAGCCACAGAGGAGAGAGGGCTGCCCAGCTCCCTTTGCTAAAACTGACTGATCCTATTACAATGTTTATAGGGCGACAAAGCCCAGCATGACAGACAGTATTTAATTGCATAATTCCTTTGGGGGAAAAAAGAAGTGCTTCCAGTGCAGGTCCACTCCCCTGAAGGGACTGCAGATTAATGGCTGGGAAGCCTTAGCCGAACTCAGCCAGTGGGAAGTCATCTCTGGTCATTCAGGGATGCAGTCAAAGTCATTTCAGTTTTAATTGGATATGGCAATTCCTCTTCCTTTCCTAGACAGCATCAGAGGCTCCTGCTCTTGCAGCCTGGCTGTGTCGGTGTTTTGTGGTTGACAGAGAGAGCTGGCACTCAGACCCCAGTGTCATCAGCATGTGTGGAAACATTCCTGCTGCAAAGCCATGCCAGGCTGCCTGTGCCTGCTGTACTAATGTGATCACCCTTTTGTAATCCAGGTGTGTCCCAAACTCCTCCTGCTTCTCTATGGTGAGGTCTTTCCAGCCAGTTACAGCAACTGGAGGTGAATTTGTGTCTGTACAGGCCCTTCACAAAAGGGTTGGAGGTTGGTTTGCTGCCTTTGCTGTTTTGGCTCAGGAGACAGTGGAGTTCAGACTCTAACTGGTGTCACCAGCTGTTAATGTCCCACTGCATGCTTCCACACCTGAGTGAACGTGGTTTTCTTGGCAGAGGGGGCAAGGTCTGAGATGGAAAATGTTTGCAGTATGCAAGGGAAGCACCTGCAGCTGCCACCTTGGACAATCAAAGGCATGCTCTGCACTCTGGAGTTTTGACATCCTCTTGGGAGTAGTGGGGTGTGCAGGATTCACACCTATTAGATACCTGACCAAAAAAGCTTGTCCTGTTGTACTTCTGGAGAGCAGGGATAGCAGTGCCTCCACCTGTGCACAAGAGCATCTCTGTATAAAGCTGGCTGGAGATTAGCAGGACACAGCCCTAGCAGAGACTTTTTCTGTAACCACAGTCAATAAAATTAATTTTCTTTTTTAGGCAGAAACCACCAACATACATGCTTGAATATTCACTGTAGAGAAAGCAGTAACATTCTGATCTATTTTAGCTAGAGGGAATAAACTAGTCTGTCTAGCAATTAGAAAAGAAAGCTGAAAGGTTCTATGTTTTCATACAGTTAGAGGGAATTGGACAGCAGAGCTCTGTGCTTTGTTTCTGCAGCCACCCTCTGTCCTCTGTATGGGATCCTCTCCAAAAACCCTGTGCTTGGCAGGACAGCACAAGCAAGTGAATTTAAAAAAATCACAGAACTTTAAAATTTTGCCAAGCTAAGGTAGCAGCAACTTGGCTGTTTACATATCTGCATGGGAGTAGTCATTAATCACAGTGTGCATGAGGTTAATTTGCTTCCTCCTAGGAAGGGCTGTTTTCACACTAATAATTGCTCCCATATGAGAGCTGGAGGTGTGTTGCTCTGCTCATGTTACTGTGAAAGGATGCGCTGGAAAGCTGAGCCTATGGTGAATACTTGCTGTGAATTACAGGTCTTGCTTTGCATCCTTTTAGCTTTTTTCAGTGACCAGTGAAAATGTTTGAGTCTTTTTGGGAGAAAAAAAATCCTATTAGGTTACAGGTGTTAGTGACCTTCTACTTTTCTCTAGTCAATCCTTTCTTCACTTTCACTATCTTGTGTAGTGTTGTCATCTGTTTTCCTAGCTTTGTACAATAATGTCAGAAATCAGAAAGCCTTTCTTGCCTTCTTCCCTTCTTTGAAATAAATTTTTCATTGCCTACCCTCAGATTTTCTGGGCAGCTGACTCAACTAAGGACCAGATGTGGATGAATAAAGGCGTGTTGCAGCCCGATACTTTGTCTGGATGTGTTCACTGCTTGCAGTGCCTGGAAGGGTTATTTGCACAGCAGTGAAAACTCCTCAGTAACATAGTGAACACTGGGAATGCACACTGGAATACACACATACTGGGAATGCTGGCTTTCTGGAAATGAAGGGGTGCACTAGAGTATTTTCTGACACAGCAGCAGAAGAGCGAGAGATGAACTGGGATATGGCATCGCTTCCCTTCAGCACAATATTGTGAACAGGTGACCAGATTTCTGTGTTTTGTCAATTCTCTCTGTGGAAAGGACAATTTTATATGAGCCAAACCAAAGATGTCAACAACAGAAGCTATGAACCATACAGTTGGAGAACAAAATATTCTCTGTAGACTTAGGAGGGCTAGTTTTGTTGCAAACAAACAGCACAAATTTTTTCAAAAGGATAACCCGACTGGATGTGACTCAGAAGGGAACCATCCAAATTTCTGTGAAGCCCAGAAATTTTCCTTTCTGATGTCACTGAGCCAACTGAAACCTGCTGTGTTGTGAAAACACTGGCATCAGCACAGGCGTGTGCTTTGTTCACCCTTGAATACTGTGGCATTAAAAATAATTTTTGTAAAGGAAAGCCACGCCTATAGCATAACAGTATTGTTAAGGCTTGTCCAAGGTAAAGCAATTTGTATTGCTGTGATGACATTCCCTACAACTGGAAAACTCTGTCAAATGTGCTGCAGTAGTGCAAAACAGCTTGCAAGCAGTGAGGCTGTTCCAGCATGTTGCCACATTTTATGTCCTGTCAGGCCTCAAGGACAAATACACAGTTTAAAAAAAGCACTTTTGAAGCTAAACATATTTGTAGTGAACAAAAACCTCACTTAAGGAATCTAAATATGCAGGCAGCTTACAAAATTCATGCAGGATTTTTGCAGCACATACAAGAAATCTTTAAAGACTGAGCAATCTGTTGTCTCCTGGTACTCTGGAGTTTTTGGAGATGTGAGCAGCTTGCTACAGCCTCTGTTGCAGCACTCCCCAACCCTGGCAGCAGGACGCTTCCAGATCCAGTAAGTCACGTCTATTCCAAGGCAACAGTGCTGTGCCAAGGTACGTCAGCTGTATTTCCCTGTGGTAAAGACTCATCCAGCTACAGATAGATCACAAGATCTGTCTGACCTTGCCCATGCATTCTTAAATCATCCTTAAGAAAATAGGATGCCTGTGTGCAGATGCTTCCTCAAAGAAAGGAAAGGAAGGGGTACGTACGTTCTGTGTACGTCTTGTGCCGACAAGCCCTTGGAAGGTAAGGATGCAGTCAGTAGAACAGCTGAGGTGTCTCTGCCATGGGAAACTAACTTGGACTTGTTTGGGTGCTTCCCTTGCCTCCTGCCTCAGGGCAGATCCAGCTGTTGTGATGTCCTTGACAGAAACACATAGGAGTGTGGGACAATGCAGTGTTTGGTAGGACGTGCTTACTGCTGCAATAGAAACACCTCTTCAGCACATGCTGCTACTTGTAAAAAGTTTGCTTATAGGCTGAATAAACCTGGGAAACTAAAATACTCGTGATGAGGACAGCCTCTAGTGTAGGGTATGGTGATGTGAACATCTAGCATGTGCCTGGAGTTTGAGGCTGGCTGCTGGCCTCTGCTTTTGCCCTGGCTAGCGTGATGGAAGGGCCCTGAGGGGAGTCAGTGGTCTTGTCAAGAATGGTTCTGATGACAGTAATGCTTCATGACTGGCATCTGGAGGCAGGGTGAGACTCTCATTTCACCGAGGCTGCCACATTTTTGTCAGGCCTAACAACATGCAATTGGCCATGTCTGAGAAGAATTTGGGCTTGGAGGAGGAACACATTACTGCAGCAGTTCCTCTGAGCCAGCGAGTGCCCTGCGGTGCTGCAGTCGGACCAGGCTTACCTCCCGAGAAATCACAAATAGTTGTTTTGGCATCCCCCTCTTGCTGCACTGAGTCATGGGGGTGAGTCTCTGCGGGCAGTGAGTTGCCTGTGGAGAAATTATCCTTTCCCAGGATTGGCACTCTGTTCATTCCTAGTTAGGTGGGTAAATATTAACCCTTAGCTTAGTGCTCTGCAGGGCTTGTAGGGCTGAGTAGCATCTTTCCATGTGGGCCTATTGCTGCTGATGGGTATAACCACAGCCAGGTGGTGTTCCTGCCATGATTTTAGGGAGTGCTTTTGTCTCAGCACCCTCCTCATTTTTCTCTCTGGAAAATGCCCAGGGATTAATCTAGCCTAAAGCTGGTGTTTTCCCCTGCCTGCAAGGCACCCATTGTCAAGTGTGTGAAAGCAGGAAAACAAGAACCTGGCAGTTTTGCTGCACAAAAACTCTCTGCCCTCAGGCAGTCAAACCAACACTCCTACAGCTGAGGTTTGGTCTTTTCACTTTCAGCTGAAGTTAAGATATTCCAACAATCTTTGCAGAGCAGATATGGTGCTTTTATTTAAAGAAAAGAGTAAATAATGGCAAAATTGAATGGAAAAGCTAAATTGATGGTGTAATTTCTGCAGATGCAGAAAGGTTACTAATGAGGAAGAGGTTAAATAGATACATAAGATTACTGCTTTTGCCACTTGGGCAGTATCTGGAGAAATCGTGAAACCTCTTGACTCCTCTTTCCTCTGTCTTTGCAGTGTGAGGGTAATTGGCTTTGGCTTTGTCAAGTGCTTTGAGATCTGTGAGTGAACCATAAGTGACCAGTGGCAACTTTCAATAATACTGTGATTACCTATTAGTTATCCTTGTTCCTACAAAGGAATAATCTGATTCCCAGTGTCTTCTGTGGTGGGTGCAGGTACAAACTGAAGGGTCAAAAAGCTCATCTCCCAAATGTCCTAGGGAGCATATTTTTTTTGGTATATGGGAATTCCCAGTTCAAGTTTAAATAGACTAGTGTCATAAATGAAAGGGAAAATAAGAGGGTGGTTTTAATAAATTTCCCTCATTCCTAAGCAGCAACAAGCAGATGGATTTGGAATAACTCCTCGCCACATCAGACATGTGTGGCACCCTTCTGAAGCTGTTCAGGTGGATCCTCCCCAGTGGCCCGTGAGTGTGTGATCCTTGGCTGGATTCCAGAGCAAGGCTCTTGTCCAAATCCACCCACACACACTTGTGTTCAGGTGTCTGACTGGAAATGTCATCCAGACTGAAGCACATGGCAAATAATGCAGAGCTCCCAAGGAACTGTCTGTCCTGCCTGGAAGTTAGCCCTGGTGTAAGATGTCAGACATGATGTTTTATATACAGAGTTGTAGTAGTGTGGCTTAGTGTGGTCATGCTGGAATAAAGATGACCTATTGAAGTGAACAAAAAAAAACTATAACATGCTTTTAATCAGGAAAACCGTGTGTGTACTTGGGGGTGGGGATACTATATTTCTTAATGAATGGTTATGAAATTATAATGAACTCTGTGTAGATGGGGGATAAAAACCCAGAGAATTCCAGGATAACTTTTGGTCTGTACTTATTGAAGTGTCTTTTGGGCTGTTAAAACCCTGGGCTATATTAAATGATTTTAAATATGCAAGCTTGTTACTGTGAAGCCACTTGAGATATTGTACAATGTGGCTGCAGATATATGCAAATTAGCATAATTTCCATTTGACATATGCACTGTAATTATTGAAAGCTTTTTTCCATATTTATTTCTCATGTCTGCTGTAGTTAATTCACTATCTCCTTTTAACACTGGCAATTATAATTATTTGCCAAGAGCAAATCCTTGCTAACAAAAATCCAGTTTTCTTTAGCCTGCAGCTTTTCCTTTGAATTCATGATGAGGTACTGTTAATCAGAGGAACCAGTGCTGGCCTCTGAGTATCCAGCAGGGCAGGAAAACACTGTAGTCAGAAAAAGAAATGCAATTAATTAGCCTAAGCTTCTTTGTAGCATCCCAACCCAACACCTCCTGGGTTGCCATGTTTGAGTGAAGAGGTGCTCTGTGAGATCAGTTAGCATCTCAATAGAACTTAAATTGAAAACTGTCTGTGCCCACTGTGAGATTTCTCCTCACAAGTTCTTGCTCATTCTTCTCTTGTAGGGGCCACAGGTAGAAAATAGCAGATATTTGGGGAAAACAGTGTTATTGGGTTGAAAAATAAGCTTTGTAGGGTTGTTTTGCATAGGAATCTGAGCCAAATCTGTGACTGAAAAATAGAGCAGCTGAAGAGCTTTGGGATTCTAGCTGCATAGTGGTGTTCAGAAATAAAGCAATTCTTATTCTCTTGAAAATACCTCGTCCTTTGTGCCCTCCTTTTCCTTGGAAATCAGTGTGTTATGTGGCTTCTGAAAGGAGACACAGGTGCAAGTGCTGTCTAAGAATTGCTGACCTACTTTATAGGTGTTTTATTCTTCACTGAATCGGATATGTACCCACAACAGTATAGGTGGATAAAAATTACATTTCTTTCACCCACTGCGGCACAGGTCAAGTGCAGGAGAGCTCTACCCTTGAAGTTTCTACCCCTGGAATATTACTTCAGGTTCTGCTGGGGCTTCAGAGGGATGAGGTCCAAACATAGCTTTGCAGTGAGCTCAGAACAGCATAAGGTAAGGCAACCTGGGCTGCACTTCTGCCACAGCAGTAGGTGGGCGCAGTGAGAGGAACTGCCCATGTTGACTTGTCTTTCCAGCCCAGGTAACCAGGATGCAGATGGTGAAACAAAGTGTGCTATGAACAGGGGCTCATTTTCCATTGTGTGTTTGTGGAACACTTGGCACAAGAGGGTCCTGGGATTACAATGTAAATGCAACAAAATCAGGCATTGAGGCTGATGAAGTACATGGCAGATCAGGCTGCCATAATTAACTATATCCAGCATAATGAATATAATGTGTAAATGTTTCAGCGTTGATCTGTTTTCCAGCAGTTTTTCAGTGGTGGGGAAAGGTTCCCAGTGTCCTTCAGAGCAAGTGGAAAAGCATAATAAAATATGATTTCAGCTGCTACTGTGCCATAGCTGCGTCTTGTCTGGTGCACACTTATCCAGTGTGAGTGTGAATGGCATTTTCCAAAAACCCTTTTGGGAGGGTTAGTTTGCAGATTGACTGCAGGCAGGACAATCCGGCATCCAGGCAGATTGCACCCGATGAGTTACTGCTCTCTGAGTCAGCTGGTTGGGCTGCTGCTGAGTCCTTGGCTCTTGTGTAAGCTCTGCAGCCTGGGGAGTAATTAATCAGACCTCCATCATTCTTATGGACCCAGGGCTGGAGCCAGGGAAGCATGATGTCAGCGTCTCACACAGTCAGAATTGCTGATTCATTTGATTCATTCTCGCTGCTGCTTTTCAGAATGGGTTTATGGCTCCTCTTCAGCGGCACTTAGCGCTCACTGACAGGAATATAAAATACTACCCAAGAAAGTACACCAATTCTAAGATGACTGCCTTGAGGGGAGCACTTAATAATTTATTTAGAAGTTTCTCTAAGAACCTGAGAATCATAAAATACTGTTGGACAAGAAGTTAACAAAAGTACTGTTAGTTTAAACCCCCATTTGCTTGTCATCTCTTGACTGTTCTATTGATCACATTGCTTGAACAGCCAGACCAATGGCCAGTGTGACTGCTTTAATTCATGGGATTACAGCCCAAGTAAATTTGGCTTCAAGTTTGCTAAGGCCTGATGCCAGCTCCCTGGAAAACTCTGTTATTGGAATTCTCACAACTTCAGAGTGGGAGTGGGGCTGGACTGAAGGAACCCATCATGGTTATGGGTAGGGTAGAACTGCACTACTCAACACTGACTCTGAGAAGTGGGGGGTCCTCTGTAAGAATGTATTTTGGAATGAAAGGGTCCCAACAAAGGGATTTAATTTTGATCACAATTTTGATTTAGCTGGCTTGATTTTTCTTATATAGGTCAGGCTATCTTATTTCCTTAGCCTGTGTGTTCTATGGTCCTGATGTTGTTGACAAGACATAAAAACCATATCTGGTCCGGGCAGAGGACTAACTAACTAACAGAGGGCTGTGAAGAGGAAATCAGAAGCCATGAAGAATCCATGCCATGGGCTCACCTGTAAAGAGGCTTAAGCAAAGTGTTATGAGCTAGGCAGGTGGGAGAATATTGTCCTGCTGCAGATTCACTGTTTTGTGTATGGTTTTGTAGTCTCCCTGGTCCTGGGGAAGGGGCACACCAGAAATGAACAGATGGGGAAGGCAGCCTTGAACCCTCTGGGTGAGGTTGGGAAGGTTGGACCAACTCCCTGGTTTCGTCGTGACAGCTTTTGTAGCACAGCTTTTCCTCTCTGCTGCAGCCTTTCCTGAGGGCAGAGCAGTCATGCCAGCCTCTCCAGCTCTGCTGCTGCTGCCCCTCAGTGAACAGAGAGGGGACCTGATGACACAATGAGTAGGAAACCACTGACAGAACATTCCAAGATGCATTGTGAACCCAGTGTTTGTCCATTCCTGCCTTACATGCTGGAAAATCCAATTCCGCTGCCACGCACAGCCTTATGGGCTCTAGCAGGGTTTGCCTAGTGATTACAAATAGATGTTTTCTACTTTCATAGCTGTGTATGTGAAAGAGAAAATGTGACCACAGGGTGCACACAGGGACACACAGGGTGTTTGTACACTCACTACTGAATGAACGGAATGGCACTGCTCACCTCCACCTGCCATGTACTTGTCTCTGTGTGTGTGTGAAAGGGACTCTCCTGCTCCTTGGCGCGTGTCTGTGTCTATGTACTTCTGTACTGAAGTCAACATTTTGTTTGTGGTCACAGTCTTTAAATGAGCCCAGTTATGTTAGTGCATCCCAGTCCATAGCTGGGTGCTTTGGTATCTGTAGTCAATAAAGTATTTGGGAACATGAGTAATGATCTTAGAATTTATTTTAACCACTCATATCAGAAAATTAGTTCAAGTGCATGCTCCATTCATCCAGCACTGCAGGGGTGACACACATTTTCTTCAGCACAGCAGTCCTTCAGATTTCACTGGGCAGGAAAAGAAGTAGGAATACCCCAGCTGAAAATATTGCAGAGATAAGATTAGGAAAAACATTTGCAGTACGGTCTGGGCTAAGTGGGTAGTGAAGCTGATGCTTCATACAATCATTATGTAGAAGGGATCATACTGGAGACTTCAGTGCTTCTCCTGCAAAGAGATTGCATGGCTGGATGTTTACTGAAGAAAATCCTGAAGTGTAAAGTGCAGGGTTAGATGCTGCTCTGCATAGTGATGCCATGGGAGATGCAGATAGGGATCTGACACTATTACTTGTAGGGCCAATGTTTTTTTTTTTTTTCAGTGTCCCTGTCACTTGGCTGGTGAAATGTAATTTTTCAATGTTTATAAAGCTTCACGAATCCTGTACAAATGAGTGCATTAACTACTCACCAGCACTAGTCTGATGTTTATCTTTTGTCAGTTTTTTCTTTAGTACCAGATTACAGCTTGCTAGTTTTAATGGGGTAGAAAGGGTAGGCAAGAGAAATATAAAGAAAATTAACTCTAAGTAACAGCCATAAACTTCTCTGACTCTGGAAACATTAACGATTCTGTGATGGAAAAGCAAGCTGAAAGAAAATTGAACTGCCTGATTTCCTAATCCTCCCAAAGCCTTTATAACAGCTGGGCATTTAGTTGTTGTCAGCCAACACAAAAAAGAAACATATTTAAATAAAGATAACAATGCCTCAGGAGAATAGAGATTGATCATAGACTGTGATTGCTCTGTGACTTATTTTCTGAGGAAAACAAAGGTATTATAGTATACTGGACTGATGGCATGCATTTTGCTCTAGAAGTTGAATAAAGGAAATGAGAATAGTTGGAAGAAATAAATGACCATAGAGATTTTTACTGAGTTTTTAACTTAGTCCCAAAACAATTAAAATTCCCTTTAAGTCAGTGAGTGTTTGCTTGAATAAGGTCTAAGTAGAATGTCTGAAGGATTTTTTTCTCAGCCTATCTGAATGCTTTTGATTTTCTTTCTTGTACAGGAAAGTACTCAGCAGGGATGTGATCATGCTGTTTTGATGGGGATTTGAAGATAAAAAAATCAAACAGAAATTTGGGAAAGCCAGCATGGTTTGTCCCATATGCTTTTTCCCAAGCACATATGAGAGCATGGAAAGCATCCAAGTAGGGCTCAGGAAATATAAGTCTGAGCATGTTTCAGATGCCTGAACAGATAATCTCAAGCTGAGACCCCTGAAGCATTTCCCTGTGGTGTGCACAAGTAGTTGGTTTGTCAAGGTGTATTTGCACCTTCTCTAGATTTCCCAGCAGTTAAAGATTTTTAAGGAGTTAAAAAATTACTAATTACTTTTATTTGTTTCAAGCTCCAGTGCTGTTATTTGCATAAGTGCCTTCATAGAATAGATGAGAATGACATGCCAAGTGGTCTAAAAACAAGGAATCAAGCTCTAGCCTGTGTTAGGAAAGGGTTAGAGAATTTTGCTTTGCCTTGCAAAGTGTGCTGGCATACACGGGAATGCAGGTCTTGCTTGCTTGTCTTGCTCTTAAGCACATTGCCCATGGATTGAGTGATGCAGAAACTTTGTAATGCCAAATCAAAGGCCCCAACTTGCCAAAGTAACAGAATAAACACTCTGAAATTTGTAAGGCCTTACTAGGAAAGTTACCTTCAAGTAGCACATACAGTTTTTGCAGAAGAGGTTCTATATTGTGGAATCCTAGAATATCTCAAGTTGAAAGGGACCCATAAGGAACACTGAGTCCAAATCCCTGCTCCTTGCAGGACTACCTGAAACTTTCCTATGAAGCAAATGTGAGTCCAGTGTCAAGCATGGGAGAAATGCATCTATTTAAAATGCCATGAACACTGCTACAGCAACATTTATATCTGCTGTAATATATGCACAGACATGGCCCCAGTCCATAAGTCTAATGACTACCTCCGTGCAAATAAAATTAATGTGATATTTGTACATAATGAAAATTGATATCATCATTACAGTCTTCTCTCATTCTGATTAACTGTCCTGGTTCTGCTTAGGTGGCACTTCCTTACCTGCAGGCATAATTATAATCTTTTTGGAGTCAGCAGGGGTATTTTCCCAGCCTGGGCACCACACCTCAGGAGCTATTTACAAAAGAACCCAGCATAGCTTTTTTTTTCTTTCCTTTTTTCTATTTCAAGACAAAGCAGTTCCTTGTTTTTCTGTTTGTTTGAAGGGGTTTACAGACCACTAACCCTGCTGCAATCACTGTTGTGAGCTCCCAGCTCATGGTAACCCTCTTACCTCTTGAGCCTGACTGTGGCACTGCACATGTGAGCTGCGTGTGCCTCGTTAGCTGAGTGACACCTAAACTGTCCCTGGAGATGATGCTCGTATGTCACCAGCAGCAAGGTGCCCTTGCAGGTTTTCATCTCATCATGCATACAGTTGCTTAAGTGAAGTTTGGTTTAGCCTATGATTACAGGGCAGCCAAGGCAGAGATGCTCACAAACAGCTTTTCTTAGCCAGTGTATTTGAATGTTTAAGTTTTATTTTCAAAGGAGTTGGTCAAAAAAATAAGTTATATCAGTGAGGATAAACCAGCCTAAAACTGGAATCGGTGTGATGGACCAGAGCCATAAATGGACTGAGGCCCTGGCTTTAGGGGTGTACAGTTCAGGTATGTATGTTTTACTGTAAAGATATTACTCATCTAATATTTGTGAAGTGCCATTTGTCCCAGTTGATTGTAAAATTTAACAGTGCATATGTTCTTTACCTTGGTAATATTATGATGCAGAGGAAGAGGTGTAGGGTTTGTAAAATCTCTGTAAGCCATTGGTTTGCTGGGGCCAAATGAGCTGTTGCTCATCAGCAGGGCAGTGTATTACTGTCTGTGTGCATTCACTGTCTGTTCCAGTTGCAAAGGAAAACATGTTCCTTCAGTCACTGTTATTTTCCTTCACACTTACAGCAGACTAGGAATACACACATGGCCTGTTAATACAAATCACATCGTGAGCTGTGATTCACTATGTTGTAGTAAATTGATGTTTTGCAGCAGATACGCATATCTGTGATTAACAAAGATTGTCTTGGCCAATGTTAGAGCTGTTGACTAAAGCAAATCTTGTTAGGCATTCATCATCCCGATTTATTTCCTTGTCAAAAGTTTTCTTAAATAAGGTTTCTTCGAAGAAATATTGTCAAGCCATCAATTTTCCTTGGCAGATGTACTGATTGAAATAAATGTATTGTTTCATGCCACTCAAGAATTGAATGACAGATCATGCACCGAATACAATAAATGTAACTATTGTTTTTATTGTTACTATGATCATTACTGTATCACAAGATCGATGGCAGCAGCAACATCTCATAAGAGCAGAGACACACCTACATATTAATAAAAATCCTCCTCCCATGTGAAAAAGTTTTCAAATCATCTGAGTGATTGGTTTTTTGAGATGGCCCAGACATCATTCCACATTGCCCAGAATGGAGCAGCCTTTTATCCAGTTTTCCACTCTTCCTGCATATCTATTATTTTATGAGGGATTCAAAAGCTTTTAGCCACTGTGCAGTATGTGATTCACACATCTCCACATATAATTAATCAGAAAATAGTATCAGCCCCATAAAATAGCCTGTTCCAGTATTGCATTTCTCTAGGCTAATGTACTGTTGGGCAACAGCTTAATTCATACACATATATTTTAACACAGATACTTTTTCTTAATAGTCCCTCCATCCTATTCAGTCTCCGGGTAGAAAAGGGTGCTGATTTTGTCTGGAATCTATTTCTTTCTCCTCCATTGTTTCTTTCTTTTGCAGAAAAGATGCTATCAGGGCTTACAAAAAATTGGACTGAAGGTGATCCTTTTAGGATGAGCCTCCAAACAGTGGGGATGTTTCTGGATACCATTAGGGCTGGCTGTGCAGCTCCTGGAGTAGCAGGAGCACCTCTGGGTTTTTGCAACGCCTCTTGCAGTGCCTTTCTTTCCACCTTGGGAGTGTTTTTACTTCCAGCTCCCTCTCCTTTCCCTATCCTCGTTTTCACAGCCACCTTCCTGCTTTTATCTGCTGGACTTCTGCTGATGCTTGCTCATCTGGAGTGACTCAGGTGGCTGCCTTGGATTCTCTAGGGAGCCCCAGGAGGGAAGGAGGACTATGGACTTCACCTGGGTCCTTCTGATGCCATTTTGCCAGTCCCTGTCCACTGCTCCAATATGCAGATGAGCTTTGTATTAATGAGCACAATATCCCTCCTGTCCTTACAGCAGTTTTGTGTCAACAGAGCCAAATGAAGGCAGCATTTTGCAGAGATGCCTGTTTGGAAGCTGTGCCTGGGGGTCAGGACGTTGGCTGCTCCTGAAAGACAGGGACCAAGGTAACCTTGTAGTCATCAACTGCAGCTAAGGGAGGAAGGATTTGCAGAGCTGTAGTAAAGAGAGGGTACTGCTCACCAAATAATACTGCAGTGATTGAAGAGCAGATCAGAGAATTGTGATTTATAGTGCCAATGGTTTATGGCTCGCTGTGCATGTAGCATGCTAAACTGGCTGTATCATTGCTTATTTTGAGCCACCTCAGCTATCAAAACTTAAAATGATTGGCTGTATAAGCTTCTGGTTTTGAATTCCATATCTGTGTACAATTTCCAAAGAGATGATCCCAGTTTTATGTGTCTCTCAGATCTGCTAGAAATATCAAATAGTACCAAATGGTTGGCTCTAGCTTCATACAAAAGAGACCATGACTGTGGTTATCATGAAGACACTTTTGAAACAGAAAAAATAATGTCACCTTCTTTTAGGTCTGTGTGTCTCCTTTGTAGTCAATGGTTTAGCATGGTTACAGCTCAGATGTCTTAAAACAGTCTTCTGGGTTTTCCAGGGAGTGATGAACTTGGAAAGAAAAGAGAACTTCATTATTAGCCTCTGATTTTCTTCAGACTGTTTAAATATTGGAATGAGTTGATAAGATTACTGAGAAAGTTTTTTACAGGTCCTGGCAAAATTAAGCCGCCAAATGTTGTATTTTTTGCAAGTTCCAAATAAAGGGATAGAAGGGAATGGTTCAAATAACTGTGAGGATTTCCAAGGTCATTGTTACGTAACATAGACATCTCTCCCTACTGATAGACAGTTTGTATCAAAGATCAGTTTTGCTGTAGGGAGCCACAGGCTGGCTCCAGGTGCCTTATGTAGTTTCTTAGATGGTTTCTGTGCACAGTCCCAGAGTTGACAATGTGTATACATATGTGCAGAAGAACAAACTGCTGGGTATCAATTATTTAAATAAGAAGTAGTGTATTTTGATTTAGGTCATTTATTTTTCATAAACTCCCAGGCAAAGGTCTTCCTCTGATTGTGTATAGTATCCAAAGGCAGCAAGAGCAGCTGCAATGGTGAAAATCTGAGAAGAAAAACCTGTCCATATTTATTTTTTGTATGTTTATTAATGATAATGTGGATTGTTACCATTTGGAATATAAATTTGTATTAGTCTCTTTTTGGGGTTTTTTTAAGTGTTTGAAAAACATACTATAATAAGTTTAAGTCATCAATTTGAAATAACCTGATAAGCGTGCTCTTTTCACCACTCCAGTATTTTCTGAAACCCTCAGACTGTCCTTTGAATGTTGACAGTTCCTCGTTGCTTTTATAATGATTTTATTGCTTTTTTTTTTCTGCTGACAAATTTAATTCAGTTCACCAAAACCTTATTTTTTATTTTCCTCTGTCTCACTTCCCCATTCAGACAAAGAGCAATAGGTAGAAATTGCTAACTAATGAATCTTTCTGGTGCCAGTGAAGGATTTGATTATATGCCCAGACTTCAAATAGAGCCCTTTTTGATTTTCTTGTGAATAGGAGGAAGAGAAAATATTGTATTGGGGCCTCATATTTTAATCAGAACAGATAGAGGACTAGTCTTACTTCAGTTCAGAGACAGATGCTTGTTTTTTAAATTAGTTGGAGGTTTTTTTATGTGAAAATATTTCTCTCCTTATTTGAAACAATCAAAGCAGATGGGGAAAAAAGCTGACGTTGAAGGTTTCAGAATTGATGATGCCTGTGCTGGTTACAGCCGTTCTACCTCCCCTGCGCTGTGAGCCCAGGAGTTCTGCTTGTTTTCAGCTGTGCAGCACAGGGATGATACAGGGACAAAGAAACTTGGGCTGCTAGTAGCCAAAGAGCTTAAAAGGAGCTTCATCTGTAAAATGAAAATATGCAAATTCCAGGAAATGCAGAGTAGTTAAATTCTTACTGTAGCTCCTCACTTTTTCCCTGCACTTACATGGGAAAAAATGTAAATACTACTACCCTGGACTGTATCTACTCACCTCTCACTTCTGGGCTTATATCCAATTCACAAGGACTTCCTTTTTTTAAAATGAAGACTGAGGATTGCAAATAAATCACATGGCTTCCTGACAGAATTAAATACTGTTTGGTGGGTGAAAAGCCATTAGAGCATGGTTATGATTTGACTTTCCAACATAAAGTGCTAGAGAGATCTTCACTTGAATGGCAGCACCAATGACAGCACAATTTTTTTCTAATTGCTTGGCTACTTCTATAGAGTTGGTTAGACATCTGCTTCTTCAGAGAAGATCACTGTTCTTCAATAACCTTCTTTAAAAAATACAGACTGGTACTAAAGGTGTTAAGGTTTGGCTTGGGGGTTGCACTTTATGAGCCTTGGTAGGAGATGCGTTCAGCTGAGTCCACCTTCAGCTTTGGACTTGGGCTGGCCCGGAGTGAGTCTTCCCCAGTGCTGGCACCACTCTCTGTCTAGAGCAGAGCCAAGCAGGGAGGCCGGAGTGGAGCCCTCAAAAAGACTGGTATGTATTTAAAATATTTGTCTTCATCATTTTACCTGAGAAGTCAAGAAATCAATGCTCATAAGTTGCCTGGTTGAGAACTGTAACAGCACTGTATACCAGATTTCTTGATGCAGGTGAAAGGGGTGTGTGTTCTTTCATCGGATGAGATTTATCCAACTGTGTTGCTTATCAGCATGGACAGATATATTTCACTTTCCTGCTGAAACAAGCTAGCTGCATTTCCCTGCTTTTATGTAACTAATGAAGTTTTTGCTGTCAATTGTGATGCGATTTTCAAAGACATGTGAAATAGCAAAACACGCTGGTAGAATGACAAACAGTAACAATTTCTTAGAGTAACTCCTTTCTTAGAGTCTTGTCTAAAAGTGGAGAGGATTAGACCACAGACCCAGACTAGAGGAGAAAAGGGTCAGTTCCCAGAGAAGCCCCCTGCAGCACCTGCAGTCAGAGCATGCCAATGTCTTTCCATGAGACTTAGTGTTGGGAAGGGAGATTTTCCTTGCACACTGCTCTCTGCTCTGCCTGATGCTGCTATAGAGAATGGTTCAAAGGGAAGGTGCCTTTTCTTCCTTCCCCTTTTGAGAAGGGAGTGGAGGGAAGAGAGCAGAAAAATGGTGTTTTGATCCGCTTTTTTCTCATTCTGGTTGCATAAACACACAAGAGTATGGCTCTAAATTAAATTAAGCAAATCTTTCATGTTCTCTCCCTACTTCCAGAAAGCCAATGTGGCTGCTTGCAGATTTGCAGCTATGGAGGAGACAAAGATCTGTAGTGCACACAGACTCAAGTGCTGAGCAGTGTTATGCTGAAAGAACTGCACAAGCTTTAATAGCATATAAAAGCTTTTTGGGCATCGAGCAAAAATCTGTTTAAATCCCTGACAGGGATGAGAGAACAGCACATATTATCAGCATATGCACAGAGACAGAAAGTCTCTCAGAACATTTGCATTTTTGATTTTCTGAAATTAGAAAGTTTCAGCCTTTCCAAAAAGATTGAAACAGTGGAAGGAGTAATTTTAAGACTTCAATTTCTCCCTGTCCCCATATAAATATTTAGGGCTCTTCCCTTTCCTCTGCACATGTGCCTGAGTTACACTGATGCCAATGGCAATTTTCTTTAATGTATGGAATGTAAAAACCCATATGCTTCTCTTTCATATTAATAATCATAATTTCATACTCAGATGTTGACAATCCCAAGTATTCCTTGCCCCACACGGTGCAGGACTGACCCCCACCATGCATGGCATGGAACACTCAGCAAAAAGATTGTCCCCAGGCTGCAGTTCCTCATGAACACAGATCCTTTTCCTAGCAAGCACATGTGTAGAGCTGCATACACAGTGCCTGGACAGACCTCAGATAAAATGTGGCAGGCATCTGTGAGGCAGAATGATGCAAGCTGAACTGGAACAGAATGTGATTCTTTTGTGGATCAGTGGTGAGCAGGTCAGATAATGAGGTAGCATATATTGATTCTTTGGGGGGAAAATTGCTGTGTCAGAAAGGTTTGACTCTAGGGATGTTAGGTCTAAGATTTCCCTTATTTTGATAACTAATTTGCCAGACTAAAATCTCTATGCCAAGAATCTGTGTAACTCAAGGACTATTACATTAGTGATTTGTATCAAGTGGCATAGCTGGACTACCAGTTTGAGGATGTAGGGCAGGTGGATGAATGCTTTCTCCAGTATCAAACAGATGCAGCAAAAAATTATTCAGGGGCAGGAAAAGAAGTGCCATTAGTTGACATTATTGAAAATGTCAACTCAGGCACCATCTGTGAAAATGAGAGAGAAAAGTAAGAAGAGAAGACCATGGCCACTGAATAGTAGATTCTTGCCTAATTTAAGAGAAAAATGGGTATGTCTCTACTTACCTGATTAAGGAAAACGTAAATAGGAGTGAGTTGAAGAAAGATCTTTCCCTTCTTCTCTGTTAACTGGATATGACTGCCACTTCAGCAACGACAGCCCTCCCTCCCTCCAGTTTCAGCTACTCAAATAGCAGCAGACAAAGACTGGGAATAGGCAGTGTGGATAAGCTGGTTATTGAATGTTTGGACTGTGCCCCCCTTCTTCCAGTCAGGCTGTTAAATATTCATGTAAGTGGGCTCAGATAGATCCCTACCATCTGTCTATATTTATATGACTTCATCCAAACAGCTCCAAAACATGTGAAATTTTATACTCTTCAAAGAAAAAGGGACTTTTTTAATTACCTGAAGGGAAGAGGAATGAAAATACAATGTGATTTAGCAAGTAACCACATTTTTTCATCTGGACTCCATCAGCAAGGACCCAAATTCAGCTCTTTTAAGTGCCAGGCCCAGCTGTAGCCCAAGGCTCTCCAGGCAAAAGTCTTACTTAGTGTCATAGTTTATATCCAAAGTGTTCCACAGCTCACCTAATATTGATCATTAAGCATAAAAAAAGTCTGTATGCAACTAAGAAGGAAACTGGAGATTCTGTCACTATATGTGTGTATGGGTACAGAATGAAAGTATTTGAGGAGGAGAAATCAGTAATGAGCCCATTATTTAGTTTGCAGTGCATTCAGTTGCACACCTTGATGACCAGATAAAAGGGGACTGTCATGCAAGCTTCAGTAAACAGTGTGTGCCATATGGACAATTCCATGAGGGAACAGATTGTCACAGCTACATTTGACCTGTTTTAGAGCAATCCTGACTCTCCTTTGGCACCATGGATGCGCTGCTGACATTTCAGCAGAGCTGCCTCAAAAACACTTGAGTGCCGTTGTCAGAATAGTGGGCGTTTTATAAGTGAGAAGTAATTTCTTCATTTTAAATTAAGCAGCAAGCCCAGTACTTTTCTCCTCAGAGCCTCTTAAAACAATCTGAGCAGGAAAGAGGAAGAGACAAGAGTACTGAAAAGCCAGGGTTTTCAGTGTACCTGTGTTAAGTTACTGAATACATGCACTTGTGTTATCCATACCCTTCAGGGATTTGAATCTGAACCTCAGATTCAGCTCACAGAAGCCCCTGCATAAACAGGTTGTCATAGAAGAGGTGTCTGTGAGATGGCTGAGGTGGGTGATTGGTTTCATATCTGCTCCCAGAAGGGAGCTTACTTTTTTATTTTCAGGCTCTCACCTTTGAGCTCCTTTTAGACAGGAGTGCTTTTTGAAAATAAAAAGGAGCACATTTTCATTGTGGTGCTTAAGAAATTTTTACATGTATTTTGGAAGCATTGCTGGAGTGGGTCTCTGTGCCTTGAAAACATTTCAGTATGGTGTTATTCTTTTAAGGTCTTTCTCCTTTCCTTGGTCTTTAAGAATAGCCTTGAGGCTTTCAGCTTACTCCATTGATAAAACTTTATTGATGATTTTTTTTTTCACTGTTTCAGGCATTGGGAAAAACGTCATCTGTGACCGAACGGCGACTCCCCTGGATGCCTTTAGGATGATGACTGCGGCTCATTATTACCCAAAGCTCATGAGTATCATGGGGAACGTTTTGCGCTTCCTGCCTGCTTTCGTGAAGATGAAGCAGCTGATCCAGGAGGGTTATGTGGGGGAGCTGCTGGTGTGCGAGGTGCAGGTCCACAGCGGGAGCCTGCTGGGCAAGAAATACAACTGGAGCTGTGATGACCTGATGGGAGGCGGAGGCTTGCACTCAGTCGGCACCTACATCATCGACCTGCTGACCTTCCTCACCAGCCAGAAGGCCGTGAAGGTGCATGGGTTGCTCAAGACCTTCGTGAAGCAGACAGACCACATCAAGGGCATCCGACAGATCACCAGCGACGACTTCTGTACATTTCAGATGGTCCTGGAAGGGGGCGTGTGCTGCACCGTGACGCTCAACTTCAACATCCCGGGGGAGTTCAAACAGGACATCATCGTGGTGGGCTCGGCAGGACGGCTCATTGTGATGGGCACTGATCTCTACGGACAGAGCAACAGTTCTCCTCAGCGGGAGCTCCTGTTGAAGGACTCCACGCCAGTCAGCAACTCCTTGCTTCCAGAGAAAGCCTTCAGTGACATCCCATCCCCCTACCTGCGGGGCACCATTAAGATGGTCCAGGCTGTCCGGCAGGCCTTTGAGGACCAGGACGACAGGAGGACCTGGGATGGGAGGCCCCTTACGATGGCTGCCACTTTTGACGACTGTCTGTATGCTCTGTGTGTGGTGGACACCATTAAAAAGTCAAACCAGCTGGGGGAGTGGCAGAACATTTCAATCATGACTGAGGAACCAGAACTGAGCCCGGCATACTTGATCAGCGAAGCCATGCGGAAGAGCAGGATGTCTCTGTACTGCTAGCTCCTTGGAGCTACTAGGAATGAATAGGAAACAGACAGCTCTTGAAGGAGATGGTAATTCAGCCCCTGTGAAGGGCTTGGGTGTCTTAGCTGAGGATTACAGGAGAAGGAAATACAGTGTCTGCATCAATTAAATCTGTTGGCACCTAAATGCCAAACTGATATGGTCCTTTGAAATGCCCAAAACAGACAGGAGACGTAAGAGCTGATAAACTTAACTGTTTTAATAACAGTAGCTGGCTGATTGCAGAGATATATCATGGACTCGTCCCCTGCTTGCAGGTGCTTTAGATTATCCAATTGTGTTTACTGTGAAAGGTTGGGAAGATCCTTTTAGATTTTCCTTGCCTACCAGAGGGCTGTGAAGGTACTGTCATGTCGTTAAATTTTCTGTAGTGTCTGACATGAATGGTTCCCACCATGACAGCTGACACCACCATGCTGTATTACTACACCTCCAACCAACACACAGAATAACAGGACTTGATGTGAAAGTGTTGCAGGATTCAGAAAATCTTGGCAGCTCACTTTTCATGCAGCCTTTTAGGAGCTTCTCTGTGTTGGTTTAGTAGTTGTTTTTTGTTTTGTTTGGTTTTGGTTTTTGGGTTTTTTTTTTTGTTTGCTTGTTTGTTTGTTTTTTTTTTGTTTTTTGGTTTTTTTTTCCAAAGCACAATTAAATAGGAAAATGTATGGCTTTTAAAACAAAGCAGTCCTCAACCACAGTGCATATGCCCAGGTATTTGGGGAGGGAGGGTCTTCTGTAAGCTTCTGGTAAGTGTAAGTGTTATGGGTTTTCTGATTAAAATGGGTGGTGGAAAACCTTCATGGATGGCAGGTGGCACAACACAGTAATGATAATGGGGTTAATTATACAGCCGAACTCAGGCTACTCTTACAAAGATTTGCACAAAATTTCCTGTGTTTGGGACTGACTTTTGAGTGACTTCACCATGCATTTTGGTTTTAGGTGGGAAACAGTAAGAATATAAACCAAGACCATACGATGTTTAGATGAGCAATGTTCTTTTAAACCACTGTGAACTCACACTTGAGAGATGCACACCAACAAGTAATTTCACATCCTTCAACCCAGAAATGCTCATCTCCACCAAGTGGTGAGTGAAAAACAAAAGGGATGAAAAAATTTCTCATCTATTTACAATATAAAAAAATTGCATAGGACCCCCAGCCTTCTCACCTCCTTAAAGTGGCCAGCTACTGTTACTGTATTAATCATTCCCTGTCACCAGTGCAGGGATGGATGAACTCTTTTGCTGTGTTTGTCCTGTTCTTGTTTTTAATATTTTAGACTGCAGTCTTGAAATAATTATTCTTTTGAGAATATCTTCTTGAAAGAATATAGTGAAAGGCACATGATTTATCCCAGTAAACAGGGATACTGTTTTTCTGTGTAAAGCTGCTCCAGTGTTGATGTGTTTACAGTGCTAGGTCTTCAGATGGTAAAAAAGTAGAACACAAGCATAATAGCACTAAATCATATTAAACTTGAGAAAAACCTTTTCAGGCTTTTTTGTTAATTTTGACTAGGGGAAGTAAGATAACATTGGGATGAGCAGTAAATCTAAAGAGAAAATACGTTTTTGAACAGGAGGGCAACAATAGTGTTGTTCATGTTATCTGGCTTTAGTCAGCTCAGAGACAGATGTCTTGTTCTGATCAGCAAGAACACTGCAGTCAATACAGAGAGAACTCTCCAAAGGCTGACTCATTTCACTCTAGGATTAATACAGAAAGAGGTGCCCACTGGAAATGCCTGTCTTTCTCCTTTGCAGAGAATTTTGGCTTCTGAATTTTGATGTGGCTGAAGTTAGGAAACTTGACTCCCAGCCCAAAATTATTCATGTGTACTTAATATTTCAAGAACATATATATGACCTTTCGTTAAATAGTCTCCAAAGTGTTGTAGTGTGACTGATGAAGGAATAATGTAATACTGCAAAACCGCACCCTAGGGGAGAATTGTTTCTATCCATGTTGTTCTGCCAGGTCCAGCAACTCTCTCTGGGGCTGTTTCTGCTAAAACCTAGGGTAAGGCTTCATTATTCCTTCTTGGAAGCAGCCCTTGACAAGTTTGGTTGTTTTTCTTTAAAATGGGTTTCTCTGAGAGTTCCAGATATAGTATCTGTACCAACAGGAATCTCCCATTGCAACTGTCAAGGTATATAGCATGCTATCCAGTTCCTGCCCTGAAAAGTAAGTAACACAGAAGAGAGGATTTGATCAAGAAATCATCTGTCTCCTGAAAATAGAATTACCCTTAAGGGGATCAAGAAAGTTTTCATACAGTGAAGCAAAACCCATTTACTGAAAAGAGTGGCTAGTTCAAGTTATGAATGCAAGCCTGGTGGATAATTAACCATGCCTAGTTAAACATCATCCCAAAGTGGAATCAAACATGGATCAAAATGTTTGTGAATCTTGCTTCTCAGTAGTTTGGTGATTGTGCTGGACTTGCTGTTCATGTCTTTGCCCTTCTTTATGGTTCACAAATGTTGGCCGTGTTTTCTTCTTTGCCCTATCTTTCTGGGTTTTGTGATGCCAGTTAGAATCCTTTGCCCTGCCCCTGCAGTGAACAGGTGAGACACAGTAAGGATAGTACTACTGAGCTCAAACTTTCTGCCCCAGACACAAGGTTTAGGTGACAGGCATCATCTATCCTCTGTGCAGACCTACTGATGCAGCAGAAAGAAATTCCAATGCTTTGGTTACACAGACATCTGATGCTGCTGTTTCTACTGTCTTGCAAATGGGTCAAATCTTGTACAGCTCCCTGTGCTAGCCCAGAGAGAGCAGGGACAGGGTGGGTGGGACCTCCTCTTCTAATGGTAACAGAGATGCTACTTCTATGCTACCTAACTGGGATGACAGCAGGAGCTGCATGCATTCAGGATTGTATGGCAGTTTTTTCATTCTCTAAGGAGGTGAAGGTGCTGCAGTGTCAACTGTAAACATACTAAACTTCCACCTGGCTTGAAGGAGGAAAGAATTAGTGTACTTATTGAATGTGTATTGTTATTCTGACAAATAATTTCTTTAGAGTCTGGGATTTTTCTTGGCAGCATCCAGCCCTCTGCTCCTTTAGTACAGTTGAAAGTACATTAAATTTGCCCTAAGTAGCCTATGGAGTTCAAGTTTGGTTTAGGAATTTGGGCAGCAGATAGCAGAGATGTACTTGATTGAACTCAGAAGTGGTACCATCCCAGGAAACGTGTATTTGGAATTGCACTTTTAATGCTGTGCCACAAGGTTTAAGATGAATGCTGCTAAATGGATGCAGGTTTAGGAGCCTAACTGCAGCTACTGCTGGAGTTTACAGTAGTCCCCAAATGCACTTGTTCATACACTAGATAAGAAATTTCATTCCCCTTTCCCAGGGCTGCTGTTGGAGAGGCTCTTCCCTTTGCCATCAACCTGTGCACTTAGGATACTAATCGTTACAGTCTGTTGCCAAAGACAGAAGGAGCCAAAGGATGAGCTTTGCTGCTCTGCAGGGCTCTGTTCCAGTGCTGAGACAGTCAGCTGGGAGAGGGGGTCTTATTTCCCATTGGAATTACATTGGGATTCTTACCAGGGGTAGGACAACCCTGTGCTGTGTGACAGCAGGGCACAACTGAGCTCCGTAAATGTGCCCAAAGGGAGGGTGGTGATTGCAGCAGGGAGCAGCAGGAAGGTGTCTGCAGGCTGGTACCTCTGTGCCTGCCCTGCAGGGAGAATATGCTGGCGGTGTGGAGGGTGAGGGCTGCACTTCCTGAGGGTGACAGCAACTGCCCTGCTCCACGTCAGTGTGTGGGAGCCTGCGAATGGACCCTGCCCTTGGGGAAGCAGAATCTGTCCCATACTCCTGCTGGATATGCACATCCTCAGTGCTGATCTCAGTGGAGTCCTACATGGAAATATATGAACTCTGTAAGAGCTTGTGGTTTCCTACATCTAGTACCATGCATGTGTTAAATCCGTAGTACTTCAGCTGTGTAGTTAGAAAATACCAAGTAGAATTGATGGGTTGTTACCATGCAGCCAGCACTGCAGAGAATCAGGCCACACCTTGATCAGTTTTGGCTCAGGATGGGCTGCTCTGGAGCTCATCCTCTGCATTGGCTGGAAGCAAAAGAAGTCCCTGCCCAGCCAGCATCGGGCAATCAGAGGCACTATCCACTTTGTAGTGTTCCCTTCTTTTCCATAACTTTCAAAAAAGTGACTGTACAAGTGAACAGCTGTCCTGGAAGTTCAGCCATTCAAAAAAAGGAGGCTTTTCTGCTGCATGTGGTCACAGCACAAGGGCAGTCCAATTTCTTTTTTAGTTTTGTGTCCATACAAATGTGGAATAGACCCAGACAGCTGAAAATTACTTGCTTATCTACCAAGAAAAGGCATATTTTATATGCTGGGTAAAGGTAAACATAGTAGCTTGATGTTGTTCTTGCAACAATTCAGAAATGAGCGATAACAGAACTTTTTGTTGCTGGGAATTTTTGTATTTGAGTTTTATTTATGTCCTTCAGCATAAAATATCACTGATTATGAAGTCTATTCACTGCTCAGCTCTGTATTTACAAGCCAGAGTTCTGTCTTTGTGCAGATACTCCACACTGGTTTGGTGTTCCAGTGGCCCAGTGATGTACCCTTAGTATGTATGAAACTCAGCACTGGACTTTTAACCTCTGCAGAGATCTCTGGGTATCTGGAGCTAATTGTGAAATGGCAGGATTATTCAGGACAGCAGTTTTTGTTGTTGTTGAAGTTGTACTTGTGGGGAGCAAAGTTTGTAAATTTTAGAGGTGAAGTGTGATTGAATAATATTTGGCAGTCTTATCTGCTTTAAAATTTACTCTTTCTTGAGCTGCTGGGTGAAGTCTGTCCAATAAAAATAATTTCCCCTTAACTGCCCACTTCCATTTGCTCATGAAAAGAAGAAATTTTTAAGTAAATGGGACTACACATACTGCTGCATTCATGAACTGATGTCAAAACCTCATGACTTAATGAGTGTATGAAGCCACAATCCAAACAAGTAATGTCTTTTTTGAAGCTGCCAGATCGAGGCCTTGGGGTTGGGGAAAGAAGGGTATCAGCACAGGTCAGACTGAAATAGCTTTTATTCAGCATTTGAATAAAATGAATAAACAGAATGGTTATGGTCAATCCAAAACTGATCCCATATTTGTATAAGGCTATTTATTTGTATTTTTTTATTTTGGGATTGAGTTCCATTTTTAAAGAATGTTGTTTTGAAAGTAAATGTTTTAAAAATATTTTATTATGTTTTGGCATGTGTGAAATTAATTGTTTGGGGCTGGGTGTGGGTTTTTTTTTGTTTGTTTTTGGGGTTTTTTTGTGGTTTTTGTTTGTTTGGGGGTTTTTTAATCCATACTTTTAAAATCTCATCAATTTGATTTAAGGTTGTTCAGTGAATTCAGCTGCCCTTGGGCAGGTTCAGCTCTGAACCTGGACCCTCACAGTATTTTACAGTGACGCCATTTTTCACATCTGAATTTGGCCTTCTGAGTTTCCTTTGTGTCTTCTTGTGGCAGTGGGAAAACTGATTCATTCCATGGAGTTGGCAACAGATCATCAAGACACTTTTTGCAGCAATGCCAGACATTGTCTTTAAAAGCACTTAACTCTATTGACTTGTTTACCTTGGTTATTTATGACCTTCCAGCCATGTGCTGTCCATTATTTGATTTCCTTTTTTTTATATCAGCCACTGAACTCACTTCCCTGCTCTCTCTGTCTCTCATTCCATTGCAAACCTGGAGGCGAGCCTCCCTCGTTACCCACTTGAGCTCCTGCTCAGTCTGTGTTGCACATGGCATACAGGGTGGCTAGCTACAACTTGAAATGACTTGTAACACAAGTCCATTACAGGATAGGTGAACACCACAACTGCTTGAGTACGGGGCATTCTGAGTGCCCAGCCAGGGCAGGAATCAAAGCTCCCTGCTATGCTGTGCTTCACGAGCAGCACTCACTGTTTCTCTCCTACTGGTTTGCTTTTATTTGCTTTTGAAAATGAGAAAATGTTCAGTTTGTTGCTGTGTCAATATTAAGTATATATTTATTGTTTTTCAGACATACATACATATATATAAATGCTATATATATATAATGTCAACGCATGGACATATGTACAGTAGATATTTTAAAGAGCTATTTATCAAGAAAAGTAAGTGTTATAAGTAAACAGAGTTTATATTTTATATATTATGTAGATAGCAAAAAAAAGAAAGTGGTTAAATTATACTAGGACTTTTGGGGGTGGGGTTGGAGAAATGGGCAAGGACTGGTTCTAGCATTTTAAACAGCCGAACTACTTTGTACGGAAGCTGCCTGCTGTGCCTCTCGGCTGCAACATCTGTTTGTTTCTTCTTTTAGAAGATGATGTGCATTGTTACTTTTACATTGCTTGGGGAATGTAGTTAGTTTATTCTCAGCCAACTGGTATGTGCTACTTAAAACATGGTTTCCTGCTGTTTGCATATTTGCATTGATGGAGTAAAAGGATCTTAACTGGCAAATAAAGACATAAAAGGTTGTGATCCCAGCTGTCCGTGGTCTTTCCCCACACTTGTATTTTGTGTGTGTGCATGTGTGTATGTAATAACCATCACCTCAGCCTGGTTTCTGGCCTGCCTGTTAAGTTCAGCATATCTGAGTAAAATACATGGGCTTTGTGCTTGGAGGTGGGGATTTTGATGGAGGGAGAGGACGAATGAAGTTTAGCACTTATTTAACACTTATATTGAAGATGTAATGTATGGCAAAGACTGAACTAGTGCCTCTTGGGGGGATGTGTCTCAAGGAGACAGCTGCTTTTGTTGCCAAAGGATACAAGTAAGTCCAATGTCAGGGCAAAACTGGGACATCCCCCCCTGCCGCCTGGAGGTCCTTTCTCCTGAATTTTCTCTTTCTTCTGGATCCTTTCACTCCTTTTTCCAGCACAGCCTGGAGATCCTCTTCCTAACTGACCACTGGTATTACGGAGTGTTTTTGCCTTCCCAGTCCCCAGCTCCCTCCAGTGACTTCCCCATGCTTACCTCCATCCTTGCTCCCATCTGCCAAGAGCTGTCTGCTTATCTGGTGCTCCTTTTCTCCCCTTTATGTGGAAGTATCTGAAGTCTTGTAAGGATCCTCTTATTCCAGCCCCTCTGTTGCTGAATAAAACCTCACTTAGGTATGAAGGAGAAGAAATTCTGGGATCTGAGGGAAGATTTACTGCCTCTGTGATTGATGTGTAAAAAGGATAGAGCATTTCTGACATTACCTTTTAGAGCAGAGCACACAGAAAGATGCTGAATTCTGCTTGTGTCAGTACACACTTCATACCCAAGCACTATGAAAGTATGTCAATCTGAGGTACCTATCTGTGAAGGGATGGGAAATCATCATCAACTTACAATGCACACTACCCTCAGATCACATAAACTTTAAACTGAATATTTTTCATATATATAAAAATTTACGCAGTTGGTATATTTTATATAAAATTTACAGTGTGGTGTCATCACAGAAATGTAATATGTTAGCAACTTCTATTGTTACCACTGCAATTATCATACTGATATTTATATGCACATAAAATATTCTTTATCAGTTTTAATACACATTATTTTCTTAGTCTGAAGAGAAGAAAAGCACAAGACAAGGAACCATCAGTGCCCAGGTCTTCAGGAATTACACTTTAATGTTTGCCTTGTCCTCATTTCCAGATCACCGTCCCCAGCCAATCAATTAGGCACTGAGTTAGAATAGGGCCAAATTTCATGGTATATCCTTTCCCATCAACTTCAGTGTAAAACAAGGCCTCCTTGTCCTTCAAAGGCTAAAATGTAGAAATCTCTGGAAAACAGCACCTGGGGGAGCAACTACTGTGAAGCAGTGTTGGAGGTACAGTGGGGTTATTAGTAAAGCATTCCAGCACACAGTATATAACTGTACACGTAAGTGGAAATGCAAGAGCGACTATAAACATTCCACACTAATGAGGCTGCACAAGTGCTAAGATAAACATTTCCAAACCTGTGTCAGCACACTGAGACACTTAAGTGTAGATTTATGAACCCAAGTAAAAGTTCTGCTTTTAAAACAAACTGCAAAAACATAGGTGAAGGGGAAGACCTCTTGCCATTTTCCTTAGTTTTTGAAGACCCAAGGCTTCCACAGTTTACCCTGGCTTGTCCTGCTTTTTTCTGGAGCCCCGATTGATTAGCAGCTATGCAGTAAAAACAATGGGTGGCTTGTAGCCATAAATACTAATCAGAAGAATGTTAAATGCATTGCATTGTTCTCTTTGGCAATGAAGAGTTTGCTGGGGCAGGGGTTATTAAAACATGCTGCTGTGCTAAAGAGAAGACGCACTTAATGCCTTTGCTATTTATTTCTCTTTGTGAGGCCAGTGGAAAGCCTGTGTTTCAGAGTTGACACAGGTGATGCCCAGCACAACAGGGCTTTACCCCAGCACAGCTCCAGTGGGGTGACACAGCACAGCTTTTGTGAGGGCAGCCTTTCCTGGGTTGGAAGCTGAGAGAAGGTGCCTCTTTGCTCAGTCTGCTCGGGCCCATGTGCCTGTGCTGGTCACAGCTGCAGTTGCCATGTTCAACATGGAAGGAGGAAATTTCCACCAGGCATCCCCAGCAGGCTGCCCTTGGAGTCACCAGACTTGTCACCTGTTCCACAGCACTGGCCTAGTCCAAGCTAAAATTCACGTCCTGCACATAATGCCTTTTCTAATGTATTTTCCCTTTGGGAGTGCTCCAACTACTGCACCACAAACCTTGGTATGCACCACATCTTTGCTTTAAAATTAATCATTGCAGCTCCACAAACAGTTCCCGAGGGGTGAGGCAGGGCTGCTGCCAAGCTCAGGGCACCACTCCTGCTTGTTCCTGCCTTCACTAGGTACAGGCATAGGAGAATGTGTGTGGCCACCTGGTTAATGCAGTCATGGATTTAGCTGAAAACTAAAATTGTGAGGGTTTTATTAGGTTAGTTTTCAGGCAAAATAATTCCCTGGTCTGAGTCATTGTCAACAAAAATTTATGCCAAATCACTCTAATAGCAGAATGTAAATAGAAACCAGTTCTGCTGATTGCCAGAAATGTGCTTTTTTTCATCAGATCAAAGAGTTGGTAGAGTAACTACAGAATAATAAACAGGTCCAAAAGAAAAGCTAATAGAGGAAAACAATTTTAAACTCTGCATGTCCCTACAAAAGGACTTGCATGTAAGCAAGTGTTTCTGAAGTGGCCCCTCCTCCAGACATGGAAGTGGTGTATATACAGGTTCTAGAGAAATGTTTCACAGCCTTCTCCAGTCTGTTTTAATAACTCTGCCTTTCACAGTTAATCACATCTTGCAGACTAAAGGCTTTTGCAGATTATCAAATCCCATCCAGGCAATGACAACAGCCTCTGAATAGAAACAGTGTTGTCACTTGTGCAAATAAGTTTTACATGGTGTTGCAGCCAAACCTGGAAAAGATGAGACCCACTTTTCAGACTTTGAGAAGGCAGAGATAATTGGAAATTGAAATGGTGCTTGACAGGCTTCTTTATTTTCCCAATGCTATCCCTAAATTGCTAGATTTTATATTTTAACACTCCTTTTCAGTGGTGCTAGCTATGCATCTTATGGAAGTACCTGTGATGAAAAATGGCTTCCATCACTAGTTGTGACAAGCTCTCCAGCTCAAGAAAGAAGGTAATCAGAATGTCAGATAAAGTAATCAGAATTGGGATAAAAAGCAGATTCAGAAGAACCCAAAACTTTCCTGGACTCTGATGATTGACTCTATTCTGTTAATTATTAGAAACATCCCAAGCATGATTTCTGGCTTAGATCAATTTATATTTGTCTAGATCCTTTCTGTAACACTGTTAGGGAGTTAGCACACAGCAGACATGATTCCCACTAAGCAAACTGCTTGAAACCACCCTCTTTTTTTGTGATTATGAAATTAATAATGGGCATTTTGTGTCAATAGGCCTTAGTGCTTAGAGGGTGGGCCTCTGCTGCTGAGGATGCAGCTGAGTGTTGAAGACTGATTGGCAGAGGGAATGGATGCTGGGATTATGAAGCTTGTGTGTAAAGAAATGAATCTATCTTTGTTGCACTGTGAGGAAATGCAGGTATAAACTGTGCTCTTTCAGCAAAACATTTTTTGTTAAAATGAATTATTTTTCCCATTCACTTTTCTATGCCTTTCAGATGCAGTTCCATGACAGCATAAACAACTTTCTGGGAGATGTCCTGCCCTTTTGGCTAACACCTGGAATTAATTCATGTGTAGGCCTACTGTAGGACCTGGGCCTCTGTGAAGAAGAAAGGACTAAGTCACTTGCTGAATTGACAAAGCTCCCAGCTATCCACCCATGTTTGGCAAACTTTGTCTGTATTGCTTCACACATATGAAGTGCCTTATTAACAAATCCCCTCAAAATGAGCTTTTGTGATTATTCCCATTTTGCAGCTGTGCAGCTGGCAAGGTGAAGGCAGAAGTGAAACTGGTGAGATCACTCTCTAATTTTTTTTTTTTTTTACTTGTAGCTTCTAACTTGTTTTTAAGGCAGATTTTGGTAGGATTTTCCTCCTTTCATGGATGAAGTGGTCAGAACTATTTAGCTTTATAAAATGATTTTTATATTCTTTAGTGGGCAGATGATGAGACACTGCCTTGGGTTGGGCAGAGAAGCCCCATCCCTGTCACTATTCAAGGCTAGGTTGGATGGGATATGGAGAAACCTGGCCTAGTGTAAGGTGTCCCTGCCCATGGCAGGGGGGCTGGAATTAGATGATCTTTAAGGTCCCTTCTAACCTAAACTATTCTATGATTTTATGAGTTTAACTCTAGTACTGGAAGATTTGAAATTACAGTTAATATTTCTGTTTATAACAGGATCTCATTCCCTTCACAAAGAAGGTAGATACCATTACCTTCACCTTGTCTTTTGAAAATTAGAGATGAATGGCAACCCATGCTGCTCAACTGCTCAAGGCCATGCAGAACAAGTCTACGACAGCCAGATCCACATCTTGCTGCTTTAATTTCTAGTTCCCTTTAAATAGTTCTCAAACCTAATATAATTCTCATTCATTATAATTAATATAATAAGTCATATATAATTAATGCCTAATATGCTGTTGCAGTTTGTGAATACCAAATAAGCTGGGGTTGGCTGCACAGTCTGTGTTCAAATTAATCTATTTAGAACAGTGCTAGCAGCACCAAAGCCTATACCAGCAGCTTCACAGCTATGTGAATACACGTTGTGCAGTTCCATCTATGGAGAGGAAGGTGAGACTGCACTCTCCATGAATTGATTTTAAAACCAAGCTGATAAAATTAGCACCAGATCTATGTGCTGACCAGAAAATCACTAGAATAACCAATCAGGTAGTGCAAAGCTGCACTTCTGTTGTGTTTTGAGAAAGGATGTTGCAGCCTGCACCCTATAGCTCACAATGCTCAGCTTGACAAGGATTTCTGGCCTCAAATTCTTCAGGGAACATTGCTTTCAGTTCTCAACAGCAAGTTCTCTATGATAATGGCTGCAAATCATTGTTTTTAGAGGCAGATGACAATCTTCCTGGTGTAATTTGGAAATTGGTGGGGTAAACTGTCCTGTGATTTTTACAACTTTGCATTAAAGCAGGATATTGACAGTACCTCTAAACAACACAGGAATGCAGACCTAGAAGGCTGACAGAAAATGACCATCAGTAGAGAGGGGGAGACTACGTCCAGTCACAAAATAAACAGCCATTCACCATTCCACCTTTACATTGTCTTCATATATTAAAACAAGCCTGCAAACCATGACTGATAATTTTGGATCATTAATTAGTTGCTGCTAAATCCTTTATGGATGCACTAGCAAAGCCCTTTGAGCTTCACTGAGATCAAAAGACTGCTTGTGCACAGGACTGCCCTCCCCCTGGGCAGGCAGGCTCCTGAAAGAAAACAATTAAGTGACAAATTATTCCTTGGAGGTACAAGTGCTGTGTCTGCTGGGTTGCTTTGGTTGGATCCAATCCTTTCACCCTTCCATCAGTGATCCCAGTGAAGCTGCTGGGTTGGGCTCCTGCCTTTGAGCCTAGGCATCAGGATGAGGCTATGAATTTGTTTCTGTAGCCGAACCTGCTGGCAGCTAGTTGGGTGCTGTTCTCGGCACAGGTTGTTGCCGAGGAGGGTAGAAATGGGGTGCAAAGCTTAATCATAAAATATTTTGGGTTGGAAGGGACCTGTAAAGCTCATCTAGACCAATTCTCCTACAAAGAGCAGTGATACCTTCAACTAGATGAGGTAACTCATCCAACCTGACAATCAGTGTTTTCAGGGATGGGGCATGCACCACTCCTGTAATCAGGAATACTTGGTTGAGTGAGGAAAATATAATCTAATCATCATATGCAGCTTGTTACCTTGAACTGGCTTCTGGGCACATTTGTGGCTTTGGTACAAAGAGAAAAATTGCAACAACTGAAACCTGTTCCTAATTTCTACTTAGTTTTGCATTTTGTTGCAGATACCCACATACTTTTGCCTCACCTTTAACCCTATATAGGGATCACAATAACTATACCTTATCCAAATAGCACAACTCTTCATTGGAATGCTCGAGATGTCTTGTTTAATTTTCCCACTGTCCTTAATCTGACCAAACTTTGTCTCATTGTCACCTCCTTTTCTGTTCTCAATGTAAGAGTAACAAACCCGAGATAATGTTATTTGTAACTGTTTATTAGTTACTGTGTAGTGCCCCAAATGTGCCATGCTCACTGACAGCACAAAGCATGTGTTTGGTGCTATTTAAAAACATGCAAGCCTTTTTCAGGCAAAAATGGCAATCTTAACGCAGCTACTAATCAGGTTGGTAGAAGAATAATTAGGGCAGGCACAGCTGAGGTTACACAAAAAATCAAAGTTATTGCTAGAATCCAGAAGACATCATCCTAAAAAAATTGCTAACATAATCTTAAAAAAAAAAGTTTATATTTGGAGCAAGCAACAGAAGTTGGATATTTTCTTCATAACTGTCTTGCAGTTTCTGTATATTTTTGCAGACAAAACCATGTCACCTCTGAAGAACACTCTTTCTTTAGCAGACTGAGAAAACACAGAAGTAGGACACATTTGAACTCAGATTTCCAAGTTCAGCCGCTCCTCTTGCTATTTTCAGCACAGTAAGCCTTTTCCTTGCTGTCATGTGGGGATGCCTGCTCATGATTACAGGGACAGTGTTTGGTCTGCTTGGAGACAGACTTGCCTGTTGTGCCTTCATGCTAAAATGAAAGGCTGAATTTCCCTTTGATGCCAAACAGCTCTATCATTTTTTACCTTGGAGTGTTATATTTTTTCCATCTGACCTCAACAAGGAATTAAGATGTGAATATTAATAGTGCCAACATTTGCATTCTTCTCTCAGGTAGAATGTAAACAGCAGAGTGATGGTGTTTTGGCCAGGAAACAGGGCCAGGCTTTTCCACATCTGCCGATCTTCATAATGAAAAGGTTATGTGAATGTATAAGTAAATTGTCCTTTCCATTAACACAGCCTTACCCTCCATCTGGAAATATTCATGCTTCTGAAAAAACATGGTATGATATCTTAGAAAAGCTGAAATGACCCAGCTTTCAACTTCTTTCCTGAGCATCAATCATTTCCTATTATGACAAGGGATGGTGCATTAGCAAGCTGGAATCAGTGAATCTGATACACTGTGACGATATTATCAGACAAGTGTATTGATTTTCTTTTAAAGTACATCTTCCACCAGTTTACAGCAAATGAAACCCACATGAAAACTTCACTTATTCCTTGTATGTTATGTCCTTGTGTCATAATGCCATACAAATATGGACCTCCATGGTGTAAAATTGACATTTCATTGCTTTTCATTTTCCCCTTTTTTTGATTAATTCACATAACAATGTGTGCTTCTGATCTGTAATTCTGATCCACTGATAGGTAAGTCACACAGGACAGACTGACTGACTGTCCAAGAGCAGCACATTGTTCACAGAAAATTAGTGCAGCTTTAACAGCAAAAGCATTCATGAAGAAACACAGGCACAACACAGTTTATATTTTGCAATAAAATATGTTAACAATGCCTGTTTGGCTTCCTTCTCATGTGACCCTTTATGTCAGTGAGTAATTCACTTGAGCAAAATAAAGATATCAGTACAGAATGCAAGCACAGTAATACTCATAGTCACAGATAAAAACAAGAGATGCAGTATGCTAGCAGGGTACTAATTTGTTCGGCTCTACTATCTCAGATAATCCCAAGCCAATTCCAAACCTGCTTCCCTTTTATCTTTTATATGTGCTACCTTTTCTGATGTTATTGCAGTCTAAAAGAATTAAAGGTTATTATGATTTGGATAAATGCCTAGTTATGTATTATTGATTAATGATGTATTAATCAATTTTATTATAAGCACAGTTCTCCACTTGGCTGACTGACACTAGCAGCTATAAATGATTAAATTCTGCTTTCATTTTCAGTGGCAAGAAAGAGATTCTTTCAGTAGGAATGAAGATACTTCATGTCCCTAGACATGGGAAAATAAGGTTATTATTTGGTTTATGAAAATATAAAATGTTTTAAATTAAATATTTAAGTTATAAGCCACTTGTATGCTTTACAATGCTGAGTTACAGCATATAACTGAGTCACTTGGCAAGTGCAGGTGGATGTAGAAGGACAGTTAAAAGGTAAAAAGGTTGTTAGAGTAAGAAAGTCCAACTCAAAAAATAGGTTAATCATCTTTGGTTTGCTGTGGATGTGTCACCACATAATAATTGTTGTAGTCAATAGCAGTTCATGCTCAACCTACACTTTTAATTTCATTTGTTTTTTGAAAAATCTCAAATTCTTTAACTCATTTCCCACTTACTTAAATATTTATGTAATATTTACTACTGATCTCACTATAACCTATTATGTTAGAAAGAGGCACCATTAAGAAAATCTCTGTGTATAAGAAGCTTTCTATCTATGGGGTTTAGAAACTATACTAGGGGAAGAACATTCATTTTCTTTTTTTTCAGGACAGGTGTTGATTTTATGCTGTATTTTTATGCAACTACATCTTTCGGAACGTAATTTTGTTTAGGCATTTTTAGCAATGGCATACCATTCTCTTAACATTTTGTATCTCCTCTACTATAAATTAATGCTAAAATAAATTGTGTTAGCTTCAGGCTTCCTCAGAGCACCACTATGTAATAAGTCTTGACAAGGCCAGCAATGAACGATTGAAAATTACACGAGATTTAATTTCGGTAGCTGCTTCCTGAACCGTGTGGTACTGGTTAACTCCCAAGACGACCGAACAGCTCTCATCCCGAGACAAGTGCCATCTATCGATAAAAGATGTATTTGAGCTGAGGAAGCCCCAAGTGACCAAAAATGGAACCAGCCTGCCACCTGCTGCTGAGCGGAATTATTTCAAGATCACAATTATTTCAAGGCTTTGTACTGACACAACTAAAAAACATACTCCTGTGTGAGCTGGGTTTGACAAAAGCCTTGCCCATTCTGCAAGAGCATGCTTTCTCCATGGCTACTTCGAAAGTGTGGGGCAAGATTAAAATAATGGGATGTTCTGTGCATTTGAAAATAGGCCCCGTAACTCAGCAGCTCCTTGTCTTCTCTCTCTGGCACTGGGGTGGCCACAGCTTGAGGGCTGTGCCCTGTTCTGGGACCCTCAATTCAATAATTGATGCTCGGGTGCTGGAGCAGGTCCAGAGAAAGGCAATGAAGCTGGGAAGGCTCTGGAGCACAAGTCCTGCCAGGAGCAGCTGAGGGAGCTGGGGGTGTTGAGCCTAGAGAAAAGGAGACTCAGGGGGGACCTGATCGCTCTCTACAACTCCCTGCAAGGAGGCTGTGGACTCCTAGGTGGGGGTCAGCCTCCTCTCCCGAGTTTCATGTTGGACATAAGGAAGAATTTCTTCACAAAAAGGGTGTCTAAACATTGGAATGGGCAGCCCAGAGAGGTGGTGCAGTCACTGTGTCTGGAAGTGTTTTAGGAAAGGCTGAACTTGGCACTCTGGTTTGAAAAGATGGTGTCTGGTCAAAGGTTGGACTCAATGATCTCAAAGGTCTTTTCCAACCTAACTGACTCTGTGATTCCAGCACTTCAAAATCCTGCTGCAGCTAAATGAGGCACTCGATGGCCTTGATCAGGTTTCTGCTCCTGGAAAGGGGCTCCGAGCTGAAAACTCTGCTCCTGCAGCGAGCAGTGGCCCGGTCTGTGCCATCGCACAGAGAGGCTGCCAGGGTCCCAGAGATAAACATCACAACAACTACGAAAGTACCCTAACCCCGAATCAAAATCACACTACTAGTTTGATGTCCCCCAGTTTTGGCAACACAGCTTGATTTTTGAGGCTTTCAGCAGCGAGATGTAGGTCCTTATTTGTTTTGAGGGGCGGGATATTTAGCACCCAGTACTTTGATCACAAACGCCTCGCCTCGCGATTCACTCGCTCACAAGCGAGTAAATCTCGGTTTTGCGAAGCGCAGTTCGCTTCCCATAGGTCTAAGTAACGCGTCCTCGGAGTCACCGCGAATGGGGCAAAAGCGCCGAGCACGCCCATTATTACAGCAAACAACGCGGTGCAGCCCTCAGCACGCCATGCGAGCAGCCGGCTCTGAGGATGGATGCTCTTTGAGGGCAGAGGGATCGAGCTGCGGGGCGGCGGGAGGAACAGGCGCGGTGCGTGATCAACGAGGTGACCCCGACAGGCTGCGGGACGCCCACAGCACAAACCGCGACCCCCGCACAGCGACCGCACCACAGCCGCCCCAGCGCTCCGCCCGCCGCCGGGGCGGGACGGGCCCGCGCATGCGCCGCAGCCGCGCCGCGCTGGGGCCGCGCCCGCTGCCCGAGGTGCCGGGGGGCGGCGGGGGGAGCGCGGCGGGGTTCGAACTGCCGGGTGCGTCGGTCCTGTGCCCAAATGTGCCCTTGTTTGCCTCTGGGACTGTGACGGAGGCCGGGAATTGAGCCCCGAGGTACGGCCGTGTGCGGGGAGCCTCCGGCAGGGCCTGCGAGGGAAAGGAGCAGGGTCGGGGGCAGAGCGCGGTGGCTCCGCACCCCGGGCCTGGGCGGCGCTGCTGCTGCTGCGCCTGGAGTGACACTTCAGGTACCGGGAAAGCCACTGGGGAGGCCGAAAATGCTGTAATTGAAGATAGGACGAGTTAATTGCACACTTCTGTACAGCACACTTCCAATGAGCTGGCTAAGGAGTTGTTTTCCCGTTTTCTTTTTCCACTCTATTGAAGACCGGAGTAAAGATTGGAATATTAGTCATTTGAAAATACAAATCCTAATTAGTGAGGGAGGAAACAAACTATTTTTCTCCTTTTACCACTGAGTAAATAAAATGTACTGCTATTATAGTGCTAGTTTAAATTTATTAAAATAATATTCCTGGCTAATAGGTCCTGCTTTTATTTTTCAAATTGTGATTAATGTTCCTGTTGTATGTCTCTCCTGTCATTTTCCCCCAAGTGGTCTGGGCTAGACGTGTGTTTGGTTGGTTGTTTATTTTTGTTTTTTGTTTTTTTTTAATTATTTTTGTAAATAGCACTTACTGAACCTAGCTTTTGAAAATTTGAACTTAAAAATGCAAATCTGAAAATTTACAAAAGTAGTTCAGTGCCTATTGCATCTGAGGTCTGCTTTTAGACATGGCTGCAATGTAAATAGTGAGCGCTGTAATCAGTGGAGCCTTAAATGCACCATACATGAATATCACTGTCGTTCTCTTAAGGATCGTGCAGGACTGGAATGTGTTGCAAGTAATACTTATTTCTTTTTTCTTTGGTTTTGAAATAGTATTTGGCTTATCTCAGAAAGCACTAATTCAGTCACAGAGGAGAGAGAATTGATTGATAGAGAATTGAACTGAATTGAAATGTCATTTGCAGTTGTTATGACACACAAAGCACTCACTGGAACTTACCTTTGTTTCCACTACAGGGATGAGACATTTGTTTGGTTTTAGTGCTGGAATAGCTGTTGTTACAGCAGCTAGTAACAACATGAACATTCAGTTTGTATCTACAACTTAAGAAGAAATTTACACACCTAGCCTTATTCTTCCCTGTCACCCCTGTGCCGCTGAGGCCAACTCTGGCTTGTCCTTGCTTCTGATTACCTTGGCTGGTGAGTGAGAAACCAAATAAATTTACTTACATGGGCAATAGTTCTACTTGAGTAGGGTTTTCATAGTCAAAATTTTGTCAGACTTGTAACTGTATTTTTTTATGTTGGTTTTGAAGTACAGGGTATGGCATAAAATACTTAAGTGCTTCTCTCACAATTTTTTAAAAAGCGTTTTGAAATTTAGCATAATTTACTATGTGAATAATTTAAAAAAAAATCCCTAAATTTTGTTTGTAAAGTTGGTATCTTTAGACCTTGTTTAGAATAGATTACATTTATAATTGCTTATGCTAGTATGTGACAAAAAAAAAATCTTGGAAGATTTTAATATTGTGTAGGGTTTATTAATACTGTAGAGACATAGGCAGTAAATTTATATCAGTGTGCAAAATTACTTGATCTTAAAGCAATAGGAATATATTCTTATAAGTCTTCAGAGGAATTTATTGTTTCTCCATAAGGAGTCAGTCATGGCTGATGACTCTCAGAGAAACTTCCGCTCAGTGTATTATGAAAAAGTGGGATTTCGTGGAGTTGAAGAAAAGAAGTCACTGGAAATTCTGTTAAAGGATGATCGTTTGGGCAAGTTGATTTCCCTATGTGCTCGATTTTTTGGTGATTAGGGACTGGGGAGGGAATAATAAAAAATGTTTGCCTACTGTGCTTAATATTTATTTAAGTTTTGCATCTTTTACCAATAATACTTAAGTTAGTGCTAGCAGACCTTTGATTTTCAAAGACCTGGAAATCTGATTTTAAAAACTATTAAAGGTTTGTGAGCTTGCTTGTTTTTTTCTTTTTTCTTTCTCTCATTCTCTGTGCCCAGAAACAGAAAGATTTTTAGGGAAAGCAATTTTAATCTGAGAATGCAACATCTCATGCTGTCAATTCCATCTAACTTCAAAGCAATGAAGATGTTATTGCTGTTGGTCCCTGAGGAGTGCCACATCTCTGACAGAACAGAAAGATAAATGTTGTCCCTTTAAAAATGGCCTTAATTGTTTTGACAGTGACGTGCTTTACAAAATGCCTATAAAATTGGTCCTGTTTCCTCCTGATGAAACCTGGATTGGTTTTACTGTAAGTCAGGCCAACATGAAAGCAGTGAAAACATTTTTTGATAATATGTGGTGAAGTAGGGAATTTCAATCTGCAAATAGAGTTTGTCATATTTAGCTGGGTCAGAGATACAAACCTGTTTATAACCATATTTAAATTTCTCCTGAATATTTTTTCTTTTCATTTCTTTACAGATATTGAGAAGCTTTGCACATTTAGTCAAAGGTTTCCTCTTCCATCCATGTATCGTATACTGGTGTGGAAAGTGCTTCTAGGTATGAATCGTAATATGGAATATAGAATGTAGGAAGGTGCAATTTTTTTTTTCTTTTTGTCTTTGAAGAAGTAATGACAGGATTATTCTGTATTACCTTGCCTACTGGTATATATTTAGCCTACTTTTGTGTACACCTTGAATGCACAATGGCAATTATAAAACAAGTTTTTGAGAACTTTGCTGAAACATGCCTAGGAGAGTGTGTTTCTGTATTTAACTTTCTAACACTATCCAAGTACATTTATGAAATGAATTTGAAATGTGGATTATAAGAAGTCTTCGATATCTGATAAGGTATTCAGTTGTGCTCCTGAGATAACAGACAGTTAAGTTGAAGTAAAGTTGTGATTAATTTTAAACTGGGAGAAGCATGGAATACACGTTTATTCTAAAGAGAGGCTTTGTGTTCTGCAGAATATTGGTTTCTTATGGTTTTGCTGCTGGTTTGAATTGTATTAGTCAATAGATATTGCCAAGAAGATACAAGGCTGAAGGCAAGTTAATGGTATCCCCAAAAACTGTAAAAACCATAAATAGATTATATTTTCCTAGAAGTGCAGTAGTCAGATGACTAATTCAAAAGTACTAATGACTTTGCACTAACTTTCAAGTACATTTGTTGACTAGATGCAAGATAATGTCCACTTGAAGACATTGAAGGAGGAGTTTAAAAAAATCTTAATTTTTTAATTAATTGCTTCCCCCTCAAATTTTTTATGTTTTGAAAGTTGTGGCTTCATATTCCTGATTATGTGGATTTTTAAGTCTTTTTTTGGCAAAAGTAGTAAATTAACAGTGCACAGAAGGGGTAAGATCCAATTACCAAGCTTGAAGTTCTTGGTGTTGAACTTACAGTGTAGTCCTACTTGATAAAAGGCTCTGCCATTAAAAATATTACTATACCCTGGGCACTAGTGAAGTAGTCAGCATCTTTTAAAATATTAGTAGTGAGAAATACAGCATAGCAGTTTTGGACAAGCAACTCAGTACAGAATCCTTCAGCCAACATTATAATAGCAAAATACATCTCTTTGTAAAATTCTGGCTCACTGCAGAGCCAGGTCTTGGGCTGTTCTAGATAAAGGATCTGTGAATCATATGATCACACAAAACATCTTCTGAATCAACTGCATGGAAAATTATACTGGTTCTAAAAAGTATTTTATATTTTAAACCCAGAGTGATTCATTTCACAACATGAAGTTGTTTCAGGGGAGGTTTAGGTTGGATATCAGAATAAGGAGCGGTTTGGCACTGGAACAGGCTCCCCAGGAAGTGGTCACAGCACCAAGTCTGACAGAGTCCAAGGAGGGAACTCTGCTCTCAGGCACATGGTGTGATTTTTTGAAGCGGTCTTGTTAAGGGCCAGGAGGGGGACTCAATGGCCCTTATGGGTCCCTTCAAACTCGTGATATTCTGATTTAAAGTATTCGTACTCTCATTTTATGACATGCCTTGGGTGAACAGATGTTCAGGGACTTTCCTTACACTGCATTTCAGTGTTAACAGTTGTTAGAAAATCTAGTATTGAGAAGGGCAGTGCAAAATATCTCTCCCTAAATGGTCAGAACTGCAGCCCAGTCCATTTCTGGTGGGAGGTGTTATGTGCCCTCTAAATAATGTTAATAATTTTAAGAAAAGGAAGTCTGTCCTGTCAACAAAACTCTCTCAGATATGTACGAAGGCTTGCTGATGTCCCAGGTGACATAGTGTGACAGCAATACCTCTGTTACCTTCCTGTTCAAGGATGAATCATGATGGTTTCCAGGCACCCCTCTGTTGTTCCAGCTTCGTTTTGGCTGCCTAAGGTTGTCTTCTGTGTTTGAGGAGAGCAGTTGGCAATATGTACATACAGTTATGATGTTGACTCTCTTTTGGCATATTGTGAAACATGTCTTGCTTTCTTCCAGCTTTTGAAATGCAGACAGGTTTGCAGCTGGAAAAGAAAAGATAATTTTGTCTGATGTGCTTGTTCCTCAACTTGGCCATTTCATGGTGTGACACTTGGCAGGAATATTTTTTTCTTTAAATGAAAGGTAAAAGGAGCAGGTAGCTTGTTTCGGCTGACTTTTGAAGAATACTTTGTTCTCATGGGTTTCTACACTGGGAAAGATTCTGCTCCTGTAACGATAGGGAAATGGCATTGTTTTGCCTAGGTGTATGTATGTCTTTATTTCTGTTGAAGTCTGTGACAGTTTTGTTGTGAAAATCAGTGCATGGCAAGACTCTTGAGTAAGGGGAAGGACTAAGTGAAATGGTAAGTATCTCTTCTGGAAATGCTGTGTAATTTTCTTGGCCTTTTTACTTAGATACTTTTATTTTTTTTTCTCCCAGAAAACTAGAAAAGGTATTTGTGTTCTGCTAAGAAAATTACAAATGTTACTTTACAAGTGGCTATGTGGCATTCTTAAGTTTTAATCTTTAATTGACTCAACTGATTGATTTTGGTTTTTGAATGTCATTTTAGGCAGAATTAATCTCTGGTACAGTGAGTAAAGACTTTTCTGGCAGTAAAGTAATTAATACTGCAGTGAACAGTGTTTTTGCATTAGTTAATTGCATGTATATATTCTCTGTAATTTCACACAAAGTGTAGAATTTGAGAAAATGAGCAGCTAAGGTATATAAAAATCATTCTACACTGACTTTGTTTTCAAAATAAATGGAAACTGGGCACAAATATACAGCTAGTACTGTACTGAAAACTAGACAGGTATAAAATTTAACAATTAGGACTCCTCCTTTGAAATGTTTATATTTTGTTCTTTTATATTTTTAATTACTTTTTTTTTCAGGAATTATTCCTCCTCATCACGAATCTCATGCTTTGGTGATGAAGTACCGGAAGGAGCAGTACTGGGATATTCACCACGCTCTTCGTGTGATTCGGTTTATTAATGATTCTACCCCGCAGGTTGATGTTTTTCTCCGCATACATCAGCTGGAATCAGGAAAATTGCCTCGAAACGTAGCTTTTCCATTGGTCAGTGGTGATTTTAACAATCTTTTAAATACAGTACTTTATTGAACTTGAAACTGTAAACCAGTGAGAAACTGAACTGCAGGTCACCTCACAAATGCTTGTTGATAGACCAAGTAAGGTGAATGAAAAACAGAGAAGTACTAGTATAAAATAAAGAATTTTAGTCAAAGTCCTTTTTTCTTTCCCCTAAGTACTTACGTAAGATTTTATGCCTTAAGATCTCTTCTGTGCATTTTTCCTGCTAGGTTTCAAGACTTTTGTACTTCAGGGCACATCAGTTTCTTTATAGCACTGACATGAAAATCATCTCATTGTAGCTCATAGGTTCTTATGTTCCTGGAACAAGGGTAATTCAGAGCCTGTACAAGCAATGACTTAATGCAAGTTACAGCAAATATTTAAATTACTTGCTTTTAAATCTAGACTTCGGTGTACTGTCCTCCTTTTCTTCTTAGTCTGAACTGACCTGGGCTTCTGTCAGGTAATGCACATACTCTGCTGTTGACAGTGTACACCCATATGGTTAAACAAGGCTGTGCTGTGATGGTAAATTAGTAGTGTGATGATAAAAACAATATGTGGTTCTTTCTTTTTTCCATGAAATAGGAGATGAGGAAAGGAGCCACGGAGCTTTCTAAGTGGATTTCGTCCTGTAGTTAATTTATTTGTATTCACTCTAGCCCAGCTTAATTTGTAATTTTTCATCTGTAATCACAAATTTTGACATAAATACTTAAAGAAAAGTTCAAAATAAAAAAAGGTTCAAGTCAATATGGAAAATTCAGTAATACTTAGAGTTGGAGGATTACCTGCAGCATTCTTTTGTCAGAGGAGGGAATGTTTTCATACCCTTACCGTTTCCTAGGAATATGGCCATCCTACCCTGCAAATTTCCAGTAGTGAAATTTCCTTGATCTTGGCATGTGATGCATTGGGCTGAAAATTCCTCCCTTCTAGAGCAGTATTGCCTTCTGAGCGATGTTTTGTCGGTGCATCCCAGAGCTGCTTTCAGGACTGTAGTGAGGTTTCATAGTGATGGTGTTTAGCAGAGCCCCAGTCATTAGTCCTGTAACTAAGTCAGGTTTGTTTGGCTGCTGCAGAAAGCATTTGTTCTCTTTTCAGTGCAGTCACTGTCCCCTTAAACTTATGAGAGGTTACTCTTGATGGTAATGCAGGTGTTTTATTGTAGAGGCAGAGGGAGATAAAGAGATGTCAGATTGATCTAAATATTTTGAAATGTTTGAGTAACAGACAGGAGACTGATGAGTGCTTTGTGCATGCGAACACAGAAAGTTCAAGTAAGGATATGTGTGTATTGGAGCAGTCTGTGTGGCAGAGACATAATCCCAGTAGTATTTAGGGCTCTCTGTACACTGAAGTATGCTTTGGTTTTAAAAGTGAGAAAAGTCTTACTTGCTCTGTTTAAATAGATATCTGTCATCATCATGCAGCTGCTGCCCGATGTCTTGTTTAGGAACGTCAGAACAGCTTTTTGTGTATGTTGATTCCTGTTTTTTTCCCCAAATGGCAGAGAAAAGGAATATAAGAATAATTTAAATCAGAATAGTCCAATACTTCTTAGTAGATCACTTTTTTCTCTTTGTTTTTCAGGAACCTGAAGATGAAGTGTTTCTTGCTATTGCTAAAGCAATGGAGGAAATGGTAGAAGATCCTATAGAATGCTATTGGCTTGTCAGTTGCTTTGTGAATCAGCTGAACAGCAAGCACAAAGATTCATTACAACAGCTGGTAAGGAAAAGGAATTTCTTTTTTCTTTTTGCAAGGAGAAGCATTCATGGAAAACATTAATACGGGGAGACAACTGGAGAATCAGAAGTGACACCCTGGACTCTATTCCACCAGCTACTTTGAGAACAGGGGAGGAGTGCTTTCTGCATTGTGATTGTGCTGCCCGGTCTAATGTAACATTAAAAATTGTTTTTGTTTGCTATGTGGTAATTTTCAATTGCCTTTTTTGTCTAAAGATTACATTGTATCCAGTTGAATTACATGTCTCACAAATTGGTCACTTAAGAATTTTCTTTAAACAATTATAAATGTCAGAATTGAAGAACATCTTCATGTACGTCTGCTACTTTCTGGGCTGCATCTCTGGCATTCATATGCTGCTCATTGGATGATAGAAAAATCACAGTTTTGCTTTATAAATGGAGCAGAGTACTCTGTCTTCAGAAAAACAGTTATTTCAAATCAAATTATAATAAAAAGTGGGGTAGATTTTTGTAGCACTGTCAATTTAAATTCTATAATAGAATATTAATTTTGAATTTCTGTCTTACTGATTCATAAAATTAAAGTTTGATTTTAATGTGTACTTACAAAAATGATAGAAGTTCTTGTAATTCATCAAATGGCCTTAACAGGTAAGGAGCTTTTAGTTAACAATATCCTAAAAAGTAAAAATATTGAGTACATGAGCACCAGCAATTGCTGAATAGAAATTTGCTGTGGAAAATTATCCCTGCTCTTGTTAGTTATTTTGGAACTAAGAAATAATTTTTAAACCTACCTCCTGTTTATGTGGATGGTACATTCAACTATAGCAGTTGAAATGAGAAAGGATTATTTTTAAAGTCTGTGTTCGTATTATGTGATGTAGAGAGTGCCAAGCATCTCCCTCCCTAATTTTTTTTTGTAACACAATCAATATGCCAAGACTCAGTAGGTGAGAATATTGGCAAAGGAAGTGTTTTCTGCCTTTGACAGTTGAGGTCCTTAACAGTTTGCCTAACTATGACAAAGAATATAGGTAGTCAAAAATTCATGAAAATATGCACTGTGTTACATTAAAATTTAAACAAGATGAGCAAATTATCCACACGTTTATGCCTTAAATACTTCAGGTTTTTAAACAATAAATCAGTATCCAGCTTTTAATGGTATGCACAGGGAATTGCTCTCAGAATTGATTTTTTGGGTTTTGCTGCATTATGTGTAGATATTTTTTGATGTGTGTTAAGGCGATTAGATTTGAGGTGCACGAAACTCATTTTTACTTGTGAAGGTAGCAGTAATTAGTGCATGTTTAATCTCTGCATTGCTGGAAGCTCTGAAGCACATCCTTGCACTAGGGAATGCTGCATATCTTGGCGGTTCTGGTAGTGGTCAGCAATTTCAGGAGGTTGTTTCTTTGGTTAAGTACATAATTAGTTAATTGCAAAAGTCAGTAACACCTGTATTTTGGAACAACTAAAACAATGAAGATACATTATTTTAATATGTTACATTTCTCTAGTTGAATTGTTAAGACAGTGCTTGTCTTACAGTGTGCATTAACTATGAAAGTATTCTGATCTGAGTTACCTAAACTTTTTAATTCTTTCTCAGCCAAAAATGCTGGAGCAGTATTTGAACATTGAAGATAACAGACTACTGATGCATCTGAAGACATGTGCTGCATTGAGCAAACTCCCCTATGATCTTTGGTTTAAAAAGTGTTTTGCAGGATGTTTACCTGAGTCCAGTTTACAGAGGCAAGTTCTTTTTATTTTCTTTCTGTTTGTAACTACATAGTAATTTCAGCTTTCTGTCATCACTAGCAGGCAAAGAGCTTTCCATACTTTATCTTTAAGATTATGGTGTTAGCTTTATTGCTAACTTGGGAATGATAAAATTTGATTTAATTTCCCTTGTTACTGATGCAAGATAAAGAATGGAGCTAAGTATACCAGCTGATTCTGTAGGACACTTAGTGCCTCCTAGGATACAGAACTCCAAACCCTCTGTCAGTGTTACATAGCTGGATGGTAGTCAGCTTTTGGGCTTTTTGACAAAAATCTGTATGTAGGGAGTGACTGTGATACTGTATTAATGTTAGATGAAAAAGATTTTGGGAATGTGTATGGGTTTTGGCTGGGATAGAGTTAGATTTCTTCAGAGTAGCTGGTATAGGGCTGTGTTTTTGAACACAGGGATGTTTTAGTTCCTGAAGTGCAGTGATTACACAGCATCATTCTGCTCCTCACCAGCAAGGAGGCTGGGGGTGCACAAGAACATGGCTGGGAGGAGACACAGCCAGGACAGCTAACTCCAGCTGAGCCAAGGGATATCCCATTGTGAGTGGAGTCATGCTCAGCAGTTAAGCTGAGGAGGAGATTGGCAGGTAGGAGCATTTGCCTGGGGACTTGCTGGCCATCAGTTGGGGTAGCGGGCAACTATCCTGAGTTGCATCAATTGTCTCAGGTTTTATTTTCCTCTTTGTTATGTTTTTCTTCTCTTTTTACACTTTTTAAAAATTATTACTTCTATTTAATTATGAAAATTTTTTTCTCCACCCACAAATTTGTTTCTTACTTACACCCTTCCAATTTTTCCCCCATCCCACAGGTGGAGGTAGTAAATAAGTGGCTGTCTGCTGCTCAGTTGCTGGCTGGGATTAAACCATGACAGAGTGTTTATTATAAAAAGTACTAGGGCAAGTTGAATTTTATAAAATTAATGAAATTGTGGATTATACCAGAATTCTACAGTTACAAATAGGTTGTTGAGCTTTTAAAAAGGAAAAATTCTTGTGCATGACACTTCTCTGAAGGGCTTTTGAAATGAAGTTTGTATGATTTCCCTAATTCTGCTGCCTGAGAACTCTTAGAAAGCAGGAAATTCAAGTTCAATGTAGAGAAACATCTTTCTGCATTGATAAGAGTTGCTGATAGCTGAACAGGATGTGCACAGAGAAAACAATGGTGTAATTTTCAGCTGTCTGAAAACTTTGAGAAGTAACAATGTTCAAGAGAAACTTTACTTAGAGGTAATCACAGGACTTCAATGGCTAGAATAGGAACCTAGTGTGAAAACAGTGCTTTGTAAATTGCTTTGTAGAAAATGCTTTTATGGTGGTAAAGTTGGTAATAATCTGAATAGTGGATGCAGTGTTTGTTTATCTGGGACTTCATGTTCCATGGAGGAAAGTGGAAAATGGCTGTTTAAAAAAAAAATGTTCTATTTACATTTACAAGAATAAGAAGATTTTAGGGAACAAGCTGTAAAATTAGAAATCATGCTCTCTGCTCTTGTTGGACCATGATCTTTGAGGTTCTGTAGGTTTTTTTGTTGCCAAGGATTATGTTTGAGAGAAGCATACATTTTGTGAAGGATTGAAACCTTTAGGTGCAACAAGGTTATTGTTATATGGCAAGTTCTTCTCATCAAGCACCTATAAGGCTACAAAATATTCTTGTCTGCTTACTAATTGTGTATGAAAGTTTTTACTACTTCTTTGACAGCAGAAATTATGTAAGCATGCACAGTATAGGATGTTTGTTACAGTTTAGAGCTTAGAGCTCATGTGATTCAATTTTGCTCCTGGATCTTATGGCTGTAGACAAGAGCTGAGGGAGGAATTTGTATCAGAGCAGATTTGCTCTTGGAAGATGAGGGTTTTTTTTTTAAATTTCTGTTGAAAATTGAAACTTGTAAAAGGAAAAATCTAGATGAAGAATTTGATTTAATATTTCATCTTGCAAGAATATTTGGCTTCAAATGTCTACCATTTTGAATTAGTTTTATTTACATGAAATATTTTGTCTAGTCAGTATGCATCTTTAACATTTCCATATGCTGTTTTACCTTACTGAAATAGAATATTTTGATTACCTGAAATTTTTAATACTTTTTTTTCCCCCCTGGAAAAGGTCAAAAAACTGGCTTTTTGTATCACACTGGAATAAAAACAAATTTCAGTGTAGGTACTTCTGATGGCAGAACAATCCCTTTTCCCAGCAGTTCTTGTGGGAACATGATGAAATTGCACTTTTTCTTGGCAGTTTAGGTTTGTGAATTATTCAGTTGTAATCATAATGGCCTTATTCGCTGAGGAAATAGCATACTTCATGGGTGGTATGTGACAGATGAACTTAATTAATGCTTGGAGATTCAGTTTGGATTAGGATCTAGAAGCCCCAGTGCTTATCTGAAATGCATCCAAATGTCAGTGTTGAAACTGCTGAGGTTTGAAGGTCTCCAGTTCTCCCGTGAATTTTACTTACTTTCTTGTCAAGTGAGAGATTATCTGAACACAGTATTTTATGATTTATTTTCACTTATGATTTAGCACTGCATTTCTTACAGAGGCTGCTTGCTTTCTATGAACTGTAGTCTTCTCTGTCAAGCAGATAAATCTAAAATTCATGGGTTTGTTTTCTGAGGTGTACAAGACTTGTATGTAATGTGCAGAAATTTTACCTGATAACGGTGAGATGAAGTTGCACAATATCAGTACCTGACAGGCATTGGCACTCGGTATAAATACTGGTTTATAGCACACTTCAAGTTACACCATAGGTAAAATTTATTCATCAGCTTAATTTAAGTGGGCTTGGAAAATACATACAGACAGGTTTCACGTGGAAACTTTTGCTTTGAGCTTATGCAGTGTCTAATATACTTGGCATATTATGTGATGAGCATCTTAACAAACTTCTTAAAGGTGGCACATTGGTAAAAGGGAGGAGCAGACTGTTCCAGAGACTCTGTATCTCACCTGGAATATAGACAGGATGCTTTCTGGAATATGAACCAGCCTGTAGCAGAGGTTTGAGAGGCACAGAAGGGTGTGCTTCTCTCTGAGACTGGGAGAGAACTGGATCACATCATTATTTTCCTACTCATTGCCCTGTTTGTTTGATTTGCGCAGCAGCATATCTGCTTACCTGTTTGATAAGCCCATGTGTGGAAAGCTTTCCAATGGTGTTGTGATGGCCCTCAGCTGGAAGATCCCTGCTATTAAACCTTGGGCTCCTGTTTGTGGCTTCATGTCTACAGGCAAAATGGCACTTTGGTTTCCAGTTTAATCTGGCACTGTCAGCCCAGATGATCCAGCAGAAGCAGTGCAGCTTTGCAGTTGTAATTGTGAGTGAGCCAGGCGTGTTTTATGGCCTAATGATGCCACTCATGTATCAGGCCCCTGCCTAATGTTGTTTGTACTCTGCACTGAAGGATTGGCATTGGCTGGCTTGTGTTAGATTATTAGTCTCTGGTGACTTGCTAGTGGCAAAGTATTTGGTCATTCTCCTGAAATCTTATGACTTTCAAACTGGCACAACCTCATATATTAATATAATTCTGTAGTTGTACATCTGTGATCTCCATGCTCTGTATAAATTACATTTAGTTGTAAAAATGTAAGTCATTTGTTAATAGAAACAACAGAAATATGGAAAATGCCTTAATTTTACTGTGGAGCAGGAGGGCATGAGAATGTGCATGTGGGCTGCTACTACAGAGAAACTGAATTCGGTTTGCCTTTGTCTCACTGAGCTGCTTCTCAGGTTTGCAAATGAATGGACACAAGAACGTGATAGATCAGGGTGAGATTTGTGTGAGCTTCATCGTGTCCCTCCATGCCCAGTTACCTCTGGAAGGACACCCAGAACTGCAGGCAGAGGAGAAAGCATTTGAATTTTTTAGATATCTGTTGCCTGGATGGCTGGAGGACCAGAGGCAGGAAATAAGGTTGAGTGTCTATACCCTGCACCGTAGGGAAAAATGGTGAGGTTAATAACAGTACATCAGAAAAAGAGAGAGCAGCAGTGCTGTGATGCCTCTTGTCTATTCCTGCACTGTAGTGGTGCAGGAACCTCAGAGAGTGCCTGGAGAATGCCATCCCTTCACACACAGGTGCACACAGTGTGTTGTATCTTGTCTATAGAAGAGGATCAGTGAAAGGTAAATGGTTTCATTTGCATAATCCTTGGCATGCTCTTTGCCTTTACAGCTTCCCATTTCTTTTTATTTTTCCTGTGCTTGTCAATACTGCTTTGCTCTTCAAGAAACACCTGCAAAAGTGTTCCTGTGGTTAATTGAACAGCTGTATTTTACAGAGGATGACAGTCACACAAAATAGTGAATTTCATTCAGAATATGTATTTCTTTTTCTTCATCCCTGTGTAGGGCTGTAGGCACAGTTTCATGATGTTTCTCTTATACTTTCCCCCTCTCCAGCAGTATCAAAGAACAGGTAAAAAGTTGCAGTAAAGTTGACCTTATATGATTGCTACTAAAAAAAGGAAAGCAGGACACCTGTGTAAACACAACGTATAAAGACTGCTGTATTAGAAGAGGATCAGAAAATGTATTTCATTGAAACTGCTGTGGTTTTTTTCCTACTTTTGGCAGTTTATGTTGTTGTTCCTGGCTCTGCTGGTACAGACAAGGTACTGACTGTTCACCACAGTGTTGCACAATCATTCCCGATTACTGTCACTGGTGGAGAGGCACTGAGAGTAACAACAGCTGGAAATGTTAAGGGAAAAATATTGCAGCAGACACAGCTGGTTAGTGCTGACATCTCACTCAGTTTTCTGTGCACCATCTTCCACCAGTTAAGACACTGGTGATTTAGATACTGCATCTGTTTTGCCATTGTTAAAACATTTGTATGGGAATCAGACTAAATAATGCAGGAAAACAATAAAGTGTTTTCTGAGCATAGCATGTAACCTAATGTAATTATGGAGACTGAAGTCAGAAGAATTGGAAGTAAAATAATGAAAGAAGACTGGGTATTTTATAAAAGGATTAGTAAGTTTGTTTTCAAATTAACATGAGCTTTAATATGAAGTTTAAATTTTTTTTCCTGTTTTTGAGATCTGCCACTTGCAGTAATTGTCACTCGTAATTACAGTTCTGATGCACATGGAACACACAGGGAAGTTTTTCTTGTGTTCTAAACAGATGTGTTTGTGTAGGAAAATGCTGTAGAAGTAAACAGGGGTGACCTCTATAGTGTGGAACAGAGCTGTTGTCTCAGTTCTCTCATATCCTTGCTTAAAGCTTCCTAGACCTGACTTCAACAGCAATGTAATATTTGCAGTGATCATTTGTCCTGGAATGCTTGAACCACAAATGAAGCAGTAAGATTTTGATCTTGGATTGTGTGTTGTTCTGTCCCCGTGGGGATTGTACTAATTATTTAATCATAGAAGACAGGGAATTAAAACTAAATTGCAAAGGGGAAAGAAATTGGCTGTGCTTTTTCTTTCCCCCTTATCTATCCATGTGGGTTTTTTGTTTCCTTCTACTTTCAGAACAGTCCTGAGGATCTACACATTTGTTTTTATCCTTTCTTTGTTATAAGTTAAAATGTAGTGTTTGAGTTTGTGCCTGTTGCTTCAGATCCCTTCACCTGGCATGACTGGAAAGTGCCTGGCTCCACTCTCTTTGCACTCTCCCTTCCAGTTTATGTTGATGAGATTCCCCAGATCCTTCTCTTCTCCAGGCTGAGCAGTCCAAGCTCTCTCACCTTTCCTCTCCCTTCATCACCTTAATTGCTCTTGGCTGGGCTCTCCCCTCTTTAATTCCTTCTGTAAAAGTGTGATCCTATGCTTCAGTTCAGCTGTCAAAGTTCATGTCATGCCTGCGTTGTGCTCTCCTGGCTCTCTGGGCTGAAAGGCAAATTCTTCTGAGAGAGGTCATACAAAAATTGAGTTGTCCCTGGAAGGAGTATACCCATAGATCTACATTTGTAGATGGGCTGCAGAAGATATTTTTCAGTTGGTGCTACTATATTCAGAAATTATGGAGGGTAGTGTGTGATCTTTGTTCCTCCATATTTTTATTTGGAAGGAGAAATACTTTGAAGAAGTGCCCAGAAGGAGCAAGAACTGTAATCCTTAGAAATTCTTTCTGACATAGCTCTTAAAATTCAAGAACTAAAAAGAATGTGAGCCCTAAAAGCTGTCATCTGACAGATGGTTTCACACTGTTTTGTGTAATCTTTTATCCTGAGTCTCTTGAACCGGGCCTGAGAGAGAGCTGCTGGATGAAGGATGGTTTCAAGCTAATAGTAGGTTTTGGTAGTGGTGATCCATTTTAATATTCATCCAAGTTCTGTTGCTGAAGCCTTTGAAAACCTGCCCAAGGAGGTCCAGGTATGATTTCACATGAGAGGTAGGAGTGCCTAGTTATTTCTGAGAATGTCTGTGCACAGTGGGATGGATTAGAAGACTTAATAGTTGTTCCTTGTGCCTAGTTTAAACATCATAGACTATATCCTGCTGATCATATTTGTATCTCATACAGCAATGACCTGCTTGAGATGTAGTAGTTCAATATTACATCTCTTTGAATTTTTAGCAACTTAGCTGATTGAAGAGTATCTTTATTAGGCATGCTAATGGAGTTAATTTCCTTTTTTTTTTTGTTGCACTAGGAAGAATTCTCATCTTTACCAGACGCTCTGGTAGCTGTGTAGTCCTGTAGAGTAGTTGTTACAGTCCAGGCTATTAAGCCAAGATTTGCTTTTTGTACTTGAGCTTGTAAACAGTTAAATTTCTAAACAGCAACACACCATATCAGTACATTCCAATTGCTGCTTGCTATCCCTCTGCTCTGTACAGATTGAGGAGTTGATAAAATGTTGTCTATTTATTCTGACCCGAATAATTCAATACATTGCTGTTGTTCAGAAAAATATTCTGGATAGAGATGATTATACAAAGGCTGTTCTAGCAGAGAAATAAGCAGATAAACACTGCAGTAGTGTTTAGTGATTAATTTTCACTTTCTTGTAGAGTTTGGGACAAAGTTATAAGTGGATCCTGCAAGATTCTTGTGTTTGTTGCTGTGGAGATATTATTAACCTTTAAAATGAAGATAATAGCACTGAATTCTGCAGAAAAGATCACACAGTTTTTGGAAAATGTAAGTACTCTAATTATGCTTTTCATTGCCTTTTATAGTTTATAACTGTTTCAGCCTGAATTGCTTGCCTGCTGCAGATGTACCAAAAGATATTATTACATTGCTGAGAACAGTGTAGCAGTACCAAGGTGAAGGGACTATGCTCAGCATTGAGAATAATAACTTCTTCTATCAGGAGGTAAGGCTTCCATAGAACTAAATGATTTTTAGGCTTGGGGAGTGTATTTATGTACAGAATTAACATTTGTGATACTAAAGGGTTTTTCTGTGAAAGTGCAGGTCAGGTTAGCTTAATTTTTCTGGAGGCTTCTTAGAAGGGCTGGTTTCTGGCACCTTTTTTTGCATCTTGCCTGAGCGCAGATTTGTAGACTAAATGTGTGTTTTCTGTTGATGTGAGGATGGCATCATGAATCTGACCCTGAACCTTCCTGACCCTGAATAGTAATGAGGCATCTCAGCAGGGCTGTAGGGTCCCAGTGTAACCCAGGTGAGTTATATGAGATACAGCTGTGGTCTTGGATAGGGAGTGTGAGTCATGCCTGGTGTTAGGGATGTGTGAAGTGTGAGGTGTTCGACTGCTTAGCAGCATTTTGGAAATGAAAGCTTTTTGTCCAAAACCTGGATGTAATATGGTGTGTGAAGGACAGAGGGATGGTGGGATGAGAGAATAGGGAGATGGGATTCTACTTTTGTTTTCTTTTTTATAAAGAGATAAAATCTGGACTGGAAATTCAAAACTTTTATTTAAAGAAAACAGTCTGAATAGAGTGCTCTGACCAGGCACTTTGGCACGATCTTTTGCAGATTCCTCAGGACAACACTGACGCCATTGTCAGCAAAGCTGTGGATCTGTGGCGCACACACTGTGGGACTCCAGCACACTCAGTCTGAGAACTCTCTTGGCTTGTGACAGCTTCGGAAAAAAACTAACTTTTGAAAAGACATTTTACCACCCTTTCCCCATCCTAGTGTGATGTGCTTTGTTAACCCTTTTGTGTAAAGATGCTGTTAAAGCATAGTGACCAATGTGTAAATATTTTTCAATAAAAACAGAGGGAATGAAGATACTTAGTGGTGGGGTGATGATGGCCAAAGTGTTACTTGTTCATCCAGCTACAGTATTTTGATTGCACAGTGTGCTCTCTTGCTTTTGCAGAAGGAAACCTAACTCAAAGCAAGGTAAATAGATTTACTTGTGATATAAAAATGTTTCAGTATGCCATCTTGTACTTGATATTACGAGTAACTACTTGAAGGTATTTGTACAGTGAATTTACTGAATGTCAAGTTGCTGGGTGGTAAACAAGCATGCTTTTGCTAGGAATGTAATTGTACTCTTTTTAACACTGTGAAATTTCAGGTAAATGAAGCTTCCCAAATCTGAGGTACAGGACGTCACAATGACCAGGGGTGAAAGCCTTTTCTGGAATGTTTTAAAATACTTTCTTTTTGTCTGTCAGACAGCTCTCTATGGCTGTATCTCCTTTGTTCTTCATGGAAGATATTCTAGGGAAGTGGATCTGTGCAGGTATGGAGAAAATCAGTGGGATAAGCCAATGTAATTCAGAATTATAGCCCAGTAATAACCAATGGCTCTGCTGAGTGCTTGGCTTGAAGCTGTTGTAATTTGATTCTTGCTTGGTTTAGATTTCAGAATTAATTCAATGTAGAAATTAATTCATGGTGTAAGTAAAAGTAAAGTGATTAGCCATAGATAGAGATTTACTGGGGAACTGATCTTTTTCTTGCAAAAGTATAAAATTCTATTTCTACCTCTTGCATAGTCCAGGGAATTGTATATAAGAATGTGTTGCTTAGCTGTTACTTGACTCATATTAGTGCTTAGTGTGCTGAGTGCCAAGGATGCTTGTTGCACTTGAGAGAGTGTGTTAAGCTTGCACTCAGTGTTGTGCAGACTTGAAATGCTTTAGAAGCTTTTGTTTTAAACTGGTCAGGTTTATCTTGCGGCACATTAAATGGTGAAGCCTGGGACTTTGCTGGGGTTACCCCTAAAATCCTGGGGAGATGATCTCTGCTGGATGCTGAGACCTTGCAGTTGGTGCTGCTGGAATGCCCCAATTCAGCCAGTTCAGGAAAAGTGTGTTTGCATCTGCTTTGGAGTCCATTGTTGTTCCTGCACTGTGGTGTAATCCATGGAGCTCACTTTGGATGGATGCATGTTTTCCTAGTGCAGGGTAAGGCGCACGGGAAAGACACAAGTTCTGTTAACAGCAGCCCTGCATCCTGTAACATGCAGTGCACAAGTGTTTCAAATAATGGCCACAGGTGCAGTCTGAGAGGTTGCCCGTGTGAAGGATTCCCCCTGGCTGCACAGCCAATTCACACCACCCCAAAGGAGCAGGGGCGTTACTGGGGCCTTCACACGGCAGATTACTTGGTCATTTAAAAACAAGCAGCGACGACACTGAAGGTGTTCAGCTGTTTCAGTCCTGAAAGGGAATCAATAACTCATATTCTGTGAAGAGAGGTGCACTGAATCAGGATTAGAAATGCCAGTCAGTGTTACTGCTTCCAGGCGTGCCAGTGAGTGTTCCTCCAATTACTGTTTGACTGAAGGCTCCAGAAGTCCTTTTTTTTTTTTTTTTTAATTTAAAGAAGCCTTTCTCTATCAGTAGGCAGGCCTGGAGCTGCACAGAAGAGAGACATCAACTTTTACCTTAGAAAGGTTCCACAGAAGGTTTTACAGAACCTTAGAAAAGTTGGCAGGGACCTCTGGAGTCCACATGGTCTGACCCCCCTGCCCAAGCAGGGCCACCTAGAGCTGGTTGCCCAGGACCAGGCATGTCTATGTGGCTTCTGACCGTCACCAAGGAGAGGGTGTCTAATACCTCTTTGGGAAACATGTACTTGGTCATCCTCACAGTAAAAAGCTTTGTATTTCTACATAAACAACAGCAATTTTACTTAACCATCCTGTTTTATGTGGGATGGATCCCCAAATGCTGCTCCACTGTCATGTCCAGCTGAAGTTTGTGCGTAGCTTTTTCAATTGCATGTACCAAGAAGGATCAGGAGTGTTTCTTTGTTGCAAAGGTCATTATTTATTGTGAGCTGTGCTGAAGAAGGTGCTATGCTGAAGAGAGTGCATGGTGGTTTAATGCCATGCTTCCTTAACCACTGGTGAGAGGCATTTGTGTGTCTCATCATGGATCCACTCACAAACTTAAGCTGTGGATTTATGAAGGAATTAATTTATGCAGAAGATGCCCTGAATTCCCAGTAGACCAGAAGTATGAATCTGGCTTGCTTAGGCTCAGTCAATTTTCAGTAATTGCTCAGTTGCTCATACACCCAGTGGAGCATAAAGCTTTAGCACACCACCCTGCTTCCCAAGGGAGCAGAACGGCACAATGGGAGCTTCCACTGTTCCCCAGCATGCGATGGTCAGGGGAAGGTTGAGGCAAGGTACCTCTAATGTCCCAGCCTGGAGCAGAGTCTAGTGTTAGGGAAGCCTGGGTCTGTCCCTCCAGACATTGTCACCAGCCTGGGGTTGGTAGTGACCATTCTTGGACCTCTTGAACAAAACCAGTGCAGTAGTTGTGGTGTCCAACTTGCCACTTCTAATGGGAAGTCCAAGTTTGGTCATTTATCTGCTATGGACTAGTAGTGCCTAACACAGAATGTTTTGAAGTTGCACATAGTTGAACCTCCCACTGAAACCTTTGGCTAAGTAAGGCGAGGAAGGGGTTATCTTTGCTATTTGTTTTCTGCTAACCTCTATGACATCCAAAAGGAACATAAGAAGTTATCTGATGTTCATTTTTCCTGAGAATCTTGAAAATTAGGTATTTTTCTTTATTTACATAATTTCTCCTTGAATGGCTGAGTATGTAGCTGCTTGCTGCCTACTTGCTTATTCATTTGGAACCCAACAAGTGTTAGGTTTTGTGTTTCCTTTATGCTTTTTTCCCCAGAGACAGCACCGAAGCATTCACTTTGGACATTGGAGAGTGAAAGCTCTCCCCCTCAAGCTTCACCCTGCCAAATATCTTACTGGGCTTTGCAAACAAGAAAAATAAGCTTAATTTGATCCATTTCTCCCCTCAAGCCATACTTTCTCTCCACAGGGGTTTAGAGTGGTGCTACATGTGTGTGCTCTCCTGTGCTGCATGTACCAGTTCTTTTCCAGCTGATGTCCAAATGTTATGGAAACTCCAGATAAGCAAAGTAATGGCAGATGACAGAGCATGATGCTTGAAAAGTGGTGAGTGGTTTGGATTTTATTAAGGGGCCTGACTGCATGGAAAGGAAAGCAGGAGAGCATGGAGACAAAAGTAGCTGCAGTATAGTCATTCAAAGGCTCATAAAGTAACAGCGATCCAGAGCAGTGTTCTGTGGACAGATCATTTGTCATCTCCACATGGGAGAGCTTCAGCCAAAGATGTGGCTTCTGAACACCAGAGCTCCTGTGGCACAGATTTACCTAAAAGCCAAGCTTTTGTTCATCCTGCCACTCAGGGAAGAATTCTGTAGGCAGCTTTGTACCATTTGAAGGCACTGCTGGCCCATGTGGCCTGAGGGTGCTGCTGCACCACCTGCAGCTGACAGCTGCACCAGAAGCTCCCACTGCTCAGGAGCAGGGCAGCTGCTTTGTTCCACACAGACCAGGGCATGGCAACGCTGTTGTTTTTGGGCTTGGTTGTCTAGGAACCTTGATCTGAGGAGCAAGGGGGAGAAATGGAGGTGAGGAAGACAATGGCAAAGCAGCCCAGCCCTATGCTGGGCTAAGAGCACTGAGCTCTCAGCCAGCAGCAGAGTGTGTTTGTGCAGGTGTGTCTGTTAAATGGAGCATTGATTTTTTTCCAGCCTGCTCCGTTTCCTGCCTACAGATGGCATTGGATTGCAGTTTGATTACCAGTAATTACATGGAGTTCACTGAAGACACACACATCCTTTCACTCAGACTGGTTTTATGAAATGCTTCCATTAAAACATAACCCATCCCTTTTGTAGAGGTCTCAATGCAAGCGATTGGACTGTGATCTCACATTCCCTGTACAATGTATTCTCACCAATAATTTTCTTGTTAAGGCTTTTATTTTCTTCTTTTCTATCTGTAAAGAAACCACTACATACTGCTGCTATGGGAGCCATAGCTCGATGTGAGGGAAGGGGATATTTAGTCACAACCTACAATTCTGATGGTTTATCCACATCTCACAGGATAGCCACAAAACTCATTGTCTGTCAGAATGGAAAGACAAACACACACAAACAAGGTAGGTGAAAAGTTGCCCAGATGGAAGCAAACCAAAAAAAGCCCAATACCCGAGTTTTGATCATGTGTTTACCTACCAGCAAGGGAAAGGAACAGAAATTGGTCAGTTAAAGTAGATGGATCTTTAATTTTTGTGTAATTGGAAGCCTCTGTGTGTCAGGGAAGGGGAGCTGCTCCCAGCTGCCACTTAGAGTGAGGATGCTGGGTGTCACTCATCTCCTTAGGGTCAGAATGTTTGCACCATAATTTCCAAACACTGAAGAGCCTCGGCAGAGTTGTCACCCTTGCAGGAGGCCAGTGAGCTGGTTTGAAGTTACGTACTTATTCTTGTGAAAGCTTTTTCTCCTCTTTTCACTACGCAGAGGCTTCAACTTGTCTCCCACTGAAGCTACTTGGGGAAGAAGGGTAACAAAGAATAGGAATACATGATGCGGATGTGCAGGAATGGCTCCTCTGCCGAACAGCAGCAGCACTTGCTGGTGCTGCTTGGTGGCTGCACATTGACTCTGGCAGTTGGCCCAGAGAGAGCACAGCCTGCACCAGCAGCATTGTGACAGATGGGGTTTGGTTGTGGGATTTTTGGATGCCTGTGTGTGTCTAGTGCAGACTGTTGGATTTGCTCTTCACTAGGGGGGTGCCAGGTACCCCTTCAGCAGCTGAGGTACCACTTGTCCTTCCTTGCTGAGCTGCACCAGCCCAGCCACAGTGCTTGGGGCTCATCTGATCTGTCCCATCCATCTGCTCTGGGAAGTCTCCCTTTCCTGCTTTGCTCCCATGGAGGTGTGGGTGAGCCTGACTGGTATCCTTGACTACCTCCATGTGTTACACAGTCACTGGGACAGAGGGTGATAAAATACACAGGCACCAGAAAGCTTCTTTTAAATGAATTTTTTTTTAAGAAACTGCATACATCAGAGACAAACAATAATTTAAATACCATGCAGTTTCAGTATGTACAAAAACTAGGACATAGAGATCCAGTTTAATTTTTTCTAGTTATTTACATCATTTTCATACAGCCATAATCTGTTAAATTACAATACTGGAAGATCACGATTGACAGCCACCACACTCACTCCTATACAAAGACAATCTATATACATACACTTGGATATCAACTGGAAAATGCAACTGGTGCAGGAGTAACTGGGACACACAGGAACACAGGGTATGTGCCCGTCACCTCCTCTTTGTTTACAGAAGTTGTTCCAAGCTTGAGCAGACTGAACACCTGGGAAAAATAATTTGTCCCCTTTTTCTTTCCTGATTTTTTTATTAGCCTAGTCATCTCCCATGGCTATTTATACAAAGTTATTTGCAGGCACGTTAGGGAGCCCCCATTCATGTATAACTATGGGTTTCCACCTTGCCCATCTATTTTTATAAGTGCAAGCTTCACTAGGCATGTTGGAAGTGCTCCCCCCTCTCTGAGTTTATAGTGTTTGCACTGCACAGGTGGTGCTGTAGAAATAAGGAAGGGTGAATTTGGTGAGTAGTTGCAGTGATGACAGAATGCAGTGGTTCCACATATATTAGGATGAGATTTATTTGTGTAATGGCCTCATGAAATGGTTTCAATTAACATAAAATAGCTAAAAGTCTATTATGTTCTTTGCCCCGCCTCTTCCTTTTCTTCAGATAATGCCCATTGTGTTCACTAGGAATTGCCTAGACCCAAAAGTTGGCCTGAGCCCCTTCCCAGCAAACCTGCAGCCTGAAACTTCTTCAGCCTGCAAGTACCCGCCCAGTGGGGTGTAGGTGGGCAAAAACCATAATGCCCATGTTCCCTCTGAGTCAGAATGGTGTCACCAGGTCCCTGCAACTCTCTGGGTGGTGAAGGTGTGCCACTATTGGGCTTCCTCACCATCGCTTTTCCCAATCAAGGCTTTTTTGCCTAGATGTTTTGAAGCTTCTTTTTCAACCTCCACCACTGCCCCAGCCACCCCTTAGTCCCCATTTCTACTTCATTATTCTGCAGGCTACTGAACAGATGTCAAAATACTTGCACACTTGAAGTATTCAGAATTTGGTAGATATAACAAAAATGCTTCTATTCCTTGATTATTACATCTGGGAACGGATTACCTCTGGAATAGTAATTTTTGTTCCGTGTTGACTTTTCCGGTCTCTAAACCTGGTGTAATTTATTTATTACCACTATTAATCTCCTTCCAATCAGAATGAGGATGACTCTGTTAATACAGTCTTAGCAGGAATGCCATCATTATGTTCTACACATAATCCAGGTCAAAGGAGAGAAATCATGACTGTTGTTTTTTTTTCCTTTACTGCCAACAGAATCACAGCTCCTTTGCCATGATAGAGATGACTTTCGCAGATCAGAAAACAATTCTCAATAAACCAGATATATAAAAAAGGGACCAGCAGTTTCCCAGTCTGTGTGCAACTTCCCAGGGATGGCAGAGGTGGGTGTGCACACTGAGGATGCGGTGCTGTGCTCAGGCCTTGAAGGAACAGTCCTGCTGTGGAACGCCTTGACAAAGGTTAACTTTGCAAACTACCCAGACCCACTGAAGCTAAAAGCAGATGAAGGGTCAGTTTGGTGATACTTATTGCAGTGCCAAACACCTTGTATGGCTTCTTTTTACTCCCCTTCCCCCTTTTCAGGAATAAGCTCTATTTCCATCTGGGGAGAAATATGGCAATTCTTCCACTTCTGTCTGGTGTCTGCTCAGCTAGGAGTTAAGTAAAAAAAAAAAAAAAACAAACAAAAAAATAAGAAAAGAAAAGAAAAAAAAAAAAGGATGGCTGCATGGAGCTGCCCTGGGGACAGCACAAAATCATGGGGCAAGGCTGAGTGTGGCAACTTACTGAGTGGTCAGCAGGGACCTGCTATGGGCTCATCCGGATGAAGGTACTGAGGAATGTTTGGCCATCACCCAGAACTTGGCTGTTATGTGTCTCAGCCAGTGCTCAAAGGTTTATTTTGGGTGCCAGACTGGCAGTGTGGGCATTGCTTGTGGCTGTGCCTGTGAGGGACAGTGGCAATGCCCAATCTGATCATTCCCCTGGGGACTCCAGCAGCAGCCTGTAACTTTCACCTGCCTCTTTTTAATTTTGTTAATAAAAATGAAACCCTCACCTTTCCCTCCCACTAGCCTGCCAAGTCCTGTGATTCCTATCACCACTGCTCCTTAAACAGTGTCCCTTCCGTTTCACAGTGATCCTCTAAGCTAGAGATGCCAGGGCAGGTGTGAGATCCATGCTGGGAACACAAGGATTTGTTGTTCTTCAGAACAGCTCTATTGCAGAACCCTTTGCTAATGCAGTTTCCTTGCAGTCAAAAGCATAAGGGTTTTTTTTCCTTGTTTTAAAGCTCTGATGCAGTCTTGTAACTTGTGTGCATATGTATGTGAATGAATTTATAATCATGAACTGAGGTTTTCATGACAATAACCCCAGAGCAGTGTATTCTGGCTGGTAGTGCTCTGCCTCTGCTGCACTGAGCTGATAACATTGCACATTGAAGGCTTTCACTACTGATGCACTTCTATCTAAAGCAAGTGTGAGCTGGTGATAGTGGGATCAAGGTGTGTTTCCTCAGAAATCATCACCCAGTCTGGGAAGCACCAGAAACCACCTGGTTTTCAATTTCCTTTGATGTTCCATCCTACAACAGCAAATCCTCATTTAATAATTAATAATCCACAGCATTGCAAGGATGGCCGTGGATGAGAATTAAAAGCTTTTGCTTCTCTCTGCTGGAGAGCCAATTGCGAGGTGCTGAGTGCCACCACCAAGTGCAAATGGAGGGTGTCACCCTCACTGCTGGGGTTATTGGGGCAGGCTGGGTGCTAGAGCCACTCCATGGGCTGCATGCAGGTCCTTTGGCTGTATTCCCGCATCCAGAGGGGTGAGGTGAGGCCTGAGAAGAGGCAAGAGTGTTGGCACTACACTGCACTGCACTTGAGCATTAAGTGCTCAAGTGTGAGAGCCATCTTGGCTGCAATCAGTGAAGGGCAATGCTAGCATGGAACAGGGGGAGCTGGACAGGGAGCACAGAAGAGAGGATAGATACATGGAAGACAGTGAGAGAGGAAAAATTAGTAAAAGAATAACAGAAATAACCTGTATAAAAAACTTTGGCCTCTCTGTTCAGACTGTCAAAGGAAAATAGCTATTGTGGAAGAAAAGGTGTCCTGGAATAATAATCTGGAACTTCTTACAGTAATGTTGCTACAGTGCTTTCAGGCACTGTCCCAAAACATAGCATAGTAGTATCTTGTAAGAACTTGAAAGAAATCCTGACAATGTCTGCCCCAGCTTGCTGGCATTATACTAGTTAAGGACTTAATTCTGGAAGGTGGTGGCCTAAGTTAAGAAAAGCACTTAATTGTGTTCAGGTTCAATTAAGCCTCTCAGACATATTCTTGAAAGCAGTGAGGCTGTGTGTGCTTTCTTACTGTAGAGCACACACTTAAGTTGGCAAGTAAACCAGGCCCAGAGTGACCAGCTCTCTGAGCTCTGCTTGGTCAGTTTGTGTGTTAAACCACTATAATAAAAATAAATTAAAACCAAAATTAGAACCTATAAATTCAGAACACCTCTGAATTGCTGTCCTTATGCCTCAGCTGTGGGTACCAGTGACAAGTCCCACCATCCATAAGAGTGCCCCAGACTCCTTTTGTCAGGCCAGGCAACACACTTTGTCATGCTTTGCTCAGTGTGAGTTTAGGATCAGTTCTTGAGACACCTGACAGAGAGACAAGAGATATCCTTTGTGGAACCTCCTGCCCCTCCTGTTGCATGTCCCTCTGCAGAGCTGGAGGGGAATCCCAGCCTTTGCTGCTGCCAGGGGCACGTTGGCTCTCACACAGTCACAAGGTTTGGGTGTAAGACAAACTACAAGCAGAGCAGATGCCATGCAGTGACCAGGAAGAGATGGGCTTTTGCTTGCTGGTTCTCAGTGTTCTTGTAGCTTACTGCTAATGGGCTCACAAGCGGGTTTAGAAAATTATACTTGAAAGACATGGAAAACAAACAGTTGCTAGAAGTGAAGCAGCCTTCAGTAGGGAGTCCTGTTCTTCAGAGGATTTTTCTGTTTGGAAGCTGAATAATGTCTACTGACTGGCTGTAAACTTCTCAAGGGAAAGAAATGCCTTTCTAGTCAGATGATATTCACAGATGGGCCGGCCCATGGAGAGTTTCGCTCCTTCACTGTCCTCATAAGGTGCTCTCAGCTTGAAAGGAGTGTTTGGTGTAAGTGCTTTAATGCCACAGGGGCTCATCTTTTGGAGACTTCGCCCAGGCCAAGTGATTCCCTGAACACTGTCTCAGGGCTCTTTAGGGTTGATGACAGAGGCTTGTCAGGATGAGGGGTGCCTGAAGACAACAATGGTTGCACCACCAGCTGGGCTTGAACACATATGGCAAATCCACATGCCGGGAAAGTCCTATACATAGTTGCCAAGTCTTGGCACGATTTCCCACCAGGGGTATTTTCTGTTACTGAAGCTTGAACCAGAAGGTCTGATGATGCTGCAGTACTCATCACATGTAAATACAATTCTCCTGTTTTTTTAATATTTATTTTTCTACTTTTTTTTTTTTTTTTAAAAAGGCCTTCGGAAGATTTACATTGTACGTAACAGGGAAATGAATAATACCAGCACTTATGGTTCCTTTTAGTTATGTTTTGAAGATGGCATAGTAGTCAGGTAGAATTGATCTGCTACGGTCTATGAAACCTAAAACCCAAGGGAAAAAAAAAAGAGAAACAGTAAGACAATAGTCTCACATGTATATTGCACATTAAAAAAAAATAGGGGAACTAATTGCTACAGTGACACCATTAGGCAGTTCAATTCCTGCAGCATTGACATCAACCATGCTGGCAAGAGGACTCAAAACAGACAGACACGCTTCCTTGGCCCTTGCCAGACTCACAGCTCATAGGCATAAGCTGTTTGCACCAAAATCTACCAGAGACATTCATACACTTTGGGTCCATCCTATGGGATCCCTGAGTGGGCGATAGCAGAGCAGCTCGCCCTCTTCCAGGCCATACAAGGCTGGACTCCACAAAAATTGTGTGGTTTAGACAAACCTTATGCTATTCTGCCAAAAAGATTTACATACAGTTTAACCATGATTATTCCTTAATGTTGGAGGCTAAAGAGACAAATGGAGCTAAAATGGCCACCTTTTCCGCAAGGCACCTTGTATCAGAGGGCCTGGGTTTGTCAGATCTGCAAATACACATTTTTCAAGCTTTGATTTTTCACTCTATTATGAATTAATTAATGTGTCCCACTAGTAAAGTGACACATTCTTTGCTCTTGCCATTGCTTAATGACATAAAGATCTCATTACCTTGCTAATGACTCTATAATGATGATTTATCTAAGTTTATTTAAGGGAATTACTGTATTTTGTTTAAGCATCTTTTGTTTAAGTGTGTTTTCCCAAAGCACTTGTTGAACCAGTAAGTCCTGCTGTTCTTCAGGCAAAGCCATATTCCAGTGTCTGTTATATGAGCTGTGGCTCTCTGCCTGGCCCAAAGTTACTGAGTCCAAGCTGCTCAGTGGCTTTCAGATACAAACTTTAAAGGGTCACCGCTTACTCCAACACTGGAAGAGAAGGAAAATACTGTGCAGAAACCTGTGAAATCCAAGCAGCCAGAGAGACTTCTGGAAAACTAAACCAGCCTGTATGTTGTAGAATGCTAAAGGCTTCATGGAATTCAAAGGAGCTCTCAATGGAGCATGATTACTTGTAGCAACACCCCCTTTAAAACAGCATCATCCTTTCTACATTTGTCACCTTGCCCTGGAGGAGCCAAATGTCCCTCAAAGGCTCAGTCACTGAGGTCAACAGATCTAGGTCAATTGTACATCCTAAGGCTTCTCCCAGACCTTGTGGCTCAGGAGCAGCTGGCTTGTCTCTAGCAGCACTCTATCACTACAAACCCCAGTGCAACCAGCCTAGCACATGCTAGGATGGAGAAGGGAGATCATTTCTGCAAAGTAATATATGCATAATACATGTGGTGAATTTTAATATAATTATTAATTTATACACATAAAAATTTCCTAATACAAAATTAATTTTGCCTTAAGCTTTTCTGTATTTTTCCTAAAAGTACCACTGCATTTTTCATGAGCACTGAACTGATGAACACATTAATACCAGGGCAGCTCCAGTTTGGCACCAGATCTCACTGTCGCTTGTCTTCAGAACCCAACGCTTGCCTTTAAAGTCTAAAATGTTGATTTGCAAAGACCTGACTTCAGCCCTAGTCTGTCAGAGAGGAAAGTGGCTTGCTTGGGCTCATGGATAATTAATTTAGTCTCTACTTTTAAAACTGAAAAGAAGCCCAAAGTGTAAATAACAGTGCCTCTCTTACAGATTGGATCTTGCCATGTGCCATTGCCTCATGTGTGGTCAGGCATGGAAGGACTGAGAGATGAGACCTGCATGGTGTGGAACAGCTGCACACACAGCAGGGCTTAGTGTGCACTCACTCGGACTTTGCTACGTGCTGTACAAAGCTTCCCTGTCCTCCTTCTGACACCAACTCTTTTTAAAAAATGTTTGGCCTCAGAAGAACAGATATGCAGCATGATGATTTAAAAAGAAAACCAGGTTATACTTCATTAAATGGCACGTTACTGCATAACTCCACATAATGGGGCAGCACGTGTTCGTCTGTGTGAGCTGCTTTTACAGCCTGTAATTCTAAATGTTGGCTAGACCTCATGGTGTGTTCAGTGCATGTTGGAGAAACAGCTGCCAGCTTTGATTTTCTTTTGAAAACAACAATATTCATTTATAGTCTTAAAAAATTAATCTCTCAGCTTACCTTGTTAGATGCCTACTTAATTCATGAACTTCCATTTCAGAGCTTTTAAATTCATTAAGCTCTTTTCGAATGGCTGCCTGCAAAGGACAAAGAAACTCATAAATGTATAAATGAGAGAGATCAAAATAAGTTCACTTTGTTCTCAAAACAGTATATTAAAAGTAAAGCAGAGAGATAACATTATCAGAGAGACAAAGACAAACATAAAGACTTTAAAATGTGAAAAGGAACAGCGATAAGCATGTTTTAAATAATATAAAGGGAAGAGAGAAATGCTTTGGTGGAATGTCTCAATTTTAAAACATATCACAGACAATGCAGGTACAGAACCCAATTCTGGCTTATTATGTAAACATTTACATGTACAAAATCCAAATTAGCAAAAGCATGAGGAAAAAAATGGGCACTGCAGTTTGTGAAACACTGTGATCTGTTCCAGAGCTGGACTGTGACTAGACTGGGCCCAGATCCTGACAGACTTGTGTTTGAGATGTCTTCTGCCTTTACTGTCCTGAATTTCCTCAGGTGCTCTTGAAGCAACTGATTTACTTGGGAAGGAAAGAGGCTCCCTGCACTCTACTCTGCCTCGGGCTGTGCCCCTCGGACTTGCTCCTTCCTTCTGACCCAGCTGTGCTGTTTATTGAAGTGATTTGACAAATTACCAAGCAGAAAACTTGCCATGGCATGGTGGTATTCAGCCTCTGTGGCTTGTCTGTGAGGGAGAAGAAAACCAGGGGGCACTGGCAGGAAGAAAAATACTGAAGAATAAAAACACAGAGGAGGTGACATGGAGGGACTCAGCTGCATGGTAGAGATGGTGCTCAGCAGAAATGGCTCAAGTCCCAAGCTTAGAATTAAGACCTCTGAGAGCTCTGTGATATTTGTAGCTCACGAGTGGTTTCGCTGTGAGCATCTGGAGGGGATGTACAGGGTGTTAGCTGTGGCCAAACGCTCCCATGGGTCTGAGATGTGTGCACTGCTTTTCTGCGTGATGCTGAAACATCGGCATCAGATACGGGAAGGGGGTGCTCCCGTAACTGGCACTCGTGTCTGTCAGCAATTTTTCTCAGCCAAATAAATCAAGCCCAAGTTGCACAAGCCCAAAACAGGACTTTTACAATTGCTACTGCTCCAGTCAGCAACTACCTTTGCTTTGACAAACCCTAAGTGATAGATTTTGCAAGTGTTTTTGTACATAAAAGACCCTTTCTGCTCCTTCTCCACAGCTTTGATTTCTTAATTCCCTTAGAAGTGCTTGTCAGGCACTGCCTCATCCATCAGGACAGAGTGATGGCTATGCAGCAGCTCCTGGGCTGCCCTCCGCAGACCAATCTGCTACTGAAGTTGCAGGGGCCACAGGGGCGGTTGACTCCCACAGGGATTGAGATCTATTCCCGCCTCCATCCCTCATCTGTTGGAGATGCAAAATTCCCTTGTCATTCCCCTAAGAGTCAGACCTGCTAAAGACAAACTCTGACTGAAGGGCAGTTCCCTCCACACAGCGCACAGAGCAAGATTTACTGGCAAACAGAAAAGCCCATTGCTAAAATCTGTTTTTACAGTAAATCTAGTCTGTGCTGACCAGTGAAGACAGCTACTGAATCACAGCTCTGCAAGAAAATAATCCTATCTAGGATGATGCAGCTTTGTTTCAATTTGTCTAGCTATTTTTTCCAACTATGCCAGTGGGCATAGTGTTGAGGAAAAGCACGTCACCTGAATGACAGAAATCAGAATACTGCCCACAGGACCCAACAAACCTCAATCTATCTGCTTCCTTATGTCATAAAAGGCATTAATATTGAAATGACAAACATCTCTTCTTCTGATGGTGCTTTGCTGAGACAAGGTTAATTTTTCTCTGACTACTGAACTTGCACATGCATTATAAAAAAAGAAAAAAAGGGACAAGTACTCTTGCAAATAAAATCAGTAACTCCATAGATGAGTGGTATGGTTAAAGCTCTAAACATTGGACATAATGCTCTCCATTGCTGAATGAGTGAGTTCCATGGCAAAGAAGTAGTCAAGGCTTGAATTCAGGTATCTGAAAGCCTTTAAAATTAAAAGGGCATCATAGAGTAACTATAAGATTCAATACTGAATCACTGAGCCTCATAGTCCTTGCCTCTTACAATGTCCATAAAATCTTTCAAATATTTTTCCTGAGGTCCCATTAAGACCCTCAGAATGTGACTGATATAATTTTCCAGCAACTTAATCCCTCTGCCATCAATGTCAACACCAGAGACACTATTAAGTGGAATTTCCACTAGCTCTCAGAAGGCAGTGCCATCAATACCAAAGTGTGCCTTTTTTTTATCTGCAGGTCTTTTGTGATTTTGGTTCAGTACTTAAAATACTCTGTGGCAGAAATCCTGAGCAAATATCCCTGTTGTAACACAATAGAGAAAAGTGACTCTGGCTTTGGAGGGATGAAGGTACCTTTGCCAAATTGATCTGCTGGCATTTTCACACCCAAACCTGTCCTGTCTTGGCACAGCCATTCTGGCACACACTCCTGTCTCACTGCTCTGCTAAGTCTTGCCAGAACTCTCAGCTGGCAGCATAATGTGGTAAGACCAAAACCAACAAAAAAATATTAGGGCTGTCATCAAGACCTTTCTTCAAGGGGCTTGGGATTCCTTCCCTCCTGGTTTCCATGCATATTGAAACCTTCTTGCCAAAGATTTATGCCTCAAACAAACAAACCTCATTAATGGAAAAAAACCACAGGTGTGTTGGAAAGGGATGTCAGGTAGATATTTATTCCTTACAGCCATGGGACCTGTGTGACCCAAGGGATGTTTGCCATGACATGCTCTGGCTGTTTAGGCCATGGCTCTCCCAGAGGTGCTCCACTTACTTTGTCGGCGGCTGTGAGTCGTGTCCACGGTTTGTCCGCTCTCCTGTCGTAGTCCTGCGCGTCTGCCACTTCCACGTAGTCACTGAAGCGGATGAGGATCTTCCTCTCGCGTAGCTCTTCTACTGTGGGCCTTTGACTCAGCTGCAGGTTTGAGGAAGGAGTGGAAAAAGACATCAGGATTTTGCTTTTTCCCTGCAGAGTGCTGCTTGGGGATTTATTTTACTGCAACTGCTGTTACAGTAATAAGAGGGTTCGGACATTCCCAGTGCTTTGTTTTTATCTGCCTTTCATGGAATTGCTACCTGGGAAATGTGCTCTTGTTACTCTTGACCCTGAATATCATCTCACCTTGCTGCTGTGGCTGGAGACCCCAATTCTCAGCTGAGGTTGATCACCCTTAGCAGAAATGTGAATTTTGAAAGTCTCCTAGTGTACTGATGTCCCAGGAAGAGACAAAGACCACAACACTACTCTAAAATAACCTCCACACGCTGTACACTTTTCAGCCTTCTAAAAAGACAACAGCTGCTGTTGTCTGTACTTCTGTACTGCCTGGGAAGAGTCAGAACAAGGCATGGAGTGGCTTCTGCCCTGAATTACATGCAAAAGGTGAAAACCAACTTTCTTTACCATTCTGATATTCTGCAGACCTGTCCTTACCTCCAGAAAAGGCAGGCAGGATGATTAGTGCTCACTGAACTTTTATCTATTGACAGCTGTGGTTTGCATCACAGCATATTTGATTATCAAAATTTTGTGTTGCATACTACAAGCCAAAAGAAATGGCAATGGTGGATTTTATCATGTCAGGAAAGCATCTTCATTGTTTCAAGCATTTCTTTCAGATTCCACAGCAGAATAGGCAGCCACAGTGAAAAACTCCTCTTAAATTAGATAGTGCACGAGTTGCACAGCCAGTTACATGGGCAGGGACAGCAGTTGGCTTTCAGGGATCAATTCTCCTTGGATGCATAGCACACTGGTGAATGTCAAAAGCAATTACACAATCGTTTCTGAAGGTGCTACATAAATGTGGCTGTGGATTAGCTGGGCAGTTTCACTGTTAGAGTAGAACACTTGTGACCAGGATACATCAGGAAAAGTAATATCCTGATAACAATTTCCTACAGTGTATCATGCTCTTCCCACTCACTAGAAATAGATGTGTTTGAAATACTTTACCCTTGTGAAGGGTAAAGGATCTAAATATTTAATAAAATGCTTGAGATTCTATTCTGCAACATTATTTATGCCCCTGAATCCACCTTTCTTCCAAATAAAGTATCTCAGTTCCCTGCATTTCATCTTCCAGAGAGAATTAAGATTTAAAACAGCCAGGTTGCTAAGTGAAGGGTGAAAAATCCCTCCTTTCTTCAGCACTCGGGTGGAGCTCAACTACTCTATTCTGCATCAGTCTGTAAGCCTGTGTGCTTGTACTTGACATGGTTGGTTGTCTTTCTCTTTTCTGTTTAGAAAAGATGATTGTGATGGGAGGTGACAGTGGGGCTGCTCTCCTTACACCAGCATCCTGGAGCATGCACACTCAAATTGGGTTCAAACACCTCGTGTGGAGAGTCCGCAGAGCTGCACTAATGTCCTACCTGTGAGATGCTCTGGAGAACGGGAATGAGGATAGAAAAAACATGCACTGACTTTTGTGCCAGCGCTCTGGCTGTGAAAGAGTCCCGAAATCCATGGCTTGGTATCACATAGTTAATGTGTAGCCATAAATCTACATATATTTCCATATATAAATATATGCACACAAAATATATTCAGTATATTAAACCGAAGTGCCAATCTGATCATGCTAAGTGTAACGAGAGAGACAACCACACTAAGTAATTTTATAAAAGCCATTAATTAAGGGCTACATTGTTTGAATGGTTAACAACTTTATCTGCCTTCTTCTCGTAGCATTGCAGAGATTTCTTGTGACCTTCTAGGTGTGAGAGTTTTGCAGTATGTTCGGGCTGCCAGAGCTCCCTTAACTCTCGAATAGCTGGGAAACCAGCTTTGCAGGACAGACTGTAAGCAGCCCCACTGCAGGTGTGGGTTCAGTGTGTGTCCGTGCTGAGGGCACAGCTCATCTGAGATCTCACCTTGCAGTTTATTTTCATGACCTGTGAGCTGTGGTCTCTTGGGTCTAAACAGCTTAGTGCTATAGAGTCCTTATTGAGCAACACCTGAGAACAAGCTCTTCTAACAGGCAGAAAGAATAGGGCACATTCAAAAATTACAGGACAAGGACATGGCCAAGGGCACCATGCAATTGTCTGCACAAGGTATGGTGCTCCAAGGAGGGAGAAGGGGTTCTTAATGACCCTTTTTAATTTGCTTCAGCTAATGTCAAAGGGATGTACATGCATGAGTGTGTCTGGACTTTTTCTGTGCACACTACCTGGGCATTTGCATTTCTATTTACCTATTTGTGAAGATCTGGGAGCTGAGGGAGCAGGGTAATTCTATGGTGAGTGATTAATTATATGAGTGTGAACCAGGGTAAAATTCCCTTTCAAAATAAATGGATTTGTATTAATGCAAGAGCAGTAAATGAGGACAGGACCTCTCATGCCTTGTCACAGGAGGTCAAATATTCTGGAGCGCTGTAGATACAAATGGGCATTTCCCAGCCTTTTACTAAGGCAATTGAAATGGAAGGTTTAACACACCCCACTTTGTCCGTGGCAAAGGGACATGAAATGAAGCAAATACGTGAAATGAAGCAAACCCAAGCACCCTCACCAGGTAAAGTGGACTGGCTCTTGCCAGTCTGATCTTGGGATTTAGTCAAATGCAAAATGCTGAGTTTGCCCCACTTCAGTCACAAGGAAGCTTATCTTTCATGTCATCACTGCCTGCTCTGCTTCTTCATTAAAATGTTACAGTTGTTATTTAAAGAAGACAAGCTAAAAAATTACAAACCCTACCCAGCAGCAGCCCTCCCCCTCCTTTGCTCCCCACCTTCTGCAGTAAAGACTTAGGAGCAGGATGTGATGAAAATGCCCTGAAGACCTTTCCCTTTGAGTATAAATGCAGTTTATCCAAATTAGCCACTAATCTTTTCCTCTTCTCTGACCTTTCTCCTCCCTGCTGCCTCTCTCTCACCTCTCTCTGATGAGTCCCACCTCTCTCAAGAGTTCATTATTTTCAACAGCCTTTGCTGATGCAAGCCAGTGAAGGTCAGTTAAAGAAAAGCTTGAACATCTTCAAGCAGGGGAGACATTTCCCAGAGAGGCACCAGTGAACAGAGCATTTAAATTGGACAGGGGCAAGAATTTAACAGGAGCAAAGATTTCAGATTATTGCATGGATTTTAAGAAACAGCTACACCTCTTCAATTTGATAGTCAGTATTACAGCTCTGAGAGATTTCCTTTTGGAACTAGACCTCTGAGAAAGATAAGTTATTGGCAGTGGGGGGATAGGAAGCAGTAAACAGCTCTAGGGATTGGGAAGCATGGTGCCGTTTAAGAGGAGAGAAGATAGGAAAAGTTCTATTCCACTTTGCAAGTGATTTGTAACATGTTCTGTTAATCCAGGCTACGATTCTCTCTCCATAATTGAAGTCCTCAGGGGACGTTCAGGCTTGTGTTAATTGCCTTGGTCCTTGGCCAAGTTTGTCATGGTTCAGAGAAGATACGTTCTTGGTAGTAATTCATGGGGGCCCGAATCTCCCTGTGGACGTGACACAACTGCAACACTTCCAGAGGGCTCCTGCACATTAGTATTCTTTGAATGAGCGGGAGGTCAAGACCAGTGCTCAGAGAAAAAACCTTCCTAATGCATGTCCTTCCACTCAAATGACGCACGTCCCCGTGCCCAAAGGTGCTCGGTGGGCCTGAGGGGCAGGGAGAGAGGACAGGAGGGCTGGACATCTCAGGTGACAGGCAAACATGCTTCCACTCTCCTTCCTTGGGCAGGAGGGACACGAACTGCTGAGAAACTTAGCCAACAGCACATCCTTAATTTTGTTATTTGAATGGTAGCTATTCCTCACCCCAGTTAATGTGGAACTAGATGAGTTGGAGAGGATGGAAAATGCTAAAAGAGGCAGCTCACTATAGGTCGCCTGATTTCTTTATAATATTTTTTTTTTTTTAGAAATTGCCTGTCCAGATGATGAATTCAACTGGATATTTATTGCTGACTTTAATAAGGCATCTAGACCTAGCAAGGTAATCTTACTTATTAGAGCAGGTCATGTTACAACTTATCATTATAACACTGTAACAAAATGTCAATGCTGACGGAATTTAAAGAATAGCTTTTTTATGGATGGAGTGGGTTCTTCCCTTGGAATTGGAATGTTGCCATAACAAAAAACTGGGGACAGTAGCAGTTTCTGCAGTGCAAGGTCAAAAGTCTCATCAGTGGCTTCTACAGAACCCACTTCCCTTCTTATATCCCAACTTCACATGTTTCCAAAAGAGGCAACATGGCAGAGTTTCCTCATATTGGATTTACTCTGTGGGCACATGTGTGCTTGAAAACTCACTGCAAACAGAAGGGGCTGCTGGGCCACACACTTGCTGTGCTCAATTAAACTTCTGCTTGATCTGGGGTTTAAAATCCTTTGGTACTAAGACTTCAGCACAAATGGACAGAAGGAGCTTGCCACTCTGCTGTAAACACAAAGACACATCTGGGACAGGCTCATGAAAGATACAGCTGGGGAATAACAACTATTTTTGCAGGATTCACTCAGTGGTTGACATTTCTAGTTGTTATCTAAAACACTTGCACACTTTATTCACTTCTTTTCTCCAGTGATTTCTGAGCTTTTATGATGGTATGTTTGGTAGGTGAGAACAAAATCTATTGTTAGAACAGCCCTGCAGTTCTTTCATTAAAATTATATGTGTCACTAGAACAATTTACAACAGTTTAGAAAGATGATCCAAATCAAACAATGTTAAGTCATGTTGCTGTCAGAAATGTAGGGGAGAAAAATCTTTACTAGAGTGGAAGCCAAAAAAATGACTAAAGGGTATGTGATCAAGAACAGGAGTATGAACATTAAAGAGCCAAAGGCCAGGGCCTTGGTCTGATGCTGCTTTCCCTGTTGTTCCTACATAAAAGTGCAAACAAGACAAAGCAAGAAATCTCCCAGAAAACTGCCGAGGTTTTAGGGAGCAGACACTGATGTGAAGCAGAGGCAGCCTGGGTGCTTTTGCTGAGCTGTGGCCTCTGCCTGTGACAGATTATTCCTGTGCTCCGCACCTTTCCTACAGGACAGTGAAGGATGGGAATTGAGTGGCGATGGCGCCCGCTCAGTCAGCAAGCACTCGCTTCTTGGGTGGCACACTGGGAGTGGGGAGCTTTGCTCTGTATCTATTACAGCTGCTCCTCAAATGGCATCAAGCTCTGCACTGAATTCCTGCACATGTTTACCCTTCAATATACAGGGAAACTGAAAGCCTGGTAAAATGGTATTTCCAGCCCTTGAGCAGAACCTCAATCCCATGAAACATCTGCAATGCAGTTAGGATCTTTTCTTTCAGGCAGTGCTGAGAGGGAATGCAAGCTCATCCCTGTCACTGTGGTGAGGAATATAAGTGTTTTACAAACATCATTATGGCTCTCTATCTCCTGCAGAAAACAGCAGTATCCCCCCACTGGTGACCAATAATTCTACCTATTTACATGAACTGAGAATAAAGCATGAGATTTTTAACCATGGTAGAAACCAATTCAGTTCTCAGAATATAACATTTCCACATATATTTAGAGACCTTTCCTTGTTATTATTTATACCATGAAAGCTGTGATCACATAGGTCAAAAAAACTAAGCCAAAATGAGAAAGTGAATGGTGCTGCTTCACAAGTATGTGAGTTTTTAGAAGGCTTTCTTTACCCTTGGAGATAGGAAATATGTCAGTGCAAAAAGAAAGCTAATCTGCAATAGCAGGATGGCTTGTTCACTGTGTATGTTTGGGCATCCATAGACATTTATGTCAGCTGCAAAACTGAATGTGTATATCTGAAATGACTGTTCTTCAGTTTTAAGAGTAAATGACTTTTGAATCAAGTGATGCTGTTTTGTTTGTCCTTCCCTGCCAGTGCAAGATTGTTTTCTGCACTATATGCTTTCTCCTAAATGCTTGTCTCTATTTAGTTTAAATGCCTCAATTGACAATCTCCCTTTCCAGAAAATGTTTAGCTTCCAATTTTATGAAGGTTTTTTTTTGTGGAATTTTCAAATCAGCATTGCTTTAACTTTGCTCTCTGTAATGGCTAAAGAAGCCATTACATTTACAAGAAGCATTGGTCCTTGTAAATGCTGATCCCTATCCTTCACTTTTCAAAACTCCTTCAGTTATGAAGACTAGATCTTCTTTTTTTCCTGTTTGAAATATTACCAAAGTGGTTTCCTTTGCTTTCTGTGGACTTACACCCTACAACATTGCTGATTTCTTTTAAATATTTTTGTAAGACTTGTTTCACGCTCTACTTTTGAAAATGGTGCTGAAGAAAAGGAAAAAGGCAAACAGCTGTGGAGTAGGGAGAAAGTTGCAGTAGTGATATAGTAATATCAAAGTTCTTCTCACCTTACGTGTTAATCTTCTCTTAATCTCTCGTTTTTCCTCCTGCTCCTCTTGCTCATTCCGGGCTGTAAAAGATTTACAAGGATCTCAGACTGTGGACTCATCAGGTATGCACCGTTTGCAACAAAATAAGCCTTTCCATCAGTAAGTGTATTAATGTTTCAGGACCTCTCTGATGCACAGTATGTCCCTCTGGGGCTGGTGAACGTCCTCAATCCGTAGCTACTGTGCTTCTTCACACACTTCATAAAACATCTACAGCTTCCTTCCTTTCCCTGTGTTGGCACCTCTTCATGTGTGTCACTTTCTAGAAGGGCTGGGCAGCAAGCCAACTCTTCAAAAAATGTTATCTCCCTGCCCACAGGCCTGGCGGACTCAGCTACAATAGGGCTGGATTCTGCAAGGTCAATGGCTGGAAAAGAAACACGTGCATTTTTTTTTTATCCACAGAATAATTTCTTGCAGCTACTTTTTGGAGATAATAGAAAAAAACCCTTTGGAATAGAGGTGCCAGGCAAATTGTGCAACTTCCCATGGCATGAGCAGAGTTAAGGAGAGTGTGTCCTTCCATCATGAACCTTCAAAGTGTCATACTGGAGCACAAAAGCTCATCCTAGGTGAATTAACTTTCAACATTAAGCCAAAAGATCATGTGCTACAAGTTCTTACCAGGGCACGCCTCAACTCTTCTCCCTCAAGAGCTCAATCACATTTGAGTATACTAACCCTTCTTCAATCTATGAGCAGGCTGTCATGCATTGTCTTTACATTGACCTTTACAAAAAGTCACTAAAATCCCAGGCTTCCAGGTACTCAGCTTCTCGATCAGTTAGGATCTGTCTCCACTGCTTCACTGATGGCTGAAATGCTCTTTACTCCAATCACGCCAGCACATAACTGGGGAGCGCAAACACAACTCATCAGCTTTTCCAGTAAGCACTCTGTGCCCCTGCTGGGATCCAGTTTTGCTCAGCTAGGACTAGCTCAGGCAGGAATAACTCTCTGCAGGGGACACTATGGACCTCAGAGGCCAGCTGAGGATAGGTGCCTCAATTTAAATCGTTAAACTTTGGACTGCACTAAACTCAAGGGAGTATTCCACGTTCCTCTCTGCTGATCCTGCAGATGGAACAGGCATCTCCTGCAGAGCAGCAGTAAAAATCCACCAGCAATAACTTATTCATCTGTGAGAGCACAAGCCAGCACTCTCACTAGAAAACTGGGGCTTTCCCCACACATACATGAGACCTAAGGTTTAGAGCCCACAGAAGCCTCTGAGCAGGTGAGGAGGGCTAGGCTGCAAGCCAAGTTTCTCTCTGCTCAGGACAGTAGAGGTGACAGTGCTATCACAACTGCTCACTGACTTCATCAAGACTGGGAAATCTCCACTGAGGTGGACCTGTCAATGTTATGATATTTCACACTAAACTTCTGATCTTTAAGTGCCATTTTACTAAAAATACTGCTTATATTTTCAGAAGGAAGGAAACCAGGAGGGGACTAAAAAGTATACAAGACAACAGGGAGTCACAACTGTCTTTTTAAGCAGTCACTGGAGTAACTACACTGATAAATGTAATTTTTCTTTTTCAATGGTTTTTGTCCCTACTGGGTTGGATAGTCTTCTAGCAATTGATCCTGTAGCAATTTTTTTCTTCCCTTTGTGTCTCAAATTTGGAGGAGCTGGTCCTACAAATGCTTGCTTTCAGACACAGCACTAACTAAAGAGAATCCACACAGAGTCAGGGTAGAACTGCAAGGCAGCCAAGGAGTTATGTATAAAACTTAGTAATGACTATTCATTTTTGCCCTTGGCATCTGATATTTTTCTCTTCTCCTCACTCTCAGCACAGCCACCCACTTTCAGAGACAGCCAGGCAGGCTTAAGACTTAAGACAGGTAAAAGCTGAAAAACAGCAATACATTCTCCTTAAAAACTAGAAAGTGACTTTGTTTTAGCCTATTTCTTTGAAGCTAAGTCATGACAATCTTGTGAAGCTACAGAACTGACACTTTATTTTATCTTATGTGTTCAGGACATTCTTTGTTTCTCTAAACCTGTGTGTCAGGGTGATGTAGGTGCAATTTTCATACCTGATTTCTGTGCTGATGTGTAATGTCCCCCCAATACAGTTTGAGGCATTCAGAACCCACCTAACCATAATTTTTGGCATACCCGAATGTCCCAGACTGACAACTGGATTACTTTTATCCACCTGTGAAGTGGCACAGGAGTGGTGCATGATGGGGGATCGAGGCATCTTTCCCTATACATTTGGACAGCAAGTATAACTGCAAAGTGTTCTTTAGGCTTCAAACTAACCCTGCAGGCCTGGACTCTTCCCACTCCATGCCCTTGACCTAAATATGAGTCTGTGAATAGGATATACTTCAATGAAGGAGCCCCTACAAAAACCAGTTGTCTCTGCTCTGTTTTCTTGCTGTGGCTGCTGTGATTTCACTGTTGCTATCAGCAAGAAGCAGAACTTGGTAATGAATGCTTTGCCCTTGTAAAGATAATTCATAATTATTGCAGTAGCACAGACCTAGGAAACATTCAATTAATGTATAAAGACTGGCTGTCCAACCATGTTTTGCCTCATTTTTTCCCATCAGCACGGGCAGTAATGCAGTTACTCATGTAATAGGAACATCATGGTACCAGACACAAAATTTTCATCAGGGAGATTTCAGCTTCAACTGCAGAGAAAGTCCTGTTTAGTCTACCTCAGAGCTTGGTAGGTTTTCTTTTGTGTTTGTGCGTGCTCTGGGCTGGGCTTTGGCAAATTGCTTGACCTGCTTATGCAGAGAATTTGTACTCTTTTTATTAGCTCTTCCTGAGTCTCTCTTTCCCTACACTCCATTATATTTATTATAATGCTTCTTCTCAGAAGTCTAGAGGAATGACACAAAATGATATACAAACCAGAAAATATTTATATTTACTGGTTTAGGGGTAGAGCATGTTTAACAAATTTAATTTCTTTTCTTTCCTGCTGTGGTTCACCAAAAGTTGGAATACCTTGGAAATACCACATTACTCTTCCCTGTAATTAGGAAGCTGTTTGTTTAACAAGACACACATGTTTGGGGGCAGATTTGTGCTAAAGCAAGCTACAAAAATTCCATTTAGAAAATACAATATAGTTCTTATTCAGGGTAATATTTTCTAACATCCATGTGATTTAAGAGCCTTTATTCAATTAAAAAAAACCCTGATGTTACTCTAGGGGTAATTCCTGTAAAATGTAAGACACCATTAGGGCACTCTGTGACTGCTGTGCTTGGCAACACGACCATAAGGAATGGCTGCAAGGCACCCAGCATTGGAGATGCTGCTCTCTGCTGATGCTGGTTCAAAGCCCAAGAGCCCACCTCCCCCAGTTCCAGGGTAGTGTTTGCTGGTCATACACCAGTGCCAGGTGGTGCCTGACATGTGTTTGTTCAGAGGTCCCAGGATGACAACATGAGCTGCCAGAAAATTGGCCTCTGTCGCTCTGTGCCTGAGCCTGACATCAGTCACGTCACAGGTCCTCCCTTCTCCAGCTGTTCTGCTACACCCTGCTGAGACAATCACAGCTGGATGTGCCAAATATTTCCCCAGGTTCTGTCCCTGACTTCCTCCAGCAGCCAGTCACTGGAGTTAGGAGTAGACAGTAGGAGCAGAGTTATTGAGAGAGGGCTGGTCCCAAACAAATGGCTCGTGCAGCAGCCTCAGGCTTGCCCATGCCGCTCAGCTTGTCCAGCCTTTTCTCCTCTTTGCATTCCTAGTGGTGTTTCTCTTTCTCTGACTGCCACATGTAATAACACCAACAGATGAAAAGACCCTGCTGGGCATTAACACTATCATTAATCAGCTAAGAATTTGATTTTGAAGTATTTAAAAAATGAATTCTGCTGATTTTCAGAGAATTAATCTTCTGCTACCACGTTCTTATGGTTATATACAATGCAACTATTCAAACAAGAGAATGTGAATTATGGACCTACCTAAGGAGACATTATGTATAAGGTACTATTTTGGAATACTTTTTTCTGTAGTAATTTTTAAAAATTTTCCTGGAAATATGCATTTACTAACTTAAAATGGAAAGAACTTTTTTTTGTTTGTTTGTTTCCAAAGTAACAACAACAATTAGATAAACAGCTTTTTTTTTGTTTTGTTTTTGTTTTAAATATTCAAAACACTTCCATGGAAGTAAAGAAACTGTAATTTTCTTCCTGTTCATTCATGAGGTTATGAAAGTTGGACTCAGTCCAGCTTCCCTTAAAGTCAGTGGCAATATATCTACTAACCTGGTTCAGGATTTCTGAGTGGTATTTTGTTCCTTTAAAATAACATGGGCTGAGGATCTACCAGCAAATTTTTGGCTGATTTAAAGGGGGAGTTTCAGGGGAATAATCCTGAGTCACACTGGATTCTTTTTTAAATTGAATAAAGGCTCCAGCTAGCATAGATTGCTGTGGAGATTTTTAGGAAAGCTAACTGAGCTATGCCCTAATGTCTTTACTAACTTACAATGGGATAATAATCTCAAAGGAAGCTTTTCAGGATGATTGACCCCCTGTCTGGAGTGCCATTCAAGACCTGGGATTTTTTCTCCATAGGTTGTTTATTCTTGTAAATTTTACTGACTCTAATTTTAAGGAACTTTTTCTCCAGATCTAGATGTTGTTACAGACTTTCACTCTTATTTGCACTTACGATGCCCTTTATTAGTTTTAATTATTATCAGTGATGCTTACAGAGAATAGTTGATGTTTATAAAAACCACCAAATGTGTATGAAATCTAACTCAAATTATCTGGCTTCAGGTTAAATGTCAGTAGAATCAGGACTTACGTTTCAGTATGTTCCTCTGCTCCAGTTCTTCAGCAGTCGGCCTCTGGCTCAGTCGCCTGCGAAAAAAGTCCAAGATCAGTTTCTGAACCATATCATATTCTCCTCAGTTCTCTGCCTTGAAGAGTCACTTTGGGGTGTGAAAGGCAGAACAGAAAGCACTGACACTGCTCCATTATGTACTTGGCATGCCTGGACCATGCGTGACACACACCATGCTTCGCTTTCGCAGCTTCCGCTGTTTCCAACCCAGGAAAGACAAAATACGTTATGTCATCCTAGGCATGACTCTCGCACCTCTACCCCAGGCAGAGCTGCTAAAAGCTAAGCCACACAGATGTCTCCACTTAATTTCCTTCCCTCCATGCCTGCTTCCTGACTTGCACAAGTATTTCTAGCTAGGATCCAGCTAACCCTGTCGCTGCCCTCTTGCCAGCCTCCTGACTGCGCCCCATTGGTTCACACAGAGTTTGAACACACAGCCACAGAAAAAACAAGGGACTGTTTGGCAGCACTGAGGGCAGAACAATAGCAACCCTCCTCCTCCTCTTGTGGTTTTCATTAAATCCTATACTGAAGGATCAGTGTGACTTGCTAGGCAACCTGTACATAATAGGGTCAACAAACCCCACAATCTAATTACAAATGGGGGTTCAATACATAGGAATGACCTGAATATTCAGAATACAGAGCACAAAAGGGTCTTTGCAAAAAAAAATAAACCAGAGAGATGACATCAGAAGTCAGCACTGTTGGGCACACTCATACTCTCATCCAAGTCAATGGGTGTTTTGTCATGGATACCAATGACACAACAGAGCCTTCTCTTCCTTCAGACTTGGTCACTCAGAGACGTTTCCAGCTTGGGGGCCCCAGCCTCTGTCAACTGGACCGATTTTCCTGTGAGTAACTGGTTACTGGGCACTGATAGGAAATGATAAGAATGCTGCATGGCTTCATCTTCTGCAGTGAATGTTCCCCCGACCCAGGGCACAGCAGCTCCCTGAAATGGAGCTCGCTCTTCAAGGCTGGACAAGAGATGTCTTACAATGGCTCCTCACCACACAGGGGCTAAGCTGCTGGTGCACATGCATCCCTAGCCTTCTCCAGAGCCAGGAGCTCATGTGTATGCCAGCTCAAGACTCCAGCCCCTCACACTGTGTGCAGAGAACAGGGCTGAACAAGCACTGGGTAGAAGCCCACCTCCTACAACAGCTGTTTGAAGACAGAAGTTTTACAGGCACCTGATTTTAGAGTCTGAAGATTTCCATCAGCAGAGGTGATACCAGCCATATGTCCTCTGGGGGCACTTTACACCATGAAAACAAACCAGCAGAACACAGCCCTATTTCAGTGTAGAATTTTAAGTCAGGAGCTTTGTCCCTTTCTCAAAGCAGATTGAACATTTATCTCACTAGAAAAGTGTTAAAAGGGACAGAAACTGATCCTTAATTCAGAAGTAAAGAATGTCTGCGAAGTACTTTGAAGACAAAAACTGCTATTCAAGTGCTTGCTATTACCATCTTTAAGCTATAGTAGCTATGGCTAATGGGAGACTTTGCCTTAGGACTGTGAAGCAATTAAAACTACTTCATTTCTAGAATCACATGAGAACCAAAAAAGAAAAAGTTGCCACTTTTAGCCCCACACACATGTTTGCAGGAACTGTATTATAAATGCTTTTAATCCCCCATGCCATGATGCTTTTCAAGATGATGCATCAGAGGGATGTCCAGGATGAGCTCCAGCCATCCAGTATGTGGATGGCTTCTACAGAAACAAATATCATAGTAAAATGAGAAAGAAAAAACCCTCCCCAAAAGTCATCCCATTTCCAAGAAAACAGGGATTGAAGGACACTGTTCTGTCATGAACAGTTCACACTAGGACATTTCCAACAGAAGGCAGAAGTTTTATCTACCTACAGAAGTGATTTGCAGCAAGGATCACATCTGCCATTGGCTTAGTGAGGTACCTGCCATGAAGTAGATGCATTTAATCTAAGCTTTCACTGCGTGTTACCATGGCATTGCTTTCACACAAGAGGACAGATTTTCTCCAAGTATGCCCTTCTTGTTATCTGTGCCTGCTACTCCTGTGCTGCTCAGGACCTATAGACCATGGGATTCTTCCTCACACTGTCTCGTAGGGCCCCAAGTGAATGCCAACCAAGGATACCTGTGTTCTCCATCAAGAGTCAAATTACTTTGTGGATCCCATTATCCACTCTTTTCAGTCTGCAGAGTACTCCTGCCTAAATGGTGACTGCCACTTTTAAGTGATGCACAGCAGAAAAAGCCATGACACTTTGGATAGATTCATTCATGGATTAGCAATAACTTCTGGAGTTTTATAATCCCAAGTTTCTAATAATGTGACTTAGGCAGTAGGAAAAACCAAGGTATTCTTGTAGTAGGACAAAATCTTAATTAGTCCTTACAGTGCAAGTAGTAAAGCAGCATTGGAAGATGAACAAAGTCATGAATAGAAGTTCCTGGCCTCCAGTATCAGTGTCTGCTTTAATCTCCATGAACTGCTCTTACATTCCAGTTTCAATCATCCTTTGGGACTGACTGAGCCTGCTCCTGCTCCTTCATTTTAAGTCCCTCCTTGATGAGTTCTTCAAATAAACCTAGCCCCTTCCACAGACCTTCCTTTCCAAGCTCTCAAATTATCTCTTCTCATGGTCTCTTGCTCATTTATTTTAATTCCATCTCATGCTGTTACAGTTCTGCCCCCAAACTATTAGGGCTTACAAACACCTCCACCAGCTCCTCAGAACAGCACCATCTAAGCTCTTGTTTCTTGCTGCCTAATTTCTAGGCTTGCCAGATGTTGAAAACTGTTGACATCTCTGTTAATCTTTGAAAATCTTGATACTAGTTACAGATAATGTAAATCAATAAACACTAGCAGCTCTTGCTTTATTACTATGGCTGCAAAGACACAGGTTTTTTCTTCCACACTTACTTTCAGTAAACCATCTCTAGCATATAGCTCTGACCTTGGCAAGCATCAGTGGTGATAGCTCCCCTCTTCTGCCTTCCTTCCTGTCCTGCCCAGAATAAAAAGTTGTTAATAAAGCCCACCTAGTTTGCACAGGTTGATTTCAGTAGTTTGATTGCTGGCTTGCTGCTGTGCCTTATTTCATTTAACATCACACAGGCTGCATGAGGCAGTCAGGAGGCCACAGGTCAGGGAAAAGGTGTCTCATTAGCAGCACAATGGGAATAAATGGGAGAAAATGGAGGTGAGGAAGGAACCTGGTGCCACAGCAAAGAATAGATCTGCTGGTGCAAACTGTAAAGATGGAGGGAGATGTGTGGTGCTGCTGTTGATCAGAAAGGTAACTCCGGCTGTTCCATCAAACTAAGTGAGTGCAGGTGTCTGACCAAGGAACAGGGGAGACAGACTTCAACAAGTAACCACCTCTGACAGCACTTTCTGTATTTAGACTGTTCATGTGAACATGCCTGACCTTCACTGTGCCATCCATACAGTTTTGCAATATGCTTCAGGCGGCATTCAGTAAGACGGGAAAAGTTTTTGTGATTTGTGCTTTACAATGTATTGCTTGGTTTATCCTCCATACATTTCTGCAATATTGATTACAACAGTTTTGCAAATACTCTGTGACAAAGGTTTTACTATAAAGGAAACTGTCCTAAGATTTATGGTGACATATGGAAAGCTTTGCTGAGATTTCACTGAAAATATAATATCCAAATGAGATTGTCATAAAAAAAAAAAATGTTTGCTCACATTTAAAAAGATAAACTTGACAGCAAACCAATTTTCTGAATAAATTCTTTGCATGATCAAGTGCATCACACTCCTTGTGTTAGACAATAAGAGCTGAGCAGTTCTTCATAAGGACAGTGTATAGTGAGGCTTATTTTGTTGGGTGTTTTTATTTTTTTTGTTTGTTTGCTTGTTCTTTTGAATTTGCTCTGGGCTGAGCTGGTCACATTCTGGCAGATAAGTAGGAGTTTGGAGCCAGAAGGGACCATCATGCAAAATCAACTGCTGTAGATCTAAAATATTGGCTGGTCTGAGTGTAATCTCCTCAGGAACCAACAGGAAAAAAAAGCAGCATTTTCACTGATGGATGCTACTGTTTGGAGCTTCCAGCAAAATGAGAACTCAGAATGAAAAGTTTCTGCTCCGTGTGTCAGTGTTCTGCAGGAACAATAAAAGGAAAAACATCTCCTTGGGCATGACAAAACACTCAAATGAAGTACACAGTGACAGTCACCCTGCTCTGCAGTGTGGCCACTCCCCAAGGGCTCTCAGGACAGCAGCCAACCCGTTGTGGGGCCCTGGCTCAGATTTTTGAAGCCCTTTTGTCTGGCAGCACCTTTGAAGTGAGATGCTCCTGGCTGCCTAGGGTGCCCCTACCAGGAGTCATGGGTTTTCTCTCCTTGATCTCTTGTTTTGCTGTGGATGAGCTCCAAGAAAAAGCTGGCTCATGCCATCCAGCTTGTTGTGTGAACAGGATGATGTGGGGTATGTGTTTTCTGTGTACCAGGAATTCATCTTTGCCTCTGTCTAGAGGACAAGAGAATTTAAGAGTCTAGCGCGGGGTCACACACAAGTATAATGGCTAGATATAACACAGGGCTTGCTGAAAAATGATTCCCCATACGCTTGGTAGACATATTAACTGTGAATGTTTGCAGACACGAAAGGCAGAATTTAGCAGCTCTTCAGTGCTTGAATGGTGATATCTGGTGTGTGGGACCCATGAACAGGACTGGTGGACATGACAGGGCACACAGCAGGATGGAGAGATGTCCAGAATATCCCCAAGGCATCTCTGAGCCAAGTCACGCTCACACAGTTGTTCCTCATGACTTAAGTCACCCTGATGTAAAATAACTTCTGAGCACAGTGGGACATAACCTCTGGAGCAATTTCTGAATTAATTCTGTATGTGCAAATATCTTTAATCAGCTGCAACTGGGTTCATACTACCCTAGACATTGCTCTAACAGAGCAGTAAATCTGAGCTGGGCACATGAGAAGCCAGCTGCTACAAAGAACTACTTGTCATGTTGCTCTTCAGTTGATATAAATGAGCATGAATGAAGCCAGTAGAACTGTGCTGATTTACATCAGCAAAATAATTCCACATGAGGAAAATTCAATGGGAGTAACGAGTCTTAATTTACTCGTTAATATTCCCCAAAATAATAATGCTGATAGCAAAGCAGAATTGATGAAGTAAAGGCTGTCAGGGGCTTTTTGCACTCCCATATCATGTACAGAAAATTCAGAGAAAAATAGAAGAGAAGAATATCTTGTATTTGTTTCTACCAGTTAACTGTTAGCAGAAGGTAGGAATGAACCACCTCCTTTCCTCACATCACTACACAATGAGCAAAAAATCATTGTAAGCCTGGAAGTTCACTTTCTCTGAAGTGTCAACCCAGATTTTGCCAGCCAGACTGTAGCATCTACAGAGGACTATCATTCTCCTAAACAGCATTTATAAAATGGGATTAAATGCAGTTTTATCAATGAGTGAATAAACTGAAGGCATATTAAATAGAAAATCTCTACCCAAAGAAGCAAGTGTAACAGTTTTATACGAATAAAATTCTTGTACTACACTCCATTAAGATGTTTGCTAATCTGTAGGATTATTACCTTCTTTAAACTCACAGGTAAACTGACAAGTCTCCTGGTATCAGTCATGATAATACACTTTATAACTCCTTTTTCTGAGAAATTAGGGCAATAAAACCATAAAGAGTGTTTGCCACGATTCAGTTATCATGTAATGACTGCTCTCCACTTCCCTGTTGATTTAAAATATTCAGCCTCTGGGAAATGGTGATGCTTCTGCTTGCTATAAGGAAACCTGTGGCAATGACTAAAGCAGACCAACATGGGCAGAGATGCCTGTTCATCTTTAGGAAAATGGGTGAAGCACCACTGGGATGGTTTAGCAGAGAACCAGTTAGATAATTTTGGTAGGAAGTGTTTGCTTTTGGTGGAAGTCTAAAAAACTGTTAAGTATCAGTTGAAGATAAAAGTACTTTCTGATGGTGCCTTACTGGCTAGGTACTACTGCCTTAGTATCCCAGTGTCTTCCCTGGACTTTTGATTGTGTTCCCTTGACATTTGATCCAGGATAGCTACAACAGTCCCATAACCCTGAGGAGAGAGGCAATACTTTTGCTCAGCATTAGTGCACTGCAAGAAGTACAGAACAGTCTGGAATGCTAGCCAAACAAATTATATTTCCCATAACACATCTGCAGTTGTGTTTCCAGCTGGGCTCTACAAGAAAATCAGATTTACAACTGAAATTATTCAGACTTTAATTCAGGCTCTAAGCAGTCATTTACTACACCCCAAAATTATCCTTATCCCAGACTTGATTTTGTGTTGAGAAACAGCTTCAATATAGACTTTAAAGCTCCGATTAATCTAGATTGCAGTGAGGATTTTTGGGAAAACTAATCAGCAAATTTTCTGCTTGCTCAAGCATCTGTGTATAGTGAGAAATATAACCAAGCTGGCTCTTTGTTTAAAACTCTTACAACTGACCAATTTGTTTTCCCATTCTTTAGATCATGTGAATCTATTCTTGAGTCATGGCTCAAATGATGCCATTTTTCTGGTTCAGCTCACTGAGGGACTGAATTATTATGATTTTGATTTATTCTTTGGAAAATTACAAACTTCCTGAGAAAGAACTGTCTGCCCAGAGTAGGTCTCCTGGGAAGAGAAAATCATATTAAAAATGTAGATTTTGACAATTCATTATGTTTGCATAAGGTTAAAATCTTGTTCATCATATATGGAACAAATTTCTTTAAAATACCCAAATAAAGCAGAATTATTTTGGGCCATGAACTCTGTATTTGTATTGCCAAAAGAAATCTGTATTGCAATCTGTATTGCCAAAAGAAATGAAGCAATGACTAGATAGCCCTATAACTCTGACTAGAAACACTGTGAATAATGACATACCCAGGTAATCAGTCTCCCATTAGACCACTATAACAATGCAGACACCTGCATTTTCCCAAGGAATTACTTATTTTCTTTTCTAAATATAATGCCAAGCAGTGATAGACATACAAATCCAGATTTTGTCCCTGTGTTCAATAATACTAACTGGGAGATGCCTACTGGTTTGTGGAACATTGCAAGACCATACCTCACACCTCAAGCTCTAAAACGGAGCCTGCTCCATTTCATTACTGTGCTGTTCCATTAACGTCAAAGCTCTCAGCCAAATGCTGGCTGTTCACATAAAATACGATCACGTAAGTTTAAATGATTTAAAAAAAAGGCATGGCTAAATTAAGATAGCTATACCACACAAGCTTTGCAGCATTACTTCTCAAATCTCTTACCCTTAGTTGCAAGAACAAAATACCCAACAACTGCAGTAGGAAACAAAGAACAATCCTTTTTAGAAGAGGGAATTTATTATGTATCTAATTCAAGAATGTATTTTTGGAACAATAAAAATGGGATATTTTTGAGTACTAGAAATCCAGAGTGAAAAATGTACTAAATGCTGGTTGAAAATCTAAAGCATGCCAGAAAAAACAGATGGATGTTAGGACCCATTGTAATAGAGAAAGAAAATGTTCTAAAATGTTAGTGATTGTCCTTCTGTTGTCTATACAGCATTGTGAGAAGACACTTCTTCACCAAATGTGATAATATTGAATGAAAAGCTGATTTTACAAAGCTACAGATATCATAATTCACAGTTCAAGGTCAATCTGCGAATGACTTGAGTAAAATGGCACCAAAAATAATCAATTTAAGCTGAACAGATATGCTTGCTGTCTTCACCTTCACCTACAGGAATTATTGAATGGTTGTTTTAAAATCTCTCTAAGTATTATTGCTTTGTCTCTGTGAACAAACATACATACGGCAGTAAATAAAAATTAGCTACACTCTTAAAAGAAAAGCCATCTTCAAGTATGAGCCAGAAGAGCAGAATCCCCTTCTCTTTTGGAATTTTCCTGACCCTGGCTTCTGAAGCTCAGGGAAGCTTGGATGTTGGAACATATTTGATATAGGATTAAACCAGTTATTCCTCTGTGTATGTGGCATAGCCTTGGGATGGAGACAAAAAGCAATGCTTTAGGTGGGAAGAAATTCTGGGGGACCAGGGAAGAAAACAAGAAAAGAGGGAGGCTGAGGGGGTGACAGTACAGCCCCACTCTCCAAAGCTTTTAAAGCCCCAGTGATCTTTCCCAGCAACACTCTCTTCTAAGGATCCTCTTCTGAGAAATCTGCTGCCACAGACTTTAATGCAACCTACCCTGAGAAGCAGCTGCTCGCTCTGAGGAAGGGTTGAGGGCTGAAACACATCATGGAGGAACCATCTTCCCTATGTTTCCTTACCTTAAAGATCAGACCCCCAATGGGCCTCTGTGGACCACAGTGACTGACATGACCTGTGCATTAGCAGGTATGTTACACTTCTAGCACTGCCAATATGGGATTTGCTTAATGAAAAAAGCAGCAGCACCTTATCTTCTTATTCACATATGCACTAACACAATATTAACCCTAAAACATCAAGCCAGGAATATTTTAAACATGTAAACAAATAAACCAACTTTGCCTGGCAGTCCAAGTAATCTGTGACCATCATGGAGAATCTCTATCCAAAATGCAAAAAGCTGTTCATTTTAAGAAGGAAATCTAGGTGGGTAACTTCACCAGCAAGCTGATGTCAATCTCAACATATACACAGCCAACTTAATAAAGTCTCCTCTGTTACCACAGCAGCTACATACCACTCAAAGTACAGAGAGAGGAATTACCATAGTATGGTTTGGGTTGGAAAGGACCTTAATGTTATCCAATTCCAACCCTCCTGCCACAGGACCAGGCTGCTCAAAGCCCCATCCAACCTGGCCTTGCATGTTTCCAGGGACAAGAGTACCTGGCTTCTCTGCGCAACCTGTTCCAGTGTCTCGCTAGCCTCACAGAAAAGAATTTCTTACTAATATTTAATCCAAATCCACTGTTTTTCAGTGTAAAGCCATTCCTCCTTGTCCCCACTTTTTACATGCCCTTGTAAAAAGTCCCTCTCTATCTCTAAGAAACCCACTTAGGCACTGTAAGACTGCTCTAAGGTCTCCCTGGAGCCTTCTTTTCTCCAGGCTGAACAACCCCAGCTCTCTTGGCCTGTATCACATATACCCCCTCACCATATTAGTTTGTTGTAGATCATGTTACCAGTGCTAGCATGAAGAAAGGCAAATGAACAATAGTGCAAGTATAAAATTCATCTCCAAGAAGGCACTTTACACTGGTAATGTCAAAAAAAAAAAAAAAAAAAGCAACTAACACTCTTTCTGCTAAATTAATCAAAAGCTAAAATACTCAGTGACTTGGAACAGCCACAATATAGGAACTCTAAATAAAATCTTTTATAACAGAAGTTGGCAGTGTTAGCAGTTCAAAATCACAATAATTCAGTTTCTAATAGAAAAGATGCATATGAAATAACATGGTGCCCATACTATGTCTTGTTACTGAAGTGGAAAATTCCTGGAAGTAAACAGATTTGAGAGCTTTAAGAGCAATTAACTATTTTGTGACAGAGGGATTTCAGTTCCTCAGATTGTGGGATTTCAGATCCCCAGACTTCATGAAAGGCAGGTGATAAATAGTAGTAACTTTTTTCAAAGGGCTGTGCCTAAAATTTTCACTTGAAGATTAAGAATTAGGACTGGCGGAAATGTTTGTGACAAACTAAAATTGCTGGAAAATTGAGTTCTAGAAGGTCAGAAACTATCTGCAAGGTGAGGTCAAACTTAGTGAGTAGTTTCAGCTGAAAAAAACCCAACTCACTAGATACACTTTTCTCAAAACCAATACAATTTAAAAAACATTAAAAATGCACTAGACATATTTAATTCTGAAATGCTAGTTTTCCATGTGTAATAAAAAAATTAATGATGCTTGCTATTTTTAGTTTTCCCTACTCCACTTGTTAATTATTTTGTTCCATTTGAGTACCAAATGCAAAAAAATCCATTATTGAGCCAAGTCCAGTAGACACAACTCTCCTTCCAATAACTGTTATAGTGATTCCAAGCACAAATCTACTGAGGTGGATTACAAGGAGAACTCTCCCCAGCATCTGCATTGCAAACTTTGGTGCAGGTGCCCCAGTTATTCCTCCTATTTAATGGGATACCTGCTGGTCAGACCAGGTCTTTGCACATGTCTTACAACATTGATTCTTATGTATCTGCATCACCAACTGCAGAGTAATTTCTTATCTTTCTAGAGAATGTAATGTTTCACCACCCTATTCAGAGGTTTGCCCATTATACAAATTCCCAGACGGTGTGTTTTTAACACCTTTACTGCCAGAGCCAACTTCTGCCTCAATGCATTAGCAAAAGTCAGAAACAATTTTTTTAAAAATCCTGGCATCTCGTGGAACATCAGTGAAAACATGCAGCACTAGAGACAGAAAATAGCAAAAATGTCTAGCTTTAAAAACAAAACCAGATCAAATTATTTACCTGGTTAAAATATAAAAAACTCATGCCTTAGGAAACTGCATATTTGTTATTTTGAAAAGATATTACATATGATTATTCCACAATTATATAATCACATTTAGGTTCAAATCTAGTGTCCTAAAAGCATGACAAAATATTTTTTACTCAGGAGAATTCTTGTCCCATCTGCCTTTTCTTCTCTTGAAGTTACTGAGATACACATAATTACCTGGAGGCTAAATTTGGACTACAAAGTGATAAGCTTTTTTTCTGTTGTTCCTTTGTACATATTTCCACAGCAAAACAAATGGAATGCTATAAAGAGGCTTATCACATCAAATAGGGAATTAGCAGCAGGAATCAATAATCTCCAAAGTAACAAAGATCCTATTTCCAGGCAAATACACTTAACTTCAAAATAAACAACCCCCCCTTTGTGAAACAAAAGACTTCCAGAGGGACATTCAAACCCTCTGTGCTATGTTGAGCAGGTTGTAGCCTTTCTCTTTGACCCCTGCATAGTGTGACATCAGCTTTTTACATTTTCTCCCTGAAATTTTGAGAGCTCAGTTCAGCCCGCACTGAAGTTTCTCCACACTCAGTTTTCTGACTATTATCAGGTGCCTGCACATCCCCCTGTTCCACCTGACACTTCATCAATGTGAAAACTTGCTTCATTACTACAGTCTAACTGCTGGGGTGATACCAGTATTCTTTACATTATTTTTCCACTAACTAGAGGTGATATTGAACTGTGGAGGGGGAGGGAATGCCTAATGACATCTTCCTTGTATAAAATAGGAGAGAATACTATTCCTGGCTATGTTGGCCTAAAGAAAATTTTTTCCTTTACACTTCAGACACTTCACTTCTTAAATCTCATTGGGAAAGTGTTGTAGATATGTTCCCTGTTATATTTCAAGTGAGGGTACTATCAAAGTCCACATTTTTTGCAATTGTTTGCCCTCTAAAGAAAGACTTACATTGGTGACTGTTTTTTGAGCTCCTGACTGAATAGCTTTGCAGCTGGTATTCAGGCAGAAAGGCTAAAGAGAATTAATATTTAAAATACTTTGTACTCAAGCTGAGCACAGCATGTTTGTTCATGACTGCTGACATGCCATAGGAGAAGCCTGGATTTCCCTGCAGGGCACATTCAAATGCCAATACTGAAATACCTCTGTCCTGGGCATTTAGTGCCCTGGTTTTGTTGCATACACTTGTTTTCTGCATATCTAGCTGCAGTGATGGCAAGGTCAGGGGGCTTGGAAAAAAGCAGCAAAGGAAATCATCACAATCACCTGGACAAAAATCCCTTCTGAGTATTTACTGATGATGCACAAAATGTTCATAAAGCTGGAAACTACACCTACTGCTATGAGAAGCTGCAGATTGGACTAAAACATGCTGGCTAGGATGGCCTGGGCAAACAGACCTAGTGTCTGCTTCCCAGTTCTGCTCACCTTCTTTATTAATTTAAAACATGCAATTTCTCATTCATCCACATTGAGCAGAAGCAAAAGGATATACCCTCTCAGGCCCTCCTTCCAGCCCCAATAGCCACAGCCATGTGGATTTGTGTTTTGCTTTACAAGCAGATTGAATTTACATCTGGACTCTATAGTTTATTGGGTGGTAAGCCTACTCTTATGACTGCAGATTATCTAATGCTAATAACAACTCTGCTCTGCTGAGACTGGCTAATGAACACCAGCTGCTAAGGAGCACGAGTGGGGGGGGATATCTCACAACTATTACACTCTGTCAGCTTTTTAACACTTCTGAGCAGTGGTTTTAGCAAAATGTACATTAAATACACACTTCCACTCCATTGTACAGAACACTCCTGTATAATGTATTACTGCAGATCCCTGCTGAAGGAAGTTGGGTGTCTGGGGTTGATTTCCTTGTGCATGCAGCATGCCTGTGAGATGTTCTTGTTTAAAAACAGAGTCCTGGTAACTTTTTCCATAGAGCAGAACACAGGAGTTTTGTTGCAAGAGCTAATCCCACACTCTCTTGGGATTGAAGTAAACTAGAGACTCTTACAGTCTACATGCTATGCCATGTAGACTGTAAGAGTCAAAGCATTTGTCAAAGTTTGTGACCTGGCTAAATTGTCTGTGCTGGCACAGCCACTGTGTGATAACCCAAATCAGAAGAAATTACTCAAGCATTGCAGCAGAATAGCTTTATGAAATATATTCATAGAAACCTTAGGCTACAGAGAGTGAAGGGAATCAGGATTTGGGGAAGTCTGAGACAGAATTTGGCCAAAGGCACACAAAAAAAATCAGCCAACAATGTCATACACTTCAAAACCTAAAGACATTGCCAAGACACATTGACACTGTCGGTTCTTTTGATACCTCGTGCTATCACAGAATGGTGAGTTTAGCAGGGATCTCTGAAGCCCATTTGATCCAACCCCACTGCTCAAGCAGGGCTGCCTAGAGCTGGGACTGTGTCCAAATGACTTTTGAATATGTCTGCAGGGAGAAATTTCACAATCCCCCATGCCAACCTGTGGCAGTGTTTGGTCACCCTCAGAGCAGAAATAGTTACTGACGTTCAGAGGGAACCTACTTGTTTTGTTTGTGCTTGTTGCCTCTGGTCCTGTCACCAGGCCCCACTGAGGAGCACCTGGCTCTGTCCCCACTATGCCCTTCCTTCAGGTATTTATACACATTGATAAGATCTCCTGAGCCTTTTATCTGGACTCAACAGTCCCAGCTCTCTCAGATGCTCTCCACAGGGAGGATGCTCCAGTTCATCATCTCCATCATCTTTGTGACCCTTCGTTGGACTGTCTCTCATATGCCCATATCTCTTTTCTACAGAGGAGTTTTGATGATCCTTGCAGATCCCTTCCAACTCAGAATATGCTGTGATTCTGAGCCAGAAGTCGACACAGCACTCCAGATGTGGCCTCACCAGTGCTCAGTAGAGTGGAAAGACAACATCCCTTGGTCTTCTGGCAATACTTTTTCTAATGCAGCCCAGAATACTATTAGGCATTTCCCCCCCCCGCCACCAAGTTGCTGGCTGATGTCCAACTTCATGTCCATCAGGACCTCCAGATCCTTTTCTGCCAAGCTTCTCTCCAGCTGGGTAGCTCCCAACATTACTGGTGCATGGGGTTCCTTCCTAGGTCAGCAAGTAGCACCTGCCTTTGATGAACTTTATGAGATTTTTGCCAGCCCATTTCTCCAGTTTGTCAAGGTCCCTCTGGATGGCAGCGCTATCCTGCAGTGCATCACCCACACCCCTTAGTTTGGTGTCACCAGCAAATTTGCTGAGGATATGCTGTCATCCAGATCATTAATGAAGGTTGTTAAAGAGGACTGGACCCAGTACTGACCCCTTGGGGTATCCTGCTAAGTACTGGAGTCCAACTAGACTTTGCGCCACAGAACACCAGCCTCTGCACTGGATGCGTAAATGGATCGAAAAGTCTGAGTGGCTGGGCCTGTTATTGGAGACAGTGTTGAAAGCCTTACTGAAATCTACACAGACATTATCTACTACTCCCTGGTTGTCCACCAGGTCAGTAATTTCACAAATTCATCACAGTGATCAAGCATGACTTGCCCTTGTGAATCCACGTTGACTACTGCTGACTTTTTTGTCCTTTACGTGCCTGAATATGATTTCCAGGATTAGCTCCTCCATCACCTTCCTAGTGATGAATGTGAGGTCAACTGGCCTATAATTCCCTGTCTTCTCTTTGAATATAGGAGTGACATTTGCTTTCCTTCTTGTCTTTGAGCACTTCTCCCAGCTGACATGATCAGCCAAAGGAATGTTAAAGAAAATAAGGATGGCACTGAATCTTCAGGAATACTGGGTCAAATTCATCCTTTCATTTATACTTTTATGCTGAATAGTGAGGCAGCACTGCTCTCTGGAAGATTTTAACACATGCCCTAATTGTTAAAACATGACGTGACTAGTGACAAGTGCACAGAACTGAGAGAAAGGCAAGGTACAGTGATGGGCAGGTGGGAGAATCAAATCTGAGGCAGCCAAGTGTGCAACCATGAGGAAGGATGCTGAGACAAGGATGCTGAATTGTCATGCCTGGCATTCCTCCACTGATGCTTTGTATTTCCCCATCACTGTTTTGATATCTGCTCCAAAATCCTTCAGACTGGGACGAAGTGCTGCATGATATCTTGGACCATGGTGGGGTGGTGGGGGCTACTAGCATTACTGAAATGCAGTGAAAAATAAGACAGAATAAAGACTCTGAAGAGAATTAGTCAAGACAGAGAGAAATAAAAGTGCCTCCCAAGAAAGTGCTATATGTTGGTTTTCAGAGGCAAAAATCATCTTTCCACCACTGAGCCTTTTTAATGTATGTCACATTAGAAAACATGATGGAGCCCTTTTCTGGCATTAAACAGTGCAGCGCAAAATATTGGCAGCTCTTTTACCTGCAGTTAGATTTTCTTTGCTAGTGTAGTCTGAAGGGGAAGATGAAATGGATGGTGGAATATCACATGGCTCTATAATGCTTGCAGTTGTCCAGGTGCCTATCTTATCTTTCATGTCTGCTCAAACAAGGAAGGGTGAATGGCTCTAGCACAACCTGAGCGTAAAGGACACCAGGCATTTACACTCAGTTGTTAACCAGGAAACAGTAGAGTCACAGAGGATGTTCTGGCTTTGGGACATCAGCCACTCCTTTCCCTGGAAGTAGCAGAGGGAGGTTTTGGGATCAGTTGGGGAATCCCATGATGAGGAGATGTAAAGGCACCAAACTCCTGTCAGAGAAGTTTCTCCCCACTTTAAGACTGATGTGCAGATCCAAACAAACCACTTCCTGTCAGAGGGGCCGCTGTCCTCTTTCTTTTATAGCTGAACCTTGGATATTAAATCTTCCCCAGGGCAAGGAAGTCCCTGTATAGGGGCACAGGATGCTCTGGGAAAGCCAGAATTGGAGCACAGTTTGGGTAATCCAACTTTCCAGTGCAGCCAGAGGCTGAAGGAGCTTGTTTCCCATGCTGCTTACAGGTTTAACTGGAGGTGGGCCAGCTGATGGGTCTATGAAAATACCTTCATGATGGATGACCAGATACCTTTCTCTGTACCTTCTGTGAAGGGCTCCCAAGGAGGGAGTTTACTCACACTTTACACGTAGCAGCCTTCCAGTACCTTAAGGGGGCCCACAAGAGAGATGGAGAGGGACTTTTCACAAGAGCATTGTCACAGGACAATGGGGAATGGCTTTAAACTGACAGAGGGAGGGTTTAGACATGGTATTAGGAAAAAAATTATTTGCTGTGGGGATAGTGAGGCACAGAAACAAATTCTCCGTAAAAGTGGTGAATGCCCCATCCCTGGAAGTGTTCAAGGTCAGGCTGGATGGGGCTTTGAGCACCCTGGTCTAGTGGGAGATGTCTCTGTCTATGGCAGGGAAGTTAAAGTCAGGTGGTCTTTAAGGTCCCTTCCAAACCAAACCATTCTATGATGCCATGAATCTGTGACCTCCCTGCATGTTCCCCTAATGGGTCTGGGTGTACCCAAGCTGCCATCTGCCATCTGTAAATGATGTCCCTGAGCATGTAGAAGAGACAGGTCTCTGGGCCAGGAGCCATGCCTGCTCCCCACTGAAGAAGTAGGCTGGTGCCTCTGCAGCCCCTGATGTTTGAGATCAGGGTCCCTGCTTGCAAGGCTTTTAAATCAAAGCCAGCTGATTGCAGGGAGGCAGGAAGACTGTTTCTGTCTCAATCACTGCAATAAAGAAAATCTTGAAGGCTTTTCCAGCATGCTGAAAAACTCCAATATTCTGCAGGATACATAGTCTAGCCTGACATTATAGATGCTTGCTCATTGAGCAAATACAATATATTGAATCCTTATTTTATTAATTATTCATTAACCAGTAGTGTTGCTGCCTCCTGAATTCAGGGATGTCAGAGAAGAACCAGGTTACTGAATTAATCTTGGTGCTAATGTGCTTTCCCTGTAGTTTGCTGGTTTGTTATTTATTATCAGAAAGGCAAGTAGTGAATATTACTGCCTGCACACTTAGAGACACATTGATGTGGTCTACCACACATGAGAACACTTCCTCTTCACTGACGTTATTAACACAAAGGGTAATTTGACATGGTCAGGTCTGAGGCTAAGGACTTAGTTTAACTCCCACATATGGTCTGTGCAGTGCTTGTGAATCCCAATGCATTGAAACAGGAGCACAATTCTTATCCAAACCTGCCTCTAAAATACTAGTAGTAATTTTTCTGCAAAAGAAGGACTCCATTCATCTCTCAGGACACTTAGTGCTACACAAAAAAACCCATTAAATTTTATTGACTCTTCTTCAGAAAGTCACCTCTGTTTACTCACATACAACAGCTTGCACATGAAACTCCAGAGTTTCTAGGTATAGATGGATGACTGTGCACATAAGCCAGACTTACTCCTCAAGCAGTTCTCCTTGTACTCACAGTGATAGCCACAGGGAACACATATGAGCACATATATAAACACAACTTTAAAATCCTGACTTGGATCAGCTTTTAAATATGTTTGACTGTTTTACAAGGCTTGCCTCTGTTAAATCTCATGCACATGTGTTGCTAAATAGGCCATAATACACTGAAGTGGAGGGGAAATGCAAACTTTAACTTCTAAGAGAGGTTAAATATTTTGCTCAAAGAGCAATTTCTCCATTTTACAATCAGCAGACTATAAAAAGTGTACTATAAAGACTACGCTGCCAGTCTGCTTCTTTTATCTTGTACTCCCACCTGATTTGTTTACAGAAATTACAAGGTCATCCAAGCTAAGCAACTGTTGTGCTTGTGATTAACTACCTACAATCAGGAGGTACAAAATATGAAGATTTATTGTTAGATTTTTTAGAGATGGAAATCTATGAGCTAGTTGTCAATGGAGCTGCCCTAAATTTGTCAGTATTGACCAGTAAAAAAAGACAAACCCATCAAATAAACCACCTTTGTTTTTAAAGCCAGAATATAATATTTTGAAGCAGCTACCTACTTGCTTGTGTTTGTTTCACCTGTTTTTATTAATGCCATTCTTTTACTCAAAAAAGAATACTGCAGAGACTCCATGTGGTCTCTTGTTTACTGGAGAAATAACACTATTTCTATTACCGAAATATGTTATTCTGTTACTGCCACAAGCTTTATATATATCACCATGAATTATTTTGCCCAGCAGAGAAATGTGGCTTCCTCTTACATAAAAGCTGGTAGTAGTTTGACAACTAAAAGCAAGATTGCAATCAATTTGGGGCAGAAAATGAATGATACCACACCCCACTGAAACTACAAAGAAAATTAAGGTAGATTTAATATATTTGTCTCAGCTGTGTTGACAGCCTGAATTAGACCTCAAATACAGGCTGTGTCAGGGGGCTGAAGAGTATGTGAAGCATGAAGGGGAAATTGTAACCCCATTAACGCATTTTGTTTCAACTTCTGAAGAGAAAGGATGGGAGAAACAGATGTTGCAATGACAGGACAGCGTGACTTGCCCTGCTTCCATGAGAGCAGAAACAGGAACAGTAACAGATCCCAGCATTAACAAATTCCTTTCTGGAGTGATGACATTTCTGATTGAAATGAACTTTGGACATGATGAAAACACTTGCCATTTCATCAGTGGTCACACAGGTGCCTCTGGGGAGACCTTGCCCTCTCTGCTGCCTACCATTAAAATCATCCCTCTCCTCAGAACAACATTTCTCCTCCTTTATAGTAGCATAAATAAATGTCTCTGTAAATTTGGAGCTCCATTGTCTAACATGGAGAGACACATCTGCCCAAGGACAGACTATACCTACTCTGCAAGGCTTTGCTTCCATAAATAACAAAACATCTGCTGGCGCTAGCTGAGCAAAATTGATGGGGGCAGGGTTTCATCCCATCCCAAAGTGGAGCTGCAAAGGTTAAGGACACTGTTCATTCCCCAAACCAAGGAATATGTAGAGGTGATGTATTTTGTGGTGACGCTGTCATCCCTTGATTGCTCCACTGACCTTTTGCCATAGCAAATTACTCTGACAAAGCACACTCATGCTGCCAGCTGTGAAATGCAAAACAACCATCAACTATCAAAACAATAGTAATAGCATCATGTTAGACATGCCTTTTTCTGTTATGAATGATGAAGCTATCCATGGAAATTCCTCTTACAAAGAGGTAAATGCAAACTGTGCTCAGAAATGAGGATCCCTATTCTACTGAAAGACAGAGTTAGACATCTAAAGAGATCTTGGTATTGGCATGGCCTTTTGAAAGCACACAAATGTTGCTGTCAATGAGAGTTTGTCAACTAATGCAATGTTCCAAAGTTCATAGGCGTGGATGTACTTTTTGAGACCCCAACACACTTTAAATAAATAGACAAACAAGCAAACAAACAAATAAACATGTGTATGCATCTCTTTCAGTGGCTTGCCTGAGGTTGGAAAGCTGGTGGAAGATGCAGCTTTCTCAGAGTACTGTAGCTAGAAAGCCATCTTTCCTTTCAGCAGAGCAGAGCTCACCAGGACATTGATCACAGAAAAGAGGGCTGACAAGGGCCTTGAACACCCATTTTCCTTCTGCAACCATGCACAGAACCCAGACCAGTTCTGCTCAGAGTATTTATTCCCAGATGTGTAATGGTAGCTCTGTTTGAGCTCATCACCCATAAATAATCACCTGCTTTTCCTGCCTTCTTCCTGATGCTAAGGGCAATTTCAATAGCTCCATTGGGGTTTCTGCAGACAAATAGCTAAACCGAAAGGGAAAAAAATGCCATTTTCCCTAGGTACCATTGCAGCTAAAACTGAGGCTCAGCCCTTTGCAGTTTTTCTCTATCACCCCCATTCATGTACCTTGTGCTGTTGCATCGTCCCTAATCCAGGATTTAGATGAGCTCGTTTACCACAAACCCATTTTGGTGTGATTTATCCCTGCATGCAAAGAGGCAAGCTTCACGCACATCCGCACGTGCGTGCTGCGTCAGGGATGAGCTCTTGCTTTAGGCACTTGCTTTTCTCTCATTAGTGGAAGCTAACAATAAGTGCGAGAATTGCAGACGTCAAACGTAATTAGGAAGAAATTATGTCACGTTACCCAACAAAATGAAGTCTTTGAATAAAGCCTAATCCTGCTGTCTGCCCATTCTTTTTATCCCTAAATGACTCGGAGATAGGGAGGGTGCAAACTGCCCTCCACAGCACCGGATGGGGAGCAGCCACGAGGAGATTCAGCCATGCTCAACGGGATCCATCATGCTGCCATCCTCTGGCTAAATAAACCCTACCCTAGTGGGACTGCAACATTGCTTAAAGAATTAACTATTTTAAAAAACTGAATCTCTTCACAGCCTAAATACTAGTAAATAAAAATTGTTTCAAACTATTCAGTCCCCTCAGACCTCTGAAGGAACTGCTGTGCATTTCAGTGACTGTGGAAGATTGCAGACTGACCCTTCCTCAGAACTGTTAGTATTTGTCACCTCCATGGTGATGCTGACAGCCCAATCCTCTTCCCAAACTGTCCAATTTTTCTACTCTTCTTTCTTCTTCTTTCTAGTATCTGATATGAATGAGTCCAAAAACCTCGCAGCAGCCTCATGACATTTTAAAAATCAATGACAATTTTTTTTATTTGTGGGAATCACAGGATTTCTGTTTCTAAGCAGCATTTTTCAGAACAGCTGAGGGATACATGGTATTGACCAGGGAATGTGTAGATTACCTTTCTCAACAAGGTGGTAGGTGCGCACCATCTGTCAAACCTGCCATTCCATAAAGTTTTATGACTTCTCATGCTGTGTTTCTCAGCCACAGACATCTCGGTACTATTTCCAAAACATCAATGGGACTATAAAAACACATCTAGCAGGTGTGCATGCCCAAATCTCAAGTGTATTATTTACAGCCATATGCACACAGACAGCGTCTCTGTGATCTACTGCCTCATGATCCTTGCAATATACCATTTATATTGCTTCAGATCATGATTTTCCACTTGCTGGTGTAAGGATAGTAGCCCATAAGGCATTGTAGTGAATAAATCTAGGACTATACAAGGAACAATGCAAAGCACTACTGTATATCTGGCAGAGGAACTTGCCTTTAATTCACTGCTTTAAAGCTCGCAGAACATATATAGTGACACACACAGGATTCAGTTGCGCAATCAGAAGAGCATCTCCCAAAGTCAGGAAAGAGGCAACAGGTAGTTTGTTACTTGCTTCATTTGTTTCTCATTTTACTAGTTAGCTAATGTGCAGAAGGCTGCTCCCCCACCTCATCTCTCTTTTGCTTTCACACTGGGCAACATAAATATGACCCCTACAGCTAACAGCTTTAGGCAGCAGCACAGCACAAACTCTTTTGGGATTGCAAAATCTTACTGGGTTGCCTGTAGCACCTTCCAATGAAGGGCAGAAGTCCCCTCACAAGCACTACTGCCAGTGGACAACATTTATGTGTCTCCTCTGCCTCCACATCTGCAGACACTGGGTAGGAGTGTGCTGATGAGACAGACATTATGTTGACCAGTAATAATACTGTGAATATCAAGAAGTTCCCTTGACACTGATTATTAACAACATGATGATAGCACACTGGATTACCAGACATTTTGTGTTATTAGATCATCCAATTCCAGCAGGTGGGAGAAGTCAGGATGGGAACAATCAGGGAAAACAAATAAATACACTCTGTTCTTGAAAAGCAGCGGACTAAAATCTCAGCTTTGATACTCCTGTATCTAATTGTTAATGAGCACTTTCACCAGAGTTGGTGGGTTATGAGATTCAAAAATACTTGAATGCTTTAGAAAGCCTCCCTTGTAGGATGTGTGACAGATCAGTCGGTCTAAAGACACACATCTCAGAACATACAAAGAAACCAGACTCCTCAGGTCTTCCCACTCCGAGACTGTAAACTCTGGTGTTTGTAACAGTGATTACAGAGATGCTGTAACAAGAGCCCCTGTAAAGGACTCTTGTGTTTACTAAACATGTTGATTGAGAAAGTCTGTGAGGTCTCTTATCACCACCATTATGATTCTGTGGTGAAAGGGAAATGCGAGGACTGGCACTGAAGCACCTGTCTCAGTACCAGGGAACATTCCTGCAGTCTCTGGGAGATGTGCAGCTCTGCTGTCCACCCAGCACTGCTGGCCCTCCTTTTCACCAGGGCTTCCTGACAGGCCTTAATCATTCCCCAGGAAAACCTCCAAGCCCACTGTCACAGCCTGGATATGTCCCATTCCTCTCACCCTGACAGCCACTGAAAGCTAAATCCAAGTTCTTCCTGGCTGCTTCTCCAACTGGAATAACAGGGAACCTGTGCTTCCCAGGAGGTCCAACACAGCCAGTGAGACAGGCAGAAGAGAGACATCTGTCTTTTCCTTCCCTCTCCCTGTTAACTTTAGACTGCTGTTTTTTGTCCTGTGTTCTCCTCTCCATCTTACAGTCACACATGCACATTTCTTGAGCAGCTGTGAAGCTGTGCAGGCACCAGAGCAATAAAATGGAGAATTTGGGAGAAGCTGAACACTAAAAAAAAAAAAAAAAAAAAAGAAAGAAGGAAAAAAAAGAACACCATACTCACTTAAAGATTTATTTAGCACAGAAGGTTTGCATTTCAGAGTAGAAGATAATGGAGTAGTGAGGGGTTTTAGCAGCCAAGAACATGGTTCCCAGCATCCATTTCCCAATCTCATGCCACATGTGGTTTTGAACTGAGAGTTCTGCATCTTAATTCACTATTTTTGCTCCTTGCTTCATAGGAGATGTCACATTTTGGAGCAATCCATTCTGGTTTGATTAGAGGAAGAGGTCTTCTAGTTAATCACTGTAATCAATTGCCATAATTGCTATGTAAGGACTCCTCAGAAATGGTTTATGGTGCAGTGGCCTGTTCATGTGGCTGGAATTCATATGATGTGGAATCTCCTACCTTTGCTAGGACATGTTTTGCCACCTTGGGCAAGAAGCTCCATTTTTGCTGGGGTCTGCTTGTGCTGAGCCATGATACAGGACACAGACCAGGGAGCGTGACATTCATGTGAAGTGTTTTATGACAGGCACAAAGAATCTGTCTCGTGGCTGAGCGAACACCAAGGTAGGCCAGGTCCTGGTATAAGATACAGTCCCTGCAGCCTCACCCTTTACAACTGGCCAGGTGTAAGTCAAGGCACTATTCTCCCAGCATGGGAAACACTAAATTCTGCTCTGGAGTCTCTCTTCCATTTGGCTGATGTAACACTGAAGTCGTAACAATTTTCCGGGAGTAACAGGAGGTTCAGAGGTTCCAAGCTACATTTAAACAGGATTTCAACAGACCTTCCTAAGCCAAACTGACTCCCAGTGCAACTCTAATAAGGCTGGAGGAACTGCACCTGGGATGATTTTGGTCCCACACAATACGTCAATAGCCAATCTTAATATGCCTGGATAGAGGCATCTTTGAAAAAGATATTCTCTTTATAGTACTAAATTCTGATCTGCCAAATGTGGCAGCCAATGAGCTCATCCAAACTAAATACTGTGAGGATTATGCATAAATACTGAAGTATCCTAATCAGCCTCTTGGTAAAAATTAATTGATCCATTACAGACAATAACTATATGCTGAAGTTTTTATTCTGCTTTTTTTACTTCTGTAAGTAGCATATGTGATTTGATTGGCTGGATATTTTAAACCCTAGGGGACCATTGGTGGAGCAGTACAAATTCCTCTGAAATCCAAAATTGCCAGCTGCAATTATAGTCTGCATCTAGCATCTTCTCCAAGGATTATAAATGCTTCCCCACTTTAATTTTGCTTAGCATTTGCATCACTGTGTGACAATTACCAAGCAACAGCAAAGGATGAATTCCGTAATAAAGTCTGAACAGTAAGGAAATACTGTCCAAATTGAAATATTCTATTTTAATCTAATATTCATCAGTTTGTACACATGGATATATCACATCTAGATACAGAGCACTGGTAAGACAGGCACTTTTTTTTTTTTTGCTGCTGAAATGCCTGTGGCTTCTTACGTAATAGATATAAGCAAAATTGTTTTCTCCTAATATTTCTTTCTTGTTTTCAACTGCTCAAAAGAATGAGATACTAAGTTGTAAATAGTAGTAATTAAAAGGTCAGACTGGCAACTATATCATTCCAGTTAAGGCTTGTGAAATTCTACCATTTTCAGTGATGTTACACTGATATAAAGCAGGAATGAAACAGCACCTTCATTCAACTCAGCTATTTTTTGAACTCATACATAAACAGTTTTAGTTATTTGAACTATTAGTGATTGCCCCTAAGTCCTAGCTATATTAGAAGACAAGATCAGGCATCATAGCTCAAACTATTAAACTCAGATTAGCAGAGATACAATTGGGAAAACAAAAAAACAACACTATAAGAATATGGGGCTTTGTATACGGCCAAAAATAGTTTTCCTTTTTAAAAAGGCATTTGCTGAAAAAATACTGTTTAGCAAGGAAAAAAACAGGTTTTGGATAGGTGAAAAATAAAATACTTATAATGAAAAAGATCTGGTGCACAGTGAGCTGTGCAGAATCAATATTTGTAAATGATACTACTTTCCTTCATCAGCCATAGCTGGAAAACTTCAGAAGGACATAAGTAATTTAGGGAAATGGGCAACACAGTAGAAATCCTGTTCAATGTCATTCAAGGTCAAGCAGTGAGAGACAAAAATTCTTCAGCTGCTTCAAAAGGGTTCAAATTTAATAATATAAGCACTGGGACCTTGCTGTCCTGTGCTGTTCTTTGGGACCCACAGCTCCAGTGCACCTATAGTCTAACAAGGTTAGAATAAAGCTGAATAAAGACTGAATTGAAAAAATCACAGTACCAGCAACAGTGCAGCAACACCCTATGTATTTTGGGTATGTTTGCTGAAGCCCCTCAACAAGAATACTGAAAAATTAGACAGATTTAGAGTAGGCTGAGCATGATCCAGCACAAAACTTTCAAAAACAGTTTGGAAAGGTGCGGTTAGTTTATCCCAAGGAAATGATAAACAAGGCCATAAAAGAAAAGTAAATAAAATGCTGAAAGTGGTATTTACCAGGAGCTCCTATTCTTCCTGTCTCCACAACATGGTAGCAGTGTTTCCCCCTTATCCATCCACCCCCAAAATAAAAAAGTGCAAGAAAATTCCCAACAACTGGCTGGTCATCTCTTTGTGGTTTTCTCACTGGAGAGCAAGTAAGAGCATTCACCAGCTCTGTGTACACTAAGTTGACAATGTAAGAGGATTCAATTGATTACAGAAATCATGGCATGCATAGAAGGTTCTTAGACAGTTCTGTCTGACCTCAGTTTAGTAATTCTTGTCAGAAATCCTCCACATTTAATGGTCACCCCTTTATACCCCATGCAATACAGAAAACCTGAACAGCTGGTGAGTCACACTGTTATGAAGAAGAAAGTGTCTAGACAGAGTAAATCTGTCCAAGTTGACCCAATGAAGGCAAGTACTGAAGGACTTAAACTATTTTGCATCAGGAAAAGTCTCAGCTACTCACAGGTGATGCAGTCAGAAGAGAAAATTATACCTGTGACCTTTGGCCAAACCAACAGCTTATAACATGGCACCTACAGCAAGAGTCTGAAATGTTATCAAAGCTGAACATTTTCCAATGATGTGCCAAAAAGAAGCAAATTCATGTAGCTCATGCTGATCCTTAATCAAAGTTCCCATAGAATATGCCAGGAAAATGAAATGGGAGTTGCATGGGAAGCTTTATTGGACCAGAAATAAGGAATAGAGCAATTTTTTCCCTCTCCATGGCTTTTCCTCTTGAACATTGTAACCAAAACGATCTCAAATGTTTAAAGACTAAAGAAAAAAACCACATCCCACCATATATTTCCAAAAGCAAGAGTTAAAAAAATGTTTGTCTCTTACCTTGTTAGCTTTGTCCCAATCTGCTGCCTAAGTTCAAGCCTCTCTTCATCAGTCTGCATGGGGAGGATGTTCTTTTCCTCCAGCTCTCGCTTGGAAGGCCTGTTGCTTAGTTTGATTGCTAAAGAGTCCTTTCTACAGAGTTTCCTTGCCAGGGGGCCTGTGGGAGAGAGGAGAGGCTCTGCCAAAAGAGGTGTCATCATTTCATTACAGCATGCACCTGGCAAAGAAGTACTAGCCAGGAGAGGATAGCAGGCTCTCCTTTACACTGGTATGGACTGTGGGAAAAGGGATGTCATTAACTTCATATGCTCAGTTAACCTCAATTCCTATCAATAAGAAAAAGCTGAAATTGGTAGGTATACAGGAAATAGAAATTAATATATTGCTCTATAGAAGGGAATGAAGAAGAAGAGCTTGTTTCAGAATTGCTAGTAGCATCTGTAGCTTTCTCTAGCACAGTATTTCCACATAATGGAATGAAAAATTCAACCTCAGAATCCGGGCAGGCAGCAGAGCTATAGCATGTGAAAAGAAAGGGGTATCTGAATGTCTCTTGTAATGTAATATCAAGACATCCAAGACAGCACTAGAAGGAATCAGAAGCAGCACAAATCTCTATGCACATTAACTAACTGCTTCCAGGGCAGTGGCAGTGGCAAAGACACTAAAAATCAGTGGTGTTTTATGGCTCAAATTTGCTTTCTTAGGCTTGTGTCCAAAGCAGTTTGAGCAAGGAAGACAGACACAGAGAGACACAAACACATGAGAGTTTGTCAGGAGAGTGTGAGACAGTGCAGTTCTGTTCTGTTTTTAGTATAAGAGCAAACACTGCTTAATTTCACTTGCAGGGTAAGGTGGGGTGCTGAGGAGATGAAATATGCCTGTTTTAGAATCTTCTTTTTGTGTGTTTTAAAAGGGATGTTGTTTGATTGTACTGCTTCCAGTTTTCAGAAGAAAAGAAAGGTAAGGGCCTGGAACTTCAATGTCTAGGATGACAAGCAGTTGTCATACATAAAGTGCTGTATCTTTTCTTCATGGGACAGTCCTATGATACCACACTGAGGCAGGAATTGGGTTTTCTTACAGAGTTCAGGAAGGCCACAGGTCCTTTCCCAGTCTGTAATTGCGATATGGTGTCTGGGTTGGCTACATGATGCTTGTATCCCCAATTATCTGTTCTGTTTATGCCGGATAATAAATTTTGCACCTTTAAGACTTGTTCTGAGAGCGAAGGGGGGAGAGAAGAAGCATAGAGTTTGCTGGGGGAGGGGCCACTTGAATTTTTCTAGAGGAAACCCCTTTACAGGTTTTTCTCCCAAAATTGCCCTAAACCAGGACATATGTTTATCAATTAACCTCTTCTTATCTGAGCCAAATCCTCTGATTGTGACCCCTTTCAAAGCATGTGCCCATTTATGATTCCAAAATGATGTAATATTGGCTATACATAAAAGCTCTGATTCTCTACATGTGGCACTTATTTCATCCTCCTGAAGTAACTATTGAGATGATCTTGACTTAAGACAAAGGCAGGGCTTCTCTTCACTATGGGCATTTGGGAAAGTGAATCCAAAAGCCAATTTGTAACTGAACTAATATAAGCCCAAACCTGTCATTTGAATTTAGTCTGAGCACTACTGAGACAAGTATTCATGAATATTAACAAAATAATTATAAATTCAGACTGTTATTTTGAATTAGCACCCCTATGTAGTCAAGCTCTGAGAGATGCAAAAGCCACAGCCAAGAAAGAAAACACACAGGTCTTGTGTTTCCTTTGTGTATTGAGAGTTAGGGGTAAAATTTAAATAAGTGAGAAAGGAAAAATGGAATGAAAGTTACTTGTAAATAATGAGTTATCCTCCTCTTCATCTTCCTCTTCTTCCTCTTCCTGCCTTGGATAAAGGCAGGAAGAATCTTCATAGTCAGTTTCATGAGGCACATTTTCTTTATTGTCATCGCATTCGATCACAACAGTTGGCACTTGTCTCATGTCTGGAAGGCCCCCAGGTCCTGTTTTTGTAACACTGTCACTTGTGTGTAAACCAGAGCTGTTGGGAAAGAAAAGCAAATAAATAAACTAAAGGAAACAGCTCTATGAAAGACAGAGTTGCTTCTCTCACTGTATACAGGAAACCAGTGGTCTTTCATCCCTTCTTGAGAAGAAATGAGAACAGAAAGATTTTCAAGACCAGCAAGACATCTAATGGGTTTTAACTGAGTACTTATTAGATTTAGAGTACAACATTTATTAGGGAGAGGTAGGACAGCATGCAAGCAGAAATACTGTCAGCCAGGACAAAACACTAAAGATCTGTTGCAAATTTTTAGTGACCTGCTACTCAGAGTGGTAAGCACCAGCTACTCAGTGGTAAGCACGCCTTCAGCCTGGTGTCTGTGTGACTTTTATGCTGGTGTGCAGGCAGCAAGGAGAAAATGTCTCACCTGAGTGCAACAGGTGGAGTAAGACTGGGAGGAAGTAAGGATGGACTGTAGGGGATAATTGTAGAAAGGCAGAGGGAACACTAGTGGCTTGCACTAGTAATGAGTGACTTGAGGGATGGCAAGCACACAACTCTTTGACGTGCAGGGGAGTGAGCATGTGAAACTGGGCTTGGAGAAAAGAAACTTTGGGAGGAGGTGAGAGTAACCAGGGAAGAAGCTAAAACCTGAGAGGTTTGTTTGCTAATGGCACAGTTATATATTGGGGGGTGGCCATGATGATATCCCTTGTCCTGCCCTAGGTGCTGAAGATCTATCAGAATTGGTGCTAACATTATATTTCTTTTGTCACAGGTGTGATTGATTATTTTCAGCATCTTATGAGATTAAGACCTGTAGTGAGGACTCTTACCATCTAGCCCTGTCTATGTGTTGAATTCAAAGCCCTTGGGAACATGAAGAGATAAAGATCAAAGTCAAACAAAAAGTGAAAGGAAAAGTCAGGAACAGAACCATGTTTCCCAACTAGTTTTTATCTAAATAGTTTATGTTGCTTTCCCAGTATGAAATCAGAATGAGAGACTGGCAGGCAAAAATGGTGGCAGCTCAGGATTATTTGTGAGACAGCAAAAACTGCCCTCTCTCTGAAGTCCTGGCTGATGCAACAGCTCTGTGAAAAATGGGCAGTGTTTCCCTGTGGGACACCCTCTCTATGTCAAACTCCAATTTACTTTTCAAAATAACACAGGTGTGAAAGCAGACGTGCTGGCCAAGCTGACTTTGAGGCACACAAACTTGTATCTGACAAGTACTGAGAGCCCTCAATTCCCTTGAATATTTTAGCCTGAATACCAGAGGTGTTCTGCATCCTGAATAAAATGTATTAGCTTTAAAAGATTTTCTACAGAAATCTACTGAATCTACTATCTTCAACTTGGAACATTTTGCTTTCTTCTAACCCAAAAGTTAGAGTTGACTCTAAAATGGCTGCCAGATAACATTCCAGGGAGTCTTTTAAGAATGTAGTTATAGGGATATAATGCTACTCCAAATATGCTTAGGGATTAAAAAGAAGGAAAGTCTTCAGATCCTGTGAACAAACCATACCATGCTGTTATCGTCATCTTCAGCTTCAAAGAAATAATTTTTTAAATTCCAACATGTATTATTGCAGGCTAATCAATAATGAGATGCAGAGCTTTACTAGAGCTTTACTAGATGCCTTGAAGAGAGAAACTCAATGCCCATGTTTTGTATCAAAAAGAAAGAAAGATTAATGAAGAACTGGCTTGCAAATTTTAGTATTGGACTTCTCATCAGCTGAATTCTCATAATGAGACATCAACACACTACAGTCTTTAAAAACTTTGAACTAACTTTTCATTTGCTGAAATGCTTTCTGAAGTTTTATATTATGAACTTCATTAAATCTGTTTTCTCTGTAAGCTAATTTTTGAGTAAGTCTTTTAAAGAGGAAAGGAAAAGTCTGGAATCAAATTTATGAGAAAAAACCATAATATTGTGAAATTCTGTTCACTTTGCTAAATAAATACCCAAAACCTTCCAATTGAGCCCACTGGATCATTCATTTACACATACATACGTACACAAAGAGTACGTACAAATGAAAGGAGCAAGAAGTAGTTTAGCATCCAGGACTATTTGGTGCTTCCCTGTTCTGTGAAGGATGGATGTAGCTTATGGATGCATCCTTATGGGTGTGTCCTCTTATGGGTATCAGATATTAAGGTGATCCATCAATTTAGGTTATCAAGCAGATATAGGATGGCAACAGGATTTACAAGTTACCACAGAGGGTTTTTATTTGAGCTAGTGATCTAGAAATAGGCAGCTTCTCATCTCATTGTAAGTTTTCTGAATCATCCACTTTCTTGATAATACTACTTTCTATTTTCAGCCCCTCATTTTTCCTAGTGTTTTGTGTTGTTCTTGATTAAAATCAGCCCTTTCCACAGCAATTTGACTAAGTCAGCTGTCTGAGCAAAGTGCTTATGAAATACATGCAGTAGTGCAGTATATTTAAAAATACAAATCAAGGTCACTGGATATGTTCATTGTGTATAAATGATTCTGGGTCATTAGCAAAACTCCCACATGGTCAGGTCATACACCACAACATTTTTTAGCATTATTTACCAAAAAGCACACTATTGTTTCAAAAAGCCCATTTTAAACCAGTTACGTGTTTTGCAACAAAATTAGAGAAAAAAGCTACAGCTAAGCAAGTACTTGTTTTATTAAGAAGATCTTAATGCATGGATCTGAACAATTCATAGCTCTCTAGTACAAGAACTTGCAATTACTGCTGCATCACCTGTACATGACCAAAACAGAAAAAAAGTGACACCACTATACCTTACAATGTTCTAGTGATAAAATATTTCAATGAAAAATCACAATTTAAGCATATGAGTGACTCATGGTACAGACAAAATAAAGAAAAAGAAAAGGAAAAAAAGTTAAATACTTCCTCTAAAATCTAGTGGGAAAAACCTGCACACTTTTTGTCTGTCATGCCAGGCCCTTTGATTTTGGAATAGAGGATTACATTTTTATCAGAATGTTTTCAGATTCACAGCACGCTTTTCTGTACTTAACACCTAAAACAAAAAGATCTGAAAAAACTTCAAACCACCTTATATACGTTTCTACTACAGGAATGTGTGTGCGAAACAGAGAGAAGGCAGGCCTATAAATATTAAGTGTTTCTATCCTTAGGCAACACTTAAGTTTAGACAAGATGCAATTCTGTTGACAAGTTTTATAGAAGATAAATGTTTTCTGACTCAAATATGTTGCGTAAGATTTACAAGACACTGGTGGTAATGTCTAATGCATTTCATTTCATAAATCTACAATCTGCAGCTGAGTTGGGTGTCCCAGAGGAACTGGTCTCACATACAGTCTTTCTGGACACAGTGATTTTTCACTGCTCTGCCACAGAGGCAATTCTAGCCTGGAGTGAGATATTGCCACTTAACAGCTCTTTAGTATGTACACTGAACAAACTGAGGCCTGGATTAATCTGTGCCTGCTCCTGTACATGATCCCACAGAGTAAATGAAATTAATTGTCACCTTTCCAGACAGGCTGAGAATTATACAGGCAAGGCAGAAAATCAGACTGTTTCAGATGAAGAAACTGCCTCACTAAGTTAAAATTAAAGACACATTTTGGTGTCACAAGAGAGTCTCTAAAGCTTCCTTAGCCACTGTTTGTGATGCACATCTTTCTTCTCAAATTCATTTCAATTAGGAGGATGAAATCTGCGTATTTTGGTGGCAGGGCTTAACAGATTTTCACCAACTCCTAAAAAAAATATGTCTAAATCTAGAGTTTTACTTATGCTTGACAAACACCCTTTCACCCTTTGGACTGAAGTGGAAAGTCATTTGCAGTAAGACACAAACTAGCAACAGAGGTTGCAGAAAAAAGGTTACATGGAAATGACATATTTCTCTGTTTCAACCTTATCTACCATAAAACTGGTAATTTATCAGGGAAAATTGAGGCAAATTGGCAGCACAAATGACATGTCATAATAGTCATACTATGACAAGGGGCAGATTGCCCTTCTGAGAATAGGTTATGAATAGACATTATGAGTACCAGAAAATGTTTGCAATCAAAAGCGTTTAGTGCGCAAATGAACTTAATGTTCTATAATGTCTGTAATAAAATTGAATAAAAAAATCCAGGAATTAACTTGCATTTAAAGTCATAAGAAAAACTGGGACTTGAATAGCTATTGCATGCCTTTTAATGTACCTTAAGACATTAAATTATTAATATGCACTAGATCTAGGTGGGGCAATTACATGCAATCACTCCTGCAGAGGGGAGAATAGAGAGACTCAGTAACTTTCTCAAGGTCAAAGAAAAATCCGGCTTCCAGGTCTGTACAGAGGGAAAGCTCATTTTTCTCTGGCAAGCCTGTGGCTCATTGGCAAAGCACTGATTTCAACTATCGTTCTTCAGATGTTGTTAGACTATCTGAATTTCAGAGATCTTATCTGTGTAAGCAAAAGGTCCAGATTGCTAGAGGAAGGGAAGGTTTTAGCCTTTCATTTTTTGTTCATGTCAGCACTCAGACACCTGGTGAACAGGAGAGTTGTAAGGTCTAAGAAAAGTTTACTGGCCAAAATGTGAATTTGATACAGACTAACTCATCAAATTTAAATGACCTTGAGGAGCTTCCACTGCACCAGGACCAAAGGAAGAAAAGGAAAAATTCCCCAAGGAAAAGAAAAAATTCAGAGCTGAAACCTGATCTGTGCTTGTCTATATGATCATCTCTTATTAAAAACAAAACACTTTTCTAAATATTCGCCCAAATTACCAGATTTGGCAGCATTATTACTGCAGCACCATGGCAATTATTCTGTAAAGTTTTAGGATACTTTTGAGATAATGTCTGAGAACAGAAGGAAAAAACCCGTAGTATTCACCAGAAGCTGCCTCAGACACTTACCAGGCTCTCAAATCTCCTCAGGATTGTTGGCCCAACAATAGTGGCCCAGTACTTTGCTGACTTGCAAGGAACAGCAAAGTGCAGGATGTCTCTCCACATCCTATGCAGGCTACAGATGTGAGCACACTACCAAGCTCCAAGCAGAGGAAGGAGATCTACGATCTTTGTTGTGTTAACAGGCCCTCAAGAGTTTTGGGCTGAAGTGTGCAATGACAAATGCTGCAGTATAATTTAATGCAGATTTTTACAATAAGGGAAAGTAAGTACTGTCAAAAATAGTAGAAAACAGTGGCATTTAGTGCAAATAATTGTCTCACAAGTCAAATAAATATATTTTAAAAATCTGCACAAATCTTCAAGCAAACTCGGCAAATTTATCTAGATCACAATGTGGCTTGAAAAAAACAAATGAAGAATTTAGGAGCAAGATCAGCTCCACAGAACTGTATATACCTCGATATACTACAAAAATAACAATTGCTGTTGCAGAGGAAATGATCATGACCTATTTTCTCCCTTGTGAATACAGAAGTTATTGATTTGCTTTGACAAGGAGTGTAAACAAAGTACTCAACACATTAATCCATGACTTAACTAACAGTTAATCAACATAAAATTGGCTATTAAATATCTCTCTGCAATATCATGAACTAGGTTTCATATTCATTTTAAATGTGAAATATCAGTACATAATCTTTTATTATTTTCTTCTTATTAATTGCAAAGGAAACAATTGTTTCACATTGGGATATGAATGCTTGCTTATTCAGTTTTTAACAAGCAGCACAGCTTCAGCTTCAAATTAATAGTTAAACGCAAACCCCATCACCTTCTTTAAATCAATTAAACATATTTGTAGACATAAACATGATGGATGACTAGAAACTGGAGCATTCATTGCTGTGGGGCAACAGATGCCACAATGAAGTCCTATTCTGAGAGACGTCACTGAACTCAGGATAACAAAGGGCCTTCTGCACACAGTGCGAGCCAGACATTAAGACATCCAACCTAAGCTGGGGATGGCATGGGCAGTGCAGCCCCAAAGGAGCCTCTGGGAGACAAGAGCTATGCACTGTGCCTGGTGCATTGAATTTTGGGATGGTGTAGAAGCACCAGACCAGCCATGCTGGCAATGTGAGAGGTAAATGGGTAGTCACTGGATAGGGCAGTAGGGAACAATGTGGATGCTCTTTCTATCCTACCTCCACAGCTCTTTCACTGATAGGAATAAGAATCTCCTTCATAGCCCTAGTAGTTTTCCCCAGCTGAGAATTCCTCCATGCTGTAGAAACATTAGCCCCAAGATGTAGTCACAGATGTGTCACTATTCTGGTACTAAAATAAGCTGGCAGTATGAGACAGCCTCTGGTCTCCTGAATCTTTTCAGGCAGTAAGGAGAAACTGCCATCAATAATCCAGTTGTTTCCAATGGTGGAATATAATGAAGGTAGTATTATCAGACAGCAATACTGGAGTAAATCATTAAGCATTTTGTCTGTTAGACCAAATATTTTGCCTTCCTGTATAACAGGATGATCTGATGCTCCTAGAAAAAGCTGGCTACAAAGCTGTCCTTGGTACTAAATAAAACATGTAATTTTTCATCCATCTTCCCTGTTCTGGGACTTTTTCAGTTTTCCTCTGCAAGGTGAAATAAATTTTCCAAATCTTGCTGATGTTGCAGTCGATGAGGGCAGCTTGCATTTATATAACATGCTTCACTTATTCAGATTACTTGGAGAAACACTCAGAGATACTCATAAGTGACAATAACAAAAAACAGCCCCAAGGTGGGTAAGGCATTTCTGATCAAATGTTCTACCTCTTGCCAAATGGCTAAAAAGGTAGTTGCTATGGAATGAGTTAAATATTTATTTTAAGATCAAACACATAATTTAATTTAAATTAATTTAAACAATCTAAATACCGTATTAAAACCCTTCTAAGTGACTTGTAGGAAGTCCACATAGATTGTTTCGAGCTAATTGGTAATATTAATCAGATGCCCTGCTGGAGTGGCACATTGGATTCTAATTGCTCTTTTATGAATCTTCCTCCCCTTGCATTTAGCAATCCTCCACACAACTGGAGCTCTGCAGTTATACCTCAGCAGAACATACTGCAAGCCAGGCATGTCTCATTAAAATCTCCACTGGCTGTATTATCTACTTCCTTAAACAGGACAATGGGATTCAGGAAATTTGGTCTTTATTTCCTTTCTGCCACAAACTTCTATCAAACAATTCTGGCTCTTCCTCTGCCTCTGTTTCTCCAGAAATAACTCTGCCCTGAAGTTGTTAGACCCCAGAGGAGACACCTCATTCAAGTCCTATGAACATAACTCAAGCGGCGAGATCGATGCTGAGGTTAGTAGGAAACAGTGCACACCATGCTAAAAGTTGATCCATTACCTTTCTAGCCTGTGCATGGTCATGGCTAGCGTTTTGTTCAGTTCCTCGATCATCCGGCACCCTGAAGGGTGAATGGGCAACGTGCTGGACCCAGAAGGAATGTGCTGGCTGTGGCTGCCGTACTGGAGCTGGTGCTGGTGAGCTGCTAACTGGGATGGCAGGACAGTGTGATGCTGCTGGGTCAAAGGCTGCTGGGAGCTCTTCTGTGTGGAATAGGATGAGAGAGAGAGGTCTGGCCCCCCTAAAGGCATGCAAATCATGACTTTCTTTGGAGGTAGTGGAGGTGACAGTTTAACTGGCATACAAGGCAGTTTCACAGGAGCGCCAGGATCTAAAAGAAAGAAAGAGAGCACTGGTGTTAATTTTCATATCAGTAAGAAGGAGATGAGAGTATCTGCCTGGGTGAGCAGGTACTGATGCTGCTACTTAACATGGGAGAGTGCACACCTTCCCTGTTGTGACAGACAACACCTACTGTATGCTCAGCATGGTCTCCAGAAAAAACACTGTTGTTTTGCAGCACTCCTGAGTCCCACAAGAAAACATCCCAGGGCTGTGCATGCCCCTTAATAAACACATTAAGCAATTCTTAACAAGGCTTGTGGCACACTTTAAAGCCTTAATCCTCCAACATAGCCCTGTGAGGTAGGTGCAACTTCTTCCACTCAACAGGAATGCAAACGGGGGTGGGGGGGTGGGGGAAGGCAATTAGGATGAGAGCAATTCAGTGTCTGAAGTTACAGGATGACTCACCACCATCACTGCCAGAGCAAAAGCTCAGGGATTCCTGATCCACCTCAGCCACTGGAGTACAATTACTACAAGTCACACTTCTTACAGCTTTGTAATATGCAAAACATCTCGTGTAAAAAATTACATTATAGGGCAAAAGAGAAAAGAAATAAGGTTTGAATACTAAACAGGACATGTTTGGAAAAATGGAGGGTACACGAGGAGGAAAGTTAAAGGGCACTAGATTGTTAGGACTAATGTATTTTTTACAGAAGTGACAGGCATTTTTCTCTGGACTCAAGCACTGAATTTTACCTTTTTAACTCTACCTAAAATATTCACTGAAACCCATAGTTGATCAGCCAGGAAATTACTTCGCTGACTTCAATGAGAAACCAGTGAGAGATCTACAAGCAAACCTCTCTTCCAGAACAACTGCAGAATGCAGATTTTTGGAGTTGCACTGTGAAATATTTTTAGATGGGAAAGAAATAACATGAGGGCTAGTAGTTGCCAAGACAGATGAGGGAAATGGTCACAAACCATACTAAGAGTGAAAGAGAGAGAAAATATATACACTGTAAGCAACAACTCTGAGTTTGTCTCTAGGGGGATGGCCAGGCCCTTTCCAGCCTGAAATACTGCACATATTTGTCTCTTCAATGTAACTCTGTGGGTGAGGCTTGCATGAGATTTGGTCTCTTGCTGCTTCTGTCCACTCCTCTTGCTACAGCATAGTAAGGGAATTGAGGGTCAGAATCTTCTTTTGACCTGAAGAAGCTTGGGAGTTAGATGCTGCTTTCCAAAGGTCATCACTATTCTGAGTGCTATCAGATTTCTATAGTACTTTTTTCCTGACTATACAAACTAGTTACTTTTTCCTGGCCTGTTCAGAATATTGCCTGTTCTTCTATCCCTATATAATAGCCAGGGTACAAAAGGGTGATATCAGAACTAGCAAGCAGTAACACTTCTGGCAAATGATTACAAATTGCAAGGTGAAAAAAGACCATGAGCCAAGTTCAGATATGTCTCTTGAGTTATTTTAGTGCCAGTCACATCTTCCACAGAATCCACTTCATATTAGTGGTTTTGCTATGCTAGGAACAACACACTGACAGTGCAAGCCTTCCCCCTCTTCAGAGTGTTTATAGGCTAACAACAGAGGGGTCCAAGGGAGTGCAAATGTGCTGGTTTTGGCTGGGGTAGTTAATTTTCTTCATGGTCTGGTATGGGGCTGTTTTGTATTTGTGCACAGAGCCAAGGCCTTTTCTGCCTTTTGAACTGCAACACTATTGAGAAAACCTGTGATGCATGGGAAGCCAGGACAGGTGATCCCAAGTGACCAAAGGGATATTCCAGACCATATGGCACCATGCTCAGCATGTAAAGCTGGGGAGAAGAAGGAGGAAGGGGGGGATGTTTGGAGTGATGGTGTTTGTCTTCCCAAGTAGCCATTACAGGTGATGGGGCCCTGTCCTCCTGGAGATGGGTGAACACCTGCCTGCTCATGGGAAGCAAATGAACAAATTCTTTGTTTCACTTTGCTTGTGTGCATGGCTTTTGCTTTCCCAATTGAACTCTTTATCTCAACTCATTCATTTTCTCACTTTTACCCTTCTGATTCTCTTCCCAATCCCACTGGTGGGGGAGTGAGTGGCTGAGTGGGACTTGGCTGCTGGCTGGGGTTACACCACCATTTAGGGGCATGGAGAAAAAGTGCCCTTTCCGCACCGCAGAGTGGAAGAGCAATAGAGAGTAGAATCCAAGTATTTTGCCTTTCAATATAACATTAAATCCACTTAACATGTTGTCTCTTCCATGCAAAAAAAGAGCCATTCTTCTGATGGCTCTACCAAGGCTGAAATTTAACTGACGGGTTTGCCAAAGCAGTAAAAGAAAAAAGAAACAAAACCAACCACATTTGGGATTTTCTATTCAAGCACACAAAGGTCTTACAGTCACCTTGTTTTTCTTACAAACATGTTATTTGCATACATTTCCTCTGTGTATCCTGCATAAAAGAACATACTCTTCAATTAAAGGTAAATAAAAGAAAGAGTAAAGATTAAATTGTATAGAGCCCTGAGAATAAAGCTCCTATGGGATTTGTAGTAAAAAAAAGTGTTTTTTTCACACATTTATGCTTCAGGCAATTTTACTTCTAGAGCTTGTTTTGAATTACAAAGACTACATTAAGATCTGCACTCCATTTTGACAAATACAGGTTGGTTTTCTTTTCCTTTTCTCAGGCTCATGGCCTGAGCAACCATGTCAATTGAAGACTTCATTTGACAGTGCCTGTGCCTGGATGCCCCATCACACTGTGACAGCCATTCTTAATGGTGAATTCAAAGAGATCCCAACTTCAAACATCTCTGTCTTTTAACAAAAGAATCACTGCAAGTATAATTGTTCTGCTTTTTGTGATCCTGAAGATCAGAGCAATGTAGTTCATGTATAATGCAAACAGGAATCCTTCCTTCTTTCTTCTAAATACAGAGAGAATTTATTTTCTCCTGCAAGTGTTCATGCAGTAGAGTTGTGGTGCAGGCACTGCAGCTCTGGAATTGCACAAGAGAAGAAGTCTGGCCTAATTATCCTGAGTAGCCACATATTCTTTCCATCATGAATCAGACATACACACTCTGGTTTGACTCTGCACAACAAAGGTCCATAGACCTTCAGTTTCCACTTAAATTTCAACAAATGCTTCACATCAACATGTTTTCAATGGTGCCAGTGCTGGGAGAGTCCACTGGACATCTGCCAAACATTTTGGCCATTATTTTTAATGTCCTCATTCAGGGTGACTGTGTTACACCCAGGTTCTTGAGCTTGTCTGAATATGATCCTAATACCAAAATAGACTCTTGGAAATGGATTAGACACATTTAGTCTACTTATCTGCTCTTCACCTTCAGGAGAATTCTACTTTGTTTAAATAAAAAGGTTAAAAGGAGAATGACTACAATGGGAAGAGAGTTCAATCCATTTGCTGGGAAATGTAACTGTTATCTTCACTGACACCAGTAATGGAGACCCTGGTACAGCAAGTTTTAATGTGTGGTCTGATCAGTGACTACACTGAACAAATGGGGCCTTGCCCAAATCCATGTGCTCTGGGCACACTGTTGGAGACTGTGCTACCATCATCTACACTAAAGGACAGAACAACTTCTTCCTGCATGTAAGAGTGAGGTGACCGAGTTTTATAGTTCTTTCCTCTGTTTTAATTTCACAATGTACATGATTTATGAACCAGGGGTAGTAACAATTATGGTCTCCCACATGGAATATACATCAGACATGGGCATCTGTAGATGAGTAAGAAGCTGGTCAAGGGAAATAAGAACAAGGAATCTATGATAAGTGTCTTCTCAGTGAAACACTACCAGAGTATTAAATCATTGCACAAAGCACTCGTAACTGAAAAGAAGAAAACTGTGTGGAGCCAGGTGAGCAAGTCTGATTAATCTCTTCTGGCTGAGGTTTTTCATGCTCTAGAGAATAATGAGCAATTTTGCGAGATGTTGGTTCCCAGTGGGGTTGTGACCACTCCGTGCTGTGTAATAACTTTGATATTAGAGTTGATGAAAAAGACATCAACCTCTCTACTCCTGATAACAATCAATTGCTTAAAAGACAGTCATGGATGCCACAATATTTGCTACACATCAGATCTTTGACAAGCAGGCCATCCCTTCCCCTTTACATGCAGATCATTTTGCTAACATCCATAGTTACTGTATTTCTTTTGGGGCTTTCATGAGATAAATATACGTTTATTTGTTGCACAGATTTGTTACTATATGGTGCTTCTGAAGTGTTATTGGTACACTGGAGCTGTGCGCCATATACACCAAGTCTGATACTTCTTAGTCACTGAACATGGCTGGAGAATTGGTCAGCATACATTGAAGACACAGCTGCTGCAGATGGGATGCTAGGAACTTCTGGATGTATGGAAGCAAAGGTTGCTGAAGCAGGGGTTGTAGAAAGGCTTATTAAAATCTTCAAATTCTGCCCCAGCTCAACTACTGCATGGAGAAAGAGGACATGCCTGGGGATCCTGGGCTTGTGGCAGAGCTGGCTGTGTTTGCCATACTGCCAGTGGCAGAAATGCTCTTTCTTGACTCCTTGCCAAATATAAGCCACCACTGTACCCTGACAGCAAGAAAGGACAACAGACTCCTGGGTGGTACAAGAAGAAATACAGCCAGGAGATCTAAGCATTCTTCTATTGATAGAAGGATCCCCTTCTATTCACCAGTCCTTAGACTGTATCTAGACTACTGTGCAAGTTTAGTATCCACCAGAGAAGATATCAAAAAACCAGAATGACTCAAGCACAGGGTCACTGCAGTGGCTGAGGGCTAGGGCACCTGAAGTGTGTTCAGCTTGTAGGGGGAACACTTAAGAGCAGCCTCCCAGTACCTACAAGTTATCAATAAGGTTATACTCTTCAGTCGTGTGTGGTGGGAGGACGAAAGACAGTGGACAAAAGCGAAGACGTTCAAGACTGGATTATAAGGAAAGTGTCTTCACTGCCATGAGAAGAGGCAGTTAGGACAGGTTGTACAGCTGGTATTCTCTGAAGTTTTCAAGACCCAGCTAGTCAAAGGCCTGAGCAACCTGGTCTGATACCATACTTGGCTCTGCTTTGAGCAGGAGGTTGGATTAGAGACCTGCTGAGGTTTTTTCCTCACCTGAATTACTTATACTGTGACCTTTGCTGTACTATATACAACTACAAGTAATACACTTGTCATAAAGTTAATGAGATACTCTTTAAATGCCTTCCAAATAATTAGTTCTGTAAAATAATGTGCAAAAAACTCCCCAAAACCAACAAACAGGGCAAAAACCAGTGTGGCCTTTGAGGGAGCTCCATGGGATGATGTGCCTGATATTTACCATTTGGACAAGTAGGTTTTGCTTTTTCAGGTCTTCTCTCCTATAATCACTTGTGCCTAAGTGGTAAGAGTCTCTTTTCTTGTTTCAATGAGTTTTTGACAAGTCAAAAACTGTTCTCAAAGGTTTGCCATGCATCTCCTGCTGACTACAGCAATATCTGCAGTCAGGTCTTTTGGGGAAGAATTGAGGCAAAAATTCTTTCCTGTTCTTCTGTACCACATATGGATTCAAGATTCAGGTTGAATTTGGAGAACAAAAGCAGGGGATGATTAGCCCTAAAGGTTGAAAAGTATAGCTCTGCAGGAATTCCTGTGCAGGGCCTTGAAAAGGGTTTCAAAGATGAGATTTCCTGATGCCTGTATGTGATAGGTACTCCTCTCCAGGAAGAAGCACAGAGAGGAATTATAGAGAGAGAAACGGCACCAAGGTCCAGTTTCCATGAGAACCTGGTGAAGAAGAACTTCTTTTTCTCTGCTGCTTCTCCCTTGACACACAGTGAGAGAACTGTCCATTTTCTCCATGTGAATGTAACCTCCCTTCATGAATGTATCCTGCCAGAGCAGGCAGCTGGAGGTAACATCACTGTGGAGGAAGCTTCTGGATTATGTCTTGAGCTCATCTACACAGGAGTCTTCTGATACATATGTGACTACTGCATTCAAAAATACTCCAGAGTATTTATTGGATAAATCGTAGCTGCAAAAGCTTTTACAAGGGTCACTAATAGCCAGCTGTGTCGTGGCAAGGCACTAGGACCCCAGGCATTCATGTTCTCAAACCTCATTCTTGTCTTGTCTGCAGTGTCAGAAGCAACTTTTGAGGACTTTTAAAATTTCCTACCCTGTTAAATGTTTGCCTCTAATAATAAATTAGTTCTGACTCTACACAGACACAACTATTAAATAGAATAGATAAGTGGCTAGATATAACCAAAGCTACACCCTCTTCTAATATTAGGCTAAATTTTGGCTCAAACAGACTCAGGTGCTCCTGAGATCCCATCTTAATGGCACATATTTTATTCTGTGGTGTTTTAGGAGCTTTATGGGTTACTGGTGGTTCAGTTGGAAAATATCTAATTAATTTCAGAAAACATTACGCTGGTGAAAATTGACAGCTTAATCAATCAAGATAAAAGGGAACTTTACAACACTGGAGTCTATCAAATCAGACATGCTTAGTCTTCCTGTCACTTGACCATTAAAGATTTTCTGATAAGTTGGGGACTTGAACACCAGAACCCAAATTAAATTTGGTCCCAGCTGATTATTTCAACTCTTCCCAAATTTTCGGTGAAGGAGGCTAGAAGTATCCTAAATGCCTGGGTTGTGCACATGAATATCAGAGAAATAAAACAATGAAAGAAATTCTATCTTATGAACATTGTCTAATACTAATCAGTCTAATGCTAATCATGTTTGAAAATGAGAAGAATGCTCACCAGGAGGTGACTGGCCAACAGGACATGCAGAGCAGTGAAACAGCAGTAACAAAACAGTTAAGGCTCATGTTTTTCTCCGAGAGTTGCTTGTCTTCTAGGGCTACACAAGCACTTCCACCCCCTGTGCTGTGACAAGGATGTTCCCTGTGGAGGTAGCACCATCAAGACCACAGGACATGGTGAGGAAAAGCATGGAGCATCTTCTGTAGTGGCTTGGTACCACTCCCAGTGGCTGCCCTGCAGTCTGCTCTTGGCCCTGGCCCTGTTTCTATACTGTCCCATCCCTACAGAGCCTCAGCCTTGAGAAGAAGCATGCTAAGGATGTGTGATTTATATTTGCTAGAGGCAATTCTCTCTTCCTTCCACCTTTAAAATGGATTTTTTTTCTCTTTTCATTCTCCACAAAATTAAATGTACTCTTACATGTTTATTTAGGTATGCTCTTTTATGTGCATTTCTTATCAATTGAAAGGCCAATCTTTGTCTTGGCACAGGCAGATGGATATTTGAGATGGTTCAAAATGCTTTCAGAGGAAAGGAATGTTTCCTTTCCATTTCTAAAACCTGTAATAAGTTCTTTGTCTAGCCCTACAAGTCAGTCTGCATAACTTTTTGAAGAACTTTGGAATATTTTCACAGCAAGAGGTGGTCTGACTTTTATCCCTCAAAGTTTGTATTTAAAATATTTTTCCTTTTTTTTTGCCTCTGACCATGTCAGTAGTGATTTTTAAAATATGTTTGTAGAAAACATGTTTCTATTAAATAGATACACTTATGTACACATATACATCTATCTATCTATCTATCTACTTATAGATATATATACGTAGACAGAAGTTAAGTTGCTTCTGCCTTTTCACATGTGTACCTGAACCCTTCACAGGATCACATCTTCTCTCATAGTCTCTTGAACAGAGCTACCAGACCATTAAACCTCTGTCACCGTCCACTAGCCATGCCTGGTATGTCTTAATTTTCCCTTCAACCTTCTCAAAAATTCTTCAGTAGAAAAATGTGTATGCAGCAAAAAATGAAAAGTTTTCATTTTGAATGCCAGAATTCAGATTTTGCTTGTTTTCTCACTCACAAGTGAGGATGTCTCTGGAGTAATTATAAAAAGAATAGCATTAATTCTGCTTCTCACTGAGGAGAATGCTTCATTAGGATTGATTGCTCATTTCCAAAGATTGTACATGTCTAATATAATTACCACTGGAGAACGCAAGGCACTGAGCAACACTTATATCCTTTGGACCACCAAAGTAAATGGACCCTTAAGAACAAGCTGAATACTTTTATTTATAAGGAATGTATAAGAGGGTTTCAGTTCCAGCAGGAATATTGTCAAATAAATTATGGCTGTATGACTAAATTTCAGTCAATGTTCCTTTACCCTGAAGGTGCATGTATATGTATGTACAAGAGTCTATGTAGATTCACATACAAGACTTTATATAGGACTAGAGGAGACATCACTGAAGGCCACCACAAAGTAAGAGTAGTCACAGTTCTGTTCCACTTTCATTAGAAAATCATCACCATCAAGCAACTCACTTATGCTGATAACTTGAACCTGTTTCTACTTCATGCAGAAAAAACAAAACTACTCCAGAAGCCCTCATCCTTTGATTCTTCTGTTATCTCTTACAAAAGAATGGCTTATGAATCAAGGACCTGAGTCTTTCTCCTATGCTATTCCTATACTTTTATTTCTTCCATGTTGGCCTCATTTCTGAACAATTTCCTATAATTGGGACAGAGTTTTATGGGAGATCATAGGAAGCTGGTTTTGTCCTTAGGTGAAGCCATGAATACTGCTACCTGGCCTTGCAGGCTGCAAGACTGCCCATTCAGTTTGTAGCAAAGGGCAAAACATTAACCATTATGTGCAGATTTAAACAGGTAAGAAAGTAAAGAGATTTCACATAAAATGTACAAAACAGGACAAAAAAGTGTGGTCATCCAAACAGAAACATGAAGAGACTACGTAGAGATGAGAGAAAACCAGAACATGTTCTTTCCTAATGAGCTCTTTCCTGATATAGATAATAGATCTGAATAAAATGGATATTAACCGTCTGGAAAAAAGAAATCTACAATACATAAATGTGGGCAGAGCATTTCTCACATCAACTCTGAAAATATCAGGGCAGGATTAACACAAGATCAACCCAGGCGGAAGACTGGTAGCTGCCCCATTACAAAGATGAACCACATCTCATATTCAGCACAGGATTTTGAGGTGCTGCCTGCTGTGCAGCAGCTGCAATTATAAGCAGACTGCTCAAAAGGTGCAGGCAAGTGTTTAGGGAATCTATTTTGGTCAGCATTAATATAGCCATCCTTTGCTTCAGCAGTCAAAATGAGAGAGTGGGAGGAGAAGACACACCCACCCTCCTTCCACATCCACCTAGAACTTTGAATCCCAAAGAGTTTGGATACTTGTGAAAACATGTGGAACACAAAACAGAGCCTGTGTTGTTTATTGTTGCTGCCGTCCATGCAGTGAGAGCTAAACTGCAGCATAAAGCATAGGACATCAAAATCCTGGTCATTGGGAATTGGAGCTGTACTCACCAGTGGGAGGGGATTAGTCAGAGCAGGGGTGGAAAGGGGGAACAGTTTAGCAGAGAATGTAAGTACTGAAGCAAAATGGCAAGAAGTCATGGAACAGAACTACCTGTGTAAGGATCGGGGGGTAAGTAAAAGACAAACATATGGAAAGATACAAGGTGTGTGGAGGGGGACCTGCCCATATGGCAGTTGAGGGGACAAGCAACAAATGGCAAAAGGAGAAATCAAAACTCTCCCTTTCCCCTCAACTCTCATGCCTTTCCTCATTAAGGGCATTTAAAGATATCCTAGTATTTTCCTGATACTTCCTTTCCTATCAAAGCACATCCTGCAATTTCAGTGGTGATGGTAAATCTTGATGAATGAGGAGGGTTAGGAAATGCCACAGCAGTCTTAGGTAATTACAGCTGAGAGGGGAAGTGCCCCTGGAGCAACCTTGATGAAGGTGCAGTCTGAAGATTTCATGATCCCTGCCCTAGGTACAGCACATACATCACCAGCACACACAACAAGTGCAAACAGCATTACAGAAAGAGGAAGAACACTGAGACCTTGCTACAAAGGAGGCTTTTCCTATAAGGGAAACGGTGGGGCTGAGGGTCCAGGAATACCTACTTACCAGTTAAGTGGCTGGCAATCCTGGCAATAGGTTTAGGAGGCAGGGCAGGGGGCTGTTTGAGGAGGGACAACTGTTTCACTGGGGTGTCCTCATGGTCTCCAGGGAAAGCAGCAGATTTTTTGGGGGGAAGTAGCAGGACTGGCTTAGCTGTAGGATCTTGGGACAGGAGGACGCCGGATTCATTGGATGTGGGGCTCTCTTCAGACACTGGAGGACACAACCACATCATAGACGCAACAACGTTACGAGCAAAGCAGCAGCAGATACAGCCGAAGTCACACAAGAAAAGCAGCACAGCAATGCAGATTAGGAATGACTCATAGATTTCACTCAAACATTGTATAACGTAGAAAAGAGGAAAGAAGAAATAAAGTAAAAGAGAAAGAGTAACACACAACAGCCAAATTTTCCATTACTTCTGACAGAAGCCAGCTCCCCCATGTCAGGCTGGGATGTACTTCCACATCTGGAACACAAATCAGGTTTTATAATGTCATGTCTCTGATGGTCTGCCACCACGGCTTGCCTAGGACCAGATATGTTAGCAGCTGTAAACTTACCCTGTTAAAAGTAACAAGCACCTCACGGGGCCTACTCTCTTTCGAAAAGGCTGCATAGCTGCGCAAGATCATGGATGACAACTTCTACTGCTCCCTTTTCCTCACTTGACCTTTGTCCACAACTCTCAGCAGCACAACCTGATGCAGAAAGAGCAGCTAACCTAGATGCAGAGCATTGCAGTCTCTCTGCACAGGCTGGGGAAGAAGAGCAGCCAGCCTTACCCAGGGTAGGGCAGCTGACTGTACCAGTTACTGACAGATATGTGGTGTGAACACTACATAGCACCACATGGCACATAGAGGGCACAGTGTTGCACCTCAGGGTTCAAAACCATTGCAAGCTTTCTGCTCTAGAGCTCATTAGTACATCTGAGATGTAGACAGAGAGCTGGAAACCTACTTTTACATGTTCACAAAGTGCAGGGGTTTTGTCTCACTCTGAGAGAGGTTACTTGCTTAGAAGTAGAGGTTACTTCTACATCAGGTTGATCAAACTTTCTCATGGAGCATTCAGTGACAATCTCTACACTGTCACTTCCTTCTACACCAGAAGACCTTCATTTAGCCCAAGATTTCTCAGGGCTAAACATCAAATACTAGAAGTAAAAAACTGGTTTCAAACAGCTTAGAGGATCTACACCATAACATAAACAAGAAGTTACCTGTCCCATCCATGATCTCTGTGGTTGGGAGCACCTCATACGAGCAGGATTCCACAGATGCTGGGACTGACTCCAGTTCTGCTAGGGCTGGTAGGGACACCTGGCTGGAGCTCAGCCCAGAGCCCAGAGGCTGCCCATTCTCCAAAGCTCCTTCTTCATTTGGTATGGAAAGTTCCCCATCTGTTCATAGTCGGAAGAAAGAAGAATAGCAAAAAAAGAGACATAAATAACCTGCAGAATTTAAAATGAAATCCATCTCCATTAAATTGTTTTCAAATGAGGAACCTGGACTCAGATCTTCTATATATACATGCACTGGGTTTATGTGGAAAGGTTTTGATAACAGGGAGTCCACATGGGTGACTTCTGTCAGAAGCTGCCAGAAGTTTTCCCCATGTCTGATGGAACCACTTCCAAGCTGGATCCACTGCTGGCCAAGGCTGACCCTATCAGTGATGGTGGCAGCACCTCTGGGGTAACATATAATTTAAGTCAAATATCTGTATTGATCTTTTGCTCTACCCTGGAATGATCATTATGAACCGTGGTCTAAATTGGTTGAATCTGGGCAGTCAGGAATGATAGTAGACAGCAGGAACTAAAGAATATTAATACATACTGTATGTAATACTTTAATATTATTAACAAGAATTATTATCTTTCCCTACACAAACTTTTATGCTATAAGGGACACAAGCTAAAGCACAGGGACATGTCCCTATTTTACATACAAATAACTACATTTTATGTAAGGAAGAGAATAGTTTTTATATTTGCTTCATGTAAGGTCTTGATACTGGGCTATATCAGGTTCCATTTAGAAAGCCTGTTTTTATAGTTACTAATAATATCTCCTCTATCTGAGCAAAATTTCTGTGACAGCAGCTGGCATTTACTTTCCTATCAAATACCACTTCACATTAGAAATAATAAAGAGCAGAAGAAAGGATTTAGATTATTCTCTATAGTGTCAACCTGCATGATTTTTATCTCTGAACTTGTTAGGCACAGCACTCTGGTACCTGGAGGCAATGACTCCATGGACATCACAATTAGAGCTTTATAAAGCAAAGTGTTCAGCCCCTATGGTTACAAATGGAAGCCTGAAAATATAACTGAAATGTGACCTGTAAAACTAAAAACCAGCAGGCAAATATGCAGAACGTGATTTTACTAACCTTTTAAATTACTTCTAAAAATGAAACTCAGGATTTCAGAATATGCTTTTATATTTTTGGGCACCACTGATTAGTCATATTACTGCTCAATATACTGAGTGAAGATGTACATCAGTCAAATCAGTGCACATTTTCCCCTCATAGGGTTAACAAACCACTTTAGAAAACAATACTGAAAATATAAAAAGGTCTCATTTTGGTGCTAGTATACAACAATTAACAAGTCTGAAAATACATCAGCTGATAAGTACTCAGAATTATGTTTCTGCCATTTAAAGCTTCTCTAGAACGAGTAAAGATGATCTCCTGTTTATTTTAGAATTATTATAAATACCAAGGTCTTGACTTCCTTGGTTTTGTTGGAGGATTTTTGGAGACCAGAGAGCTATTATGGTAGTGCAGTCACATCATACTAGACTGAAACCTGACCCATGGCTTTGAGAAATCAACTGAGGTGGCTAAAAGGTGGCAACATGAATTAAAGCTAAAGGCTCGGGCCAAGTGTTTGTAGCACAGCCTCCTTTCTAACTGCTGAGGCCATTCTATACAAAGCTGTTTACTTCCCTAGGCAGCAAAAATCAAAAAACAATACAGCCAGTATTTAAGCTGCACATTTTTTGACTTAGCTATCTGGATAGAAATGCTATGTATTCTGTGTTGGCTCTGTCTCCCTTTTTTTTATTTTTAAACACACGTGTTTACACATGTTTGGGATAAGGATTAATGTTCTCTCAGTTACCTAGTTTCATGAAAGAGTGTAAATGTTATGTAGAGCATCTGCTTCTTGAATGAAAGGCAGTGACTGTGTCCAGCAATACATTCCTTAATTCAATGGATTAATTCAGACTAAATTTGGCTGTAACTATGAGAAAAGTATGCATGACAAACCCAGTAATGTTTGCTTTTTGGAGAGACAACTACACATTCTTCATGAAATGAGATGCCTATTGTAATATGCTGAACATCCTGAAATCCTACTGTCTTTAGTCTGCTATGTACTTTTCAAGGTATATTAGCAAGATTTAAAAAACAGCATTTTAATTACCCATGAAGACTTACGATTGCAAAAAAAGTAAAATGTAAGATAAAATTTTGGCTTTTACCTTTTGTCTAACACTAAAGCATGGCATCTTTCTGTACTGACAGTGTAACCTTTTTTAATCTTACATCTGAATATCTTTAATCTTGATTTAGAGTCTAAAGCTTGTCCTTAGATTTGAATGAAATCATCAGACATGGCACAGTATCATGACTGAAATATACGCCCTAAATCAGGTATTGCTTAAAGAAGAGCTACATGGAGGGTTGCTCAAGTACAGCCAACAGATCAAAGATGTGGAAAAAACAATTTGTAGAGGAAAGAGTATCTCAGTGTGAATTAATCCTGCATCAGCGATATGCTTGACAACCAGATACAAATGGCAAATTACTTATTATTTTCAAAGTACTAAAGCTATTCCAGCTGGCTGATATACAAATGAAAAGAATCCCAGTAATGCAATTATTACATATACATGGGTGAACTTATCTGTTTTCAGGAACTGGCTATGAGTTTAAAGTTAGCTTTGCACAGTGATAACATACGTAATCTTTTGTTCTCAGACTTGCAAAATCCTTTCCTGTTTTTACAGTGTCTGGTGCTCCTTAGTGGAAAATGACTCCCCCTAAGTCCACGAGCTTTAATAACATCAGCTGAGTGTGAAACTGAGGGAGTAGCTTGATTTCTGCAGCAAGAGAGCACATCAAAGTTGCTCTTCTCTTACTCAGGAGACTCTGCACACCTGAAGTCACTGAAGAAACAGGACCTCAGAGGAAACTCTCTTATGCAGAGGTCTCTGCCCAGACACTTTGATCCACTTCAGCATGTGAAAACAACAGCATAGGATGAAGGCCCAGAGATACATAGATGACGTCTACAAAACCTGTGGCTCCTAAGCATGGTTTGTAGTCCTGAACACACCTGCAATTTCCACTCTCAGGTACTTCTAAAACATTGCCTGGTGTGAAGCAGCCCACAATGCATCACATTGACTGACATAAACAGACCTGTTGTGTTCCCCCTCTTGTAGTTCTGCCTACCCTCTCACTGTGTCTTTTACTCTGAACTACTTTGGACTATGCAACTTTTTGCATATCTGAAAAGTGCTATGCTCACACATTCCTTCTACAGGAGACTGGCTATGGAAGTCAAAACAGACAAGTTGTAATCCTGGGTTAATTTTTGGACTGGGTTATCCCCTTCAGTACTTGTCTGCTCTCAAATAGACTGTCCAAGCAAGAAATTCTTGATGAAAAAAACTAGGAAGAGCAGAGTAAAATTCATTGTCATTCTCTGCCATGATCCCAAAGGTGGGGAATGGAGAATTGAGTGTTCTTGCATGTGGTCAAGACCTGACCCTGGAACTGTTTCCTAGCCTTGGTGGTTACCTTAGAACAGTAGCTGGGATCCTGCACAACTTCAGCCCCTAAGCCAACCTCTGATTTTGTGGGATCCTATGGAGTTTGAGACAGGCTTCTTCTGGAGGAGTTCAAAACTTTTCAATTTCACTGCAGCACAACTGGCTCTCCCGTGGTTGCCATGCCTTTCTGCTGCTTTACCAAAGCCACTTTTTCAAGTTTGTCCTCACATACTGTCACAAAATCTCCTTCAGTGCATAAGTGCAACATGTCCATATCCTGTAACAACTTAGGCTATCTGAAATTTAAGTCTAAATCCATCATTTTAATTAGATAGAGCATATTAAAATACGAGAATATAAAAGATGAAGACTGCCCATGTTTCCTTGAAAAACCACTGCACCATTGCCTTTGGAGTAAGTAACTGGTACACACTCATATTCAGAAATTTCCCACTACACACAATCTTATCTACATTCAGAAAGAAGAGGGATCAGAATACTACAGGAGATTTAGTTCTTTGATCAGCAGCATGAATCAGTGGACAATTCTAATGACAGATGTTTTTGGGACGGTTACACGTCCATGTGGAAATCAAGGTCTGTACCTATGTGTAGGAGCGATGGCAAAAATATGAGTTCTAAATATTGAGGAATATTTTGTGATGCAGGTGGAAGAAGTGTTTTTAACCTGCCCACAAACCATAAGAACAGCAGGAGCTTCATCAGATACTTCTTCAACTTACTTTTTTCCATAAGTATAGAGTATTTTAAAAAATTATAGCCTTTGCCTACATTTTCAGAATACTCAAGTCACAGAGCCCTGGAAATGGAAGATAACAGAAACTGATTCTGTCAGGAGTTTGGCCCTTAGCAAGGAAAAAGCTCTCTGCATTTCAGTCAGGAGTAGCTTCAGGTGACTAATTTAAATGCGGGGGTCACTGAAATGGTAACAGCATTTCTTGTTTTCCAAATATAGCAGCTGGACTTCATGACTCTCCTATGTGTGACTACTGTTACTTTCTGCACTCTGATAGTTTTCACCTGCTGGGTGACACAAAGTCCTCTGGAAAGCCAGCAAATCCTGAAGCAAACAGGTCAGAGCATCACTTTAAACAGCAGGCAAACAAACCAACTAATTATGCTTTTCTTCAATGTAGAAGATATGACAAAACCAACACTAAGTACAAGAAAAATTATTGTTCTTGGGTCATTCTGCCTGCACTGTTTCCTTTGATCAGTATGGGTTTTTAAAGAAAGAAAAAGCCAAAATTACTTACAGGCCCGCTTTGCCCACCTCTTAGGAAAGGGAGATAAAGAGATTTACACCTACTGTCTGTACAAGATACCTCTTAGCATGAAAGGTGCTACCACAATCTAAAGCGTTCTGCTAGGAAATGCTAAAGGTCTGTTGTTTTCTTGAAGGATTAGAGATTACCTAACAGGAATTACAAAGAAAATGTAACTTCCACTTAAGGTTGTCAATAAAATAAAACCTTCATTAGAATTACTCTCAGATTATTACACCACTGAAGGAAATAATGCTTTTGCTCTACACATCTTGCCTTGTTCATATCATTGTATTATCATAGTTGTTTGAGTACTGCTGCTGTTCTTGTGTATTACCACTTTCTTCTCTGCCCTACTTCCTTCTTTTCATATCAGTTTTGTAAAGGTGATAAATTACTATAAGGAGGAATTAACTTATTTCTTTCAAATACCTACAGGTGAGTTAGAATCTACTTCACAAGATGACACAGAAGCTTACAAACGACATCATTATTTGATTGATAGAAAAAATTGTAGTGCTTTGGTAGCAATACAAGGGGAATCTCCCCAAGTTTCAACATGGAAGGCAGAGTCAGACGTCACAGAAGATTTTTCCTGGGGAGGCCTTTAGGTTTATGTAGGGATGGTTCAGAAGGTGGCTACATGTGGGATATGAGTCAGGGAAGAAGGAGGTCACACCTGGGAGAGAGGTGAGACTGAAGGCTGCTGTCTGAGCTGGCGGAAGCCCTGATCACCTGGCATGGCAGCCTGGACCACGCCTCACTGGCTGTGGGTCTCATCTGAGTCACACTACAAAATGTGGACAACACAAAGCAATAAGAAGGGCAAACCTATTGACAGGACTTGTTTTTACTCTCAAGTTGCATCTAGGATGGTTGCATCTAGCTGGTCATAGTGAGAGCACACTACAACACATAACTGATAGAAACTGTAAAATTTAAAGCACATTTTTGCTGCTGTTTGTTTTTAAGTTTAGGAAATTAGCAGCCTTGGTTAGGAAATTTTTAAATTCCTAATAAGCTAGAGTAAAAAGCAGGTAGCAGATTTAAATGCTCCTGAATTTATGAAGTAGGCTATACTTCTAGTATCTGTGAAAACTTCTAATTTCTATTAATTTCTACCAGATTTTGTACAGCTATTGTAAAAAACCTTTAGACTTCAAATTAATGAGGCGTTAAAGCATATGAATAAGCTTTATTGTGATTAAGAAGTAACCTTATTATGTCTTTATATAATTTGTTGAATTAATTGCCTTTGTAATTGACAAGGGAAGCAGCAAAACAAATGGAAGATGCACTCAATGACTGACATATATGTAACAGATGTCAACTATGTATTGTATTACTGGTGTAAAACAATGATGTTTGTAAAACAATGGCATTTTGCATAAACAAGACATTACAAACTCAACAAATTAATTATCCTGAACAAGGAATTATTAGCTCTTCTGAAATGTTTCAAGGGAAAGTACATTGTTCTGTGCTCATCAGGATCCAAACCCTTTAAATGTTTCCCTTTTCCACAACAGTTAATCCCAAAGTGACGCAACCAGACAATGGCAACATACACAGGCACAAACCCACTACATTTCTCCACAGTCTAGATGCTTTGCTCCTTTGCAGTCAGTGACTACTGCCTATTGCTGTGATTTTTATTTCTATTGCTTTATATTTCTGATTAGTTTTCATTTTTATTTGCTAATTAACTACCACATATATCCAACAAAGAGGGCTAGACCATGGCAAAGTCAAGAGAAGTGTTTAGAGATATTATTTTGCATAGTCTTGCAATTCAGAATTCTCTATTCCCAGTTCCTAGGGTTACAATTATGTAATGTCTGGCCATAAAGCTATATGGGATATCAATTTATTGTTGTGAAAAAAAGAACACTTACCTTTATCAAAAATTTCTTTCAGCACTCCTCGTTTTATAAGCTCCTCTCTGCTTTGCCTCATTGACATTTTTCTTTCCAAAGCTGTAAGCAAAAGATGAGGGTCAATGTAAATAGAAAAGATGGGAAATTATTGTTTTAAAAGGTCCTATGCCTTTAAAGGCATTTAAAAAAATGCTCTTTCTCTTCTTCAAGTCAGTGGCAGTTTAGCATCTTGAAATAAAGGCTACTGGTAGTCCAGAGAATCCGTCTGCTACTGTAGTATGGCTGTTATTGACAGAAATGGTGGTA